>NC_056522.1:314289661-314441295 GCF_019175285.1 Sceloporus undulatus | reverse complement strand
CTCCTTCCTACCCTCAGGAAGAAGTTTACCTGACCTTCAAAAGCCTTGTTTAATAATGGTTAATAAGGATTTATATTAAAGATTAGTAAGGAACTGTGTATTAATTTCAGCTAGCGGAGACTGATGCACTGCAAGTGAAGGAATAGGAACTGTCTAAAAATATCAGTTGGAGCAGATCTACACTCACTCTAGGCTACCCTAGAATATTCTGGCTCTGAATTCCCCCTGAATTCCTGCCTTACCTGCTCTCTTTTGATACAGGTTTTCAGCTCTCCCAAGTAAATGATGGGTGACTGCCTTCCTACATGGTCCACACTCGTCACCCATCACTGCTGCTGAGGTCAGAATGAGGCACCCAGCCACACTATGCATTCTGGGTGCCTCGTTCTGACCTCAGAGCAACATGCACCTACAGTGATGGCACTGGGAAGCTCACAGAGTCATGAATAAAAGTCCAAACCTGAATAGGGGGTCTGGCCCTACATTATGTAAACAGAATGCAGCAAGCTCAGGGGGAATTAGGGGTAAATCACCCATGTAGACAAGCCCTCAGTGAATCAACAGTGAACAATTATTAATCAGAAATATTTTGAGTGCCTCTGAGCACATGTTGAACATTTTTCTGCACACTGAAACATTGCAAGCTCATTGTCTCTGCCAGTGTTTATTAAGAAGAGTGATCTGTAAATCACTGTATCAATGTTAGAGCACATGTCTTGCTTATTTAGCAATAGCAAGTACATTTTTATACTGCCTATCAGTGCACTTAAGCACTCCCTAAGCAGTTTACAAAGTGTAAGTTAATTGCCCCCAACAAGCTGGGTACTCATTTTAGTGACCTTGGAAAGATGCCAGGCTAAGTTGAGCCTGAACCCCTCGCTGGTATTGAACTCACAAGCTTGTGGTTTGTGACTGAGTGGCTGCAGTACAGGCATTTAACAACTGTGTCACCAGGACTCATTTAACTCAATGAGACTGCAGTGTAAAAAGGCATAGGCAGGGATGATGATATATTGCATGGCACAGTGGTTCTCAGCACAGCCATGTAACCCACCAGCTGACCCTGGGCAACTTACACACTCTCAGCCTCAGGGGGGAAACCCTGTGGGGTTCATGGCTGAGCTGGGAATCAAACCCTGGTCTCCAAAGTCATAGTCCAACACTAAAACCACTATGCCAACTGTATCCAAATACTGCACCATAAAGTTTTTCCATTCAGTATTCCATTCAACCATGCTTGCCTCCAAAATGGCTTTATGTTTGCATAAATTATATATCCATGTACACATGGCACATAAAAGAAATGAACTTGATTTCTCCAGGTGGGTGCTAATTATGTAAGTTTCTTTGAGGTGTTTCAATATGAAACACTCTTCGGTAAGTATTCTTAGCACTGCCACCCTTTAGAGATGTAAATTTACTTTCTAGTTTAGCTTTAACCAGGCCTCATCACTAAAACTTAATATTCTGCACACAGGAAGGAACATTGCATTTGTTGCACCCTATGAATACACAGCCCACTCACACATCTGAGGTACAGAAGAACACAGAAGTTCTCAGGTTAGAGAGTATTATTTCCATACAGGCTTGAGCCCCAGAACCTCTCTTGCAGCAATACCACAGCTTAAATGAAATAGACTATCCACAGTGGCCAAGGAATTTGACCCTTTTAATTTTTATCCTAACCCCAGTGGCAATCCAGAGACTCCCAATGATGTACTTTGACATTTCATTCTAATATTTCATGACAGCCCAGTCACCATACTTCTTCCTCCTGTCCTTCCCCCCACTCCTGCCCTTACGTGCTTTAACAGCAGCTGTGGGGGATGCTGTTATGACTTTGTGCTTGGAGTCATTTGTTTTCTTTCTTTGGAGGCAGGGGAGAGACTGGATTCTTTGTGAATGATTTATCACATGGCAGCAGGAGTGAACCTCATTTATTTGTCTAGCTGCATATGGTTTTAGCACCTATGACTGCATGAGAATTATTATATGGTGTTATTTTTCCCAGTTGTATACTTTGCACCTTTTCATAAGGTTAGATTAGCTGGTTCCCAGTGGCATATTATTCATTATTTTGTTTGCTAGATGTCTGGAAGGGCTTAGGCCTTCCATCACTCCTTCCCTTACTTCATCCATACCTGCCTTCAGACAAATCAACTTAAATCTTGCAGTCACTGATGATAAACTACAACACTTCTAACTGAAAATTAGATTTGCCACCATTTTAATGATTCAAATACTGTTTTTCCATCTCTTGCAATAAAAATTCTGGCATATATTCCAAAATCTCCTATGCTTGCAATAAATCTGCTTACAAGTAATGCTTGCATATATGATCATTATGTATTCTAATTGTGTTTATATTTTCTGGAATCTGAAGCCTTTCAACAGCAAGCTTTTAATCTCTATGGATCAAAGTACCTGAATACTTGTAATATAATATTTCTCCATTGCACTGTATGTAATTCTTTCTTGCAAATCTTATATATGTATGAAAGCAGCACCATTTTGTCCATCTCAACCCATCTGCACCAAACTTAGGGCTGAAACAGACAACCTTGAAAGGGCGGCTTGAAGCCACCCCTTCCAGAGATGGAGCAGGGCTGCGGCAACCATATGCCACGGCCCCAAACTGCCTTCAACCCGACTGAAAAATTAGTGGAAGAGATTCACTTCTTTTTTGGCCAGCAAAAAGGTGGTTTTTGCAGCCCTGCTACAGCCCCATATGAACACCATGCCCCAGAGTGTCTTGAAGCTGCCCACATCTGGGTGGCCACCCAACTTCTGGGCGACATCATAATGATGTGCAACATCTAAATGCCATCCACCAATGATGCTCTGAAATGAGTGTGTTTGGGCCATCTGTTCCGGCCCTTAGTCTCATCATTCTTGAAACTAAAACATGCATGTGTAAAAAAATGTGAATACTGTATTTATGTGAACCAGTGGCTCTTTGCATAAAACAGGCATCATGTGGAATTTTTAACTGATGGTATTGGAACCCAACTGGAATTAGCTAAAATTCAAATAGCTGCATGGGTTTTCTGTAGAAAGCCAATGCTTGGAAAATAGAATCCCACCTGTGAGTTATGTACATGCCTACTCAGAAAAGGAACAAGTTAAAATAACCCCACCCATCAAAAAGATAAACACCACACAAGCAGCACCCATACTTGCCACAGCACTTCTTAAATTTGGTTTTCAGAAAAACAGGGGGAATAAAAAGAACAGCACACACTGTCCTTTTACCATTAGTTCCCTGTTTTTGGATTTCACTGACTGTGTTATGTTTCTAAATTTTATTCCTCCTCCTTTTTTCTATTTTGGGGGGTGGGGTGGAGGTGAGGTGGCCTTATCCACGTGCACATTTCAAGCCCTAGAAGTTAAACTGTTTTAACAGGAAATATATCTGAGGTCTAGGAATACAGCATGAACTTCTTGATAGGAAAGAGATCAATCCGAATGGCTTGAAGCTCCATTATGCATTATCTCATTTGCTTTATTTTTTAAAAAAGCTATATAGAACTCCATCAATGTCCTAGTTGTGCTATATTTTGAAAGGTCTGAGAGCTCTTTACAACCATGTAGCCATTTGGTGTGCTGCCTCCCCAGAAGGCTCCCCAATGCAAGCTTCAATGTGTCCTTTCCTGTGGTGCTGATCCCACTACTCAGAAAGAAAAGCAAGCAATGTTGTAAGAATTAGAACAGAAAGACTTCTACTTTCATAGATGATTAGGTTACTTCAAGTCTTCAGCCTTTAACCAGTCCCACTAGAAGAGTTAATCTAAAAAGAACAGCTACAGTTTGTTCAGCAAACTGCTAGATAAAACAAACCATAAACATGGCTTTTTGACAACTTCTGAAGGTACACAGTGACATCTTCACGTGGGTCTTTCAGCATTCTTCAGTACTTGCTTATAATCATAGAATCATAAGAGTTTATCACACGGAGGCTCTTCCATGTGATAAAAATCACACAAGCACCCCCAAATGCCACGCAAGCGCCATGAGTGTGATCCTCCATGGAGCTATGGATAAATCATTAATAAGAAAAGCGCTCCAGGAGGCTCCCCCAGTTACGAGTGCATGACAAGAATGGAGCGGGAGCCGCGATTTCACTTCCATAGCGCCATGAGGGATAACACCCATGGTGCTTGCATGACATTTGAGGGCACTTGTGTGACGTTTAGCACACAGAAGAGCCTCCGTGTGATAAATTCCTTAGAGTTGGAAAAGAACACAAAGGCCATCCAGTCCCACCCCTTGCTGTGCAGGAATACACAATCAAAGCACTCCTGGCAGATGGCCATCCAACGTCTGTTTAAAAACTTCCAAGGAAGGAGACTTCACCACACTGTGAGGTAATAATAATAATAATAATAATAATAATAATAATATTTATTTGTATCCCGCCTCTCCCTGTATTGGATCAAGGTGGGTAACAGCAAACAAGAACAATAAAATCAAGCACGAATATCAATAGATAAAAGCATAACAGGACATATTAGATCCTAGTTCCCCTATCTCCCTCCCACCCTAAAATACCATTAAAAAACAAATCCCAATAGAATGGTTAATAAAATAGATCAAGATCAAAGTCCGATGGGTACAGCTAAACAAATGGAGAGTGAAAATTCTGAGGAGATCAGTTTGGGAATGCCTGCCAGAAGAGATCCATTCTTATTGCCTTCGTAAAGGCCTCCAAAGATGTTATATGGTGGATCTCATCCGGCAGGTCATTCTAGATTTTTGGAGAGGCAACAGAGAACTTCCTCTGGGAAGTCGTCTTCAGTCTAGTTCTCTCTAACTGCAGTAGGTTCTTCTCAGAAGAACTGAGAGTTGGGAAGGATTGTAGGGGAAGAGGCATTCCCTCAGGTACGCTGGGCCCAAGCCATGTAGGACTTTATAGGTAATAACCAACACCTTATCCTGTGCCCAGAAACTAATGGGCAGCCAGTGTAGGGATTTTAAGATAGGTGTAATAGAATCAAATTTGGAACTCTGTGTCACCAATCTGGCTGCCATATTTTGGACCAATTGCAGCTTCTGAACATAGCATAAGGGTTGCCCCATGTAAAGCGCATTGCACAAATCAAGACGAGCGGTTACCAGCGAATGTATAACCGTTTCTAGGTTTTCCTGTTCCAGGAAGGATTGTAGCTGGCAAATCAGCCAAAGCTGATAATGGGCACTCTCTTCCAAGCTAAATGTACCCATCTGTCTAAGCCATCCTTCATAGGGCATGGTTTCCAGACCCTTCACCATTTTGGCTGCCCTTCTCTGGGCAAGTTCCAGCTTGTCAACGTCATTTTTGAATTGTGGTGCCCAAAACTGGACACAGTATTCCAGGTGAGGTCTGACCAAAGCAGAACAGAATCACACTATTACTTCCCTTGACCTATATCCTTAATCTTGGAGTCTCCAAATTAACTACAGTATAATGGTTTTTTCCCCAGAAGACCTCATAGCTTTCTAAACTCTCCTCACCTTGTAGATTAACCTATAATGTTTCTGTTAGGCTTCCCAGGAAATTCACATCATCATAATTCACTACAGCCAATGTCATCTTTTCTTTCATCTGTACCACAAAAGAAAATATAAAGACATTCCACTCACTGAGTTTGAAGAGATAATGGCTATATTCAGTGGCATCTCTGAGTGGAGTGCAGACCACACTGGGTAACACCTCAGAGCAAGGGTGACACTCATTTGGTTCATCCTCCCACTACAGGGTGGTGCAGTGCTGCTGCGGGGCCACCACTTCTTCTCTGCTGCCATGGCCCTGAAGGAAGCCAAGGTAGCAGAGAAGGAGGAATGAGTGCACACCCCACTCTCCTTACCCACTGCCGTGGCGCTCAGGGCCAAGCAAGCCAAGACAACAAGGAAGGAGAGAGGGATGTATGCATGCTTACCCTTCCTTCCCAGTTTACTTGGCTTGGCTTCCCAGTTGCCTTGGCTGCCCAGAAAGGAGGGGCATGTGCACACACACACACCCCTTCTGCCTTTCCTGGTGCCTTATTTGTCCAGCTACCCCCTATGGCAGCCCTGGGTGGACATTTGGGTGGGTGGCCAGCAGCCCCAGGCATCTGGCACTGGGTGGCACCAACCCTAGGGATGGTACTGGCTATATGATACACTTCTTCTTTTCTAATTCAAACTTCATGGATGGCCTGAGTTTGGTTGAACAACGCAGTTGGGGAGTAATTCAAAAGGACCAGGGGAAATGAAATCCTTGAATACAAGGTAGAGATAAATACATACTTTAATTTGGCCTTTCTGTAACCTGGTGCTATCCAGATATTTTGGACAGTTTCTCCTGCCAACCCTGTTGGGAGCTATAATTCAACACCTAGGTTGTGCCAGGTTGAGAAAGGCTATCCTAATACCATTCCAGCTACAAAATTCTCATAAAGAATTAAGCCCAAACATCCTGTGTAGCTTTCTTCAGTTTTCTTAAACAACAAATAGGACCCAAGGTGGCTGGATGTTTTGAACATCTACAAGAAGTGCCATTAAACTGAATTCTGAGTAAAGCAACATCTGTACAGTACTAAAAATAATATTTGAATGTGTGCTTGGGTCACATTATAAGTTCTCTACCTGCTGAAGGTGCTTAGAAATTTTTTGAGTGACTGGACAGAATACAATCATGTGGTATATGGGTGGCATATACCCAAGAGACAGCTTTTAAAAATAAACACAAGACTGGGATGATTTTGTTGTTGTTGAAAAAGACAAATACATACAAACCTGCTTTCAGCTGCCAATAGATGAATAGATTATTCACTCCCACTTTCAAATAACGTCATATACAAACCTCTAGTCACTGTATTTACTTGACTTCAACTGCTGGCTTTCCCAGAGCTGTTTATATTTCCATTTATCTACTCATTACATCATCTTGTGGTTTTCTTAAAAGGTTGACAGTGTAGAATGACTACATAGTTGGAACATCTCTTTATCCAAAACCAAATAATTTCATAGTACAAAGGATTTGGTCAAAGCCTAAAGACTTGCAGTGAAGCAGCACTCGAATATGTGCTTCCCTGGTGAGATTTTTTTTTTCTTACAGAACAGCACAACTTTTTCAGATTTTTGCCTTTAAATTGGGCTTGTCCAGAAAATAAGTCACTTAATTCACAGGAATAAGAAACTAACAAAAGAAATGCACCAATTGCATATGATCAGCCTCCACCCCACTCCACCCTGCTCCCACTCTTACATTTTACTTCCCATATAATGGATTTAAAGGAGAGAAAGGGATACCTACAAGATGGCACAGTGATTACTCAACATCCCTAGAACCTTGCAATGTAATAAACTGTCCACTAGAACAGAAAGATCCCTCCTATATTCTGACACCAACAACATGTTAAATTGGTTGGTCTATTCTGTCAGCAAGCTGCTATGAAGAATCAGAGACTAATGTTCATTTTCTAGAGGTGTCAGGCACACACTGGAAGAACTTACTTGGCAAACAAACAGGATTCATCCAGTGACATTTGAGTCTAGCCTGACCAAGTTTAGCAATGGTGGATGTCACAGTACAAAGCTATGGGACACCATTTACAATATCAAAGGGAAGGATCAGTAATTATATATTCAGGAAGCAAACTTTCATTTTCTTTTCAGAATATGGCAAATGTGGATTAATGTATTTTACAGCTTAAATATCCACAACTCTATGAAAGAGAATAGCAAAATAAATCTAAATATCTTTAAATGAAGAAGCATTTAGCTCCAGAGATGCAAAAAGCAAGCAAGATAAAAAAGCAGGCGTTTTCTTAACAGCTACAAAACCAACTAGTTTGCTTGACATGAAAAAATATGATGAAACCTAACAAGAAACTAAAGCTTCTTTGCTGAAGTAAAAAAAAAGTATCCCAAAAGTTTCTAAGTTTTTATTCTTAATTCAACCCCTAGAACTGTGAGCTGCTCTTCGTCTCACTTCCAAGAACGACTCTACTAGCTGAATCAGGAATGAATTCACATAAGAAAATTGAAGGATTAAACATTATCTGATAATGAATGAAGTTTTTATTGAGTATAGAATTAACTTCCTCAGTATATGTTTAGTTTAGTTATTCCAAGTCAACTCTCTATCACAGGTATCCTGGCAGCCTTTCTGGGCTTATGAAAAAACTCTCCCAACTAAATCAGTGCATGAAGGCTAATAATAGAAAACATATAGAGAGAATGGGAAATAAAAGCTTGTTTAATTTTATTTCTATCAAAAATTAGGGTTCAGGGTAGATCAGTTCCAGCAGTTTTCCTGACTATGACACTTGCTTCAATTCAATAGCAATGGCAATAATTAACAGAAAAATATCTTCAGCAAAGTAGTCTAAAGGACAAAAAGGAAAAAGGTATGACTGTTTTGCTTAGATTTCTTCCCCTTTTTTTAAAAAAAAAAGTGCATTACCTGAATTTTTCATACTAGAGCTGTTCAGTTTGGAATCTTTGATGACCAAGTGCTTAATCCAAAGTGTGGGAGCTGTGATTTCTGAAAAGCAAGGACATACACCTTAATGTAATTAATGTATGTATTAAACAGAATGACATTTTTCATTAATAAACTTTTCTAAGAGAAGTTTCAGCTCCTCTACAAATATGAAGGTGTAAAGTTCCATAGCAAGTGGAATCTCAGTCACTGGTGACAGGAAAGGAGGCATTTAGCAGTTTCCCTTTTAATCTCCTATAGCAATACCAAACAAGAACTAGAATAATTTTAAACAACAAGCATTTGTGTCCTTAGCTCGCAAACAAGAGTTTGCCTTCCTTTTTCTACCTGATCAAGGGCTCTTAGGATATTTGTTTGGTCAATTAATTGCTTAAAGCTGTGCGTTTTTAGTCCAGTTCTGATTTAACAGTGCCCCAAATAAGGGCACCTATGAAATCCACAAGGCAGCCCAAGGGCTTAAAGCCTGGCAGCTTGGTTCCTATGTAGAGGGCAGTCAGTATCCTAGGTATTTCTGCATACTGAAGTCTTGCTAGTAGCTATGAAAGAAAGATTTTCTCCAATGGTCCCTGGCTATATAAACACCCAGCTTAGAGAGGCTGCCTGGTACTTACTTTTCTGCCTTTTTAGCACCAGGGAAAAACCTTTCTATAAGGCTTTGGCAGGTTCTGTGGGTTAAAGGACTCCTGCTAGTTCCCAGAGGAAAAGGAGACATATGGTGATTGTACCTGACTCCCTAATGCAGAAGTAACAGTTTGCAGACTTGTCATGATGTCTTACTTAAGAGGTAAGTTGTCTTTATGGTGTGAAGGTCTAAGCCAGGGGTAGGTAATCTTTTTGAGCCAGGGGCCAGGTTGCTGTCCCTCAGACAACTGGGGGGCCGAAGCCAAAAAATAAATAATTAAATAATTTTAAAAGAAATTAAATATATAAATAAACCAGACAAATGCAGGACAAAATTTTCAAATGGAGGGCACGTGAAAAAATGTGCTGATTTTTTAAAAAATGTTAATATAAATGCATGTTTCTGAGGCGTCTATAGACAATTGCCCCCCAAAGGGCCAGGCGGCAATCGACAGCAGGATTGGGCTGGGGCCGGTCCCAAGGCCTTGCCGGGCCGCATCCGGCCCGCGGGCCGCAGGTTGCCTACCCCTGGTCTAAGCTGTGACAGAGAGGCTGTCAAGAATTGTTAAAGCCGACTGAACATAAACCCTTTCTTCTAATTCATGTGGGAGCAAAGTATGTTGCCAAACATAGCCTTCAACATATTGCAAGTGACTATGAGACTCTGTTGGAAGTCAAACTCTGCCAAGAATGGCAGGGCCAACAAATTCTTTACCTATTTTCCATAAGGTGAAAGAAGGGAGATCAGCTATCTTGGACTTGATTCTCATGAAGAGGGAAGAACTGGGAAACAATGTGGAAATCTATCTCTCCTTTCCAAATGATTCCAAGGAAGTTGTCTCAGTACTGAAACAATGTCTGCGGTCAGTAATGGACTGAATGAGGGTAAACATGTTGAAATTCAATCCAGACAAGACAGAGGTGTTCCTGGGCAGTCAAAGGCAGTTCATGGAATAGGGACTCCACCTGTGCTGGATGGGCTTATATTCCCCCGGAAATCTCAAGCTCGCAGCTTGGGTGTTCTCCTGGATTAGGCTCTGAGCCTAGGTGCCCAGGTTTCAGAAGTGGTCAGGAGCACATTTGTACAGCTAAAACTAGTTCACCAACTGTGTCCATTCCTTTAGACATCTGATCAGGCTACAAGGGCACATGCATTCATTAATCTTGTAAATAACGCTAAAGAAAAACAACCACTCATGGGCTCACCAGAGTTCCAACTGCAGCTAAGCATAGGTCACATTTTGAAGAGTAACCCACTAGAGAACAATGTTGAAGGAGAGGAAAAGGTAAGAAAATCCCATGTGAAAAATTGCACAATAATACATCAGAGCTCTAAGACTGTGATCTGTTCACCTGTGAACAAGACTGTTCAGTGCAGACAGTAGTGGTGACACAGATGGCAATGTGGGTAAAATGGCTGTGGGTGTTGCAACCATGGAGGACATGGCTTTGTGATGACAAAAAGCTGACCTGTCAGCTTTCTCTACTGTTCCTTCCCAATGTCATACATCATTCCAAAAAGTGCCTTATGCCAGAAGAAACCACCACCCTTCCGGAGTGAGCTATTACGCAACAGAGTCATATACGAAGATTATGTAAATCTTGCTCCATTGTGCTTGTGTAGATTTTGACACCTTCCTACCCAAAGCAGTAGAAAGAAAGGAAAGGAATTGTGACTGAACACCTGATATTTTCTTTTCATTTGGTGATACATAAAGGGGTGTCACTTTCTAGTGGAAGGTTCCCTGTATTGCCTTGAGTGTAAACTACATACTTCTTTAAAGGTGTGAGGTCTGATATAGCAGGTCTCCCTGTGATACAGTCTATTGCCCCTATACCTAAGAGAGATCTAATTGCTGCAGCAAGGGGGTCATGCAAGGTTGCATTTTATCAACCTATCTGTTTAATTTGAACACTGAACATATAATATGTAAAGCAGGATTATACTCGGAGGAAGAAGGTATAAAAATTGGAGGAAGGAACATTAACAATGTAAGATATACAGATGACACAATCAGAAAACAGCAAAGACTTAATAGTAATAATAATAGTATTTATTTATATTCTGCTTTTTCGCAAAGGAATCAAAGCAGATTACAGCAATATAAAAATGAAACATCATACAATTAAAAATTACAATTTAAAAAATCCCAAAATCCTAACCCTCCCCCCATTCATAAAAACTTAATCAATCCATAAAAAGAGATTAAACAACATTTTTTAAAAAACAAATTCCAATGTGAATACACTAAAATTGCGGGCAGGTTAGAACAAGAAATGAGTCTTCCTCTAGAGGAGGGAGGAGGACAGGGATGATGGTATCACTCGATTTCAATATTGGTATCGATAGAAGGGGGAGGCAGTCTAAGGAATCTACTCTAATCTGGAAAGGCCTGCCAGAAGAGATCCGTCAATAGCCTTTTAAAAGGCTTCCAAGGTGGTGATGTGTTGGATCTCATCTGGCAGGTCATTCCAGAGCCTGAGAGCAATTTATGAGAATGTCCTCTGCTGAAAGTTTGGTATTCTTGAGCTGTAGCAGGTTCTTCCCAGAGGACCAAAGTGTGCAGGGAGGATTATATGGAAGTAGGCTCTCCTGCAAGTAGTCAGGACCCAAGCCATGTAGCCTTAAACAATTACTTATCTGAAATGTGATGCTGAGGATGAGTTCTGCTAAAAAGACCAATAAATATGCCCTAGAGCAAATCAAGCCTGAACTCTCCATGGAAGCCAAGATGACTAAAGAGAGAGTGACATGCTTTAAAGACATCGTGAGAAGACATGACTACTAGAAAAGACAATAACACTTGATAAAGTAGAAGGCAGTAGGAAATGAGGAAGACCCATTACAGGTGGACAGTCCTGAGTCTTCAAGACCTGAGCACGGCTGTTGATGATACTGTGATTTGGAGGTTTCTCATTCAAAGTGTTGCCAATAATGGAAGTCAACTTGAAAGCAGTTACCAAAAGTATTTCTCGTCTTCAGTCTTAACAATGCAGTATTTTTGAGAGCATGATGGCTAAAGAGTAGAGTTCTTTGAAGGGAACCATGGGCAGATTAGCTCTGGATAGTGTGTCTACCTGGCTATATTTGTAGAGTAGGCAGAGAAGGAAACTGCAACTCTGGGGACATCATCAACAAAAGCAGAGGACCAGTATAATTGAAGCAAGCCTCTGCACAGCTTCTGGCTGTCTAGGTTGGCAGAGAAGCTCTTGCAAACAAATCAGTTATATTTGATTCTTTCTTCACTAAGATCTTTTAAGGAAGTAACACCCGCTTTGGGGACTTGGGGGTCAGACAAAAGGGCAGCTCTTAAGTTTTTACCCTAAAGAAATCTTTAGATTTTGCATTATCTGAATGGAGGGAGACTACATTTTCCAGGTAGTATTGACATCTTACTTCCCTTAAACAGGACCAACTTGTTCACCTTTTAGTAGTGGTTCAAGGACAAATGAGAAGGGCAAAATGCAGCTGGTGAGTTTTAATATTAAAAAATCCCAAAGAAACTGAAGAAGATGGCAATAAGGTGGTGAGTGGGCAGCAGGTGGGTCTGGGGTAAGGCCTAATGTCACCAAGGCTTTTGAAATGAGGGGAGAAAATCCTCAGAATGAAATAGCATATATTTTTATTATTCCTTCACTCATGTAGGATCAGATCAATATCTGCCTCTGTATCAAGATCAGTAGAAAGTGTGTTATTTTCATCTATGGCAGAAGGAATGGGCAGACAGACCTTTTTGAAGAATTTCTTGCAGTTCCAGGGGTATCTTGACAGATTCACCCAAGCAATATTTACTGGGGAAAGTCTGAGTCCAGAGTCTTAGGAAATAACCCACAGCGAGCTTCACAATGTGCTATACAACCATATTTCTCAAGCTATCTGATGTGTGGGTCTGGCCAATGTACCAGAGACTGGTACTCCTTTGCCAAAACAAATTCTTTCAGGGAAACTCACTGAAAACTGTCAACCAATGTCTTACAGACCAGCTCTAGTCCATAGATCACCATATTGTGTCACACACTGTTATAAAACATCCTTGGTGATGTCTGTGGGTGGGTGGAGTTGCTAATGGTCCACTTGCATTTTGTAGTCCTGGGTATAACAGAATCAGAATTTTAAAGTAGTGCATTATTTTGGTGGCCACTAAGGCACAAAATTTTGGTAGAAGAAACTCTTAAAAGGAATAGGTTATGGCCTATGAACCTGAAGACAGCATTAAACAGGAAAGAAGAA
Organism: Sceloporus undulatus; assembly: GCF_019175285.1. Taxonomy (NCBI): domain Eukaryota; kingdom Metazoa; phylum Chordata; class Lepidosauria; order Squamata; family Phrynosomatidae; genus Sceloporus; species Sceloporus undulatus. The sequence continues at coordinate 314,427,979 of NC_056522.1, read as the reverse complement.
GTAGGGCTAGTGCACGGAGCTCAAGAAATATATAGTGGTATAGCTATCAGTATCCCATGAGAGTAGACATAGTGGGGGCAATGGATGTAAAACTTATTGTCTGCTGTGGGGCAAAGTATTAGGGGGGAAGAAGATGGTGAAATGTCCACCGTGGCCCTGACTCCCTAAAAGCAGAGGAAGAACTTTCCCAGTGTCATCTGAGCAGATGTTTCTGCTTCCCTGCCAATTTTCTAAGAGGAAGGCCAAAGCATGGTTAACCAAATTCCTGAGTCACCTAAGAGGCTATTTTATGAACCTTTGAAGCACCTGGACACTGTTTTAATGTCTGCAGCATTAAAAAAAATGCATTGCAGGGGAGTGGGTACAGGCAAAGCTGTGAGTGCACTCAAGAAACTGAACAGAGCACATATGTTTCACAACATACAACTGCATAAAGTCAAATTGGAAAACTGGGGGAAAGGTTGGGACAAAGCACAAAAGTTCACACTTTGTCAAAACTTAAAAGATAATTATTACAAAATGCTGTATTTCTGGCATCTAACACCAACAAAATTATCAAAAGTATACAAGCATAAAGAGTATAGATGATGGAAATGTCAAGACAACCTGGGTAGCTACTTTCATATGTGGTGGAACTGTCAAGTAGCAAGAAAATTCTCGAAAAGAATTCAAAAGACTATGGCAGAAATATTAGGCATAAAACTACTGACAGATCCAGAATTTTATCTTTTGAACATGACACTTATGATGGACAGAAAAACAACAACAACAAAAAGATTTTGGAAAAACATACTATATATGACCAAACCGCTAGAATATTATATGCAAAAAATTGGAAATACATAAAGTAGAAGAATTATTGGAGAAAATAATGGAAATGAAAGACCTGGAGATATTATCAAGAAGAATCAGAGGGGATAATATGACAAAGGAAAAAGGGGAAGAAGAAGACTGGAATTTGACAAGTGACTATTGGAAAGATAAGTAGATAGAAGTACAGCAAGAGAAGTAAAGAAGATGTGAATAAACTGAAAAAGAAGTTAAACTGAGAAAATAAAACATAGAGTAAAGATTTCATTAATAAAATAAACTGCATATTTAAATAGTGGTGGAAAATCTAACTAAATTAAAAAGGAATTAATTACAAAATACAAAGATAAGGGGCCACAAAGGAAAAAATTAAAAAATGCTAAGAAGTGGATTAAACAATAAAATGTTTAGTTTCTATGCTTTAATGGAGGAAAGAAATAACATTAATAATTTGTGTATACATATGCATATGTAAAAGTCTCTGTATGTTAAGGTGAATAATTTATTATATATCTATCTTAAAAATTATTTTTTAAAAAGAAACTGAACAGAGCAGTTTGCAATCTGACCATTTGTACTGAGAGCTTCTCTTTGTTGCCTCTGCAGATTTGTATGCTCCTTGCTCAGAATTATAGAAAAAGAGAAAAGGAGCAGAGAAAGGAATGAAAACACTTTTTCTAGGTAATTGGAAAAGATATAAATGTTCTAAAAACGTTGAGACTGTATTGAGGCCCATGAGGAATTGTTTTGCTCCAGCATTCATCATTTAACCTTGCCACTTCTGCCTGAGAAATCAAGGATAACCCACTCTCAAGAATATCTTTCACAGGCCTTCTCAGGGAGAAAAGTACGTACACATATGTACACCTATGTTTTACACAATCATGGCAGTTGTTTTTTAAAATGCTGAAATAGGGCACTACTGAAAGCATCACAGAAGCATACAAAAGATGACCCAATTTCACATTATATGGAAATATATGTAGTGAAATTCAAATGTCCACTTCTATATCCTAAGGTTTGAATCACTGGGGCTCTTCTGACATCATGTGGTTCAGAATTTGGTAATAAAAGCAAAAACTTTAAAAAATATATCTTCCAATGACTTCTGTCAACAAGGAGTCACTGGGCATTTTGTTAAGCTGAAAATACACATGCATTCACTGAATTAATTTTGGATCAATTCATTTCCACAGTAGTTCATACTAACTGACCCCTTAAAAGTAAAATGTAACTAAAATCAAAATAATCTCAGACATGTTTACTTTAAATAAAGTTATCATTGGCTGAACATCAAAGCAAAAAGACATCCCATACCAAAGAGATCAGCCAAAGATGTCATATGATGTAATCTGTGCTTTACATATGGAAAAAAAGTATAAAAATAAGAGTACTGAGGGAAGAAACAGGATAAAATCTTGATAACAAAATTCTTTGAAACTATGTTCTGTAGAATGAAAAGTAAAATATAATTTAGAATAATGTTTCCCAATCTGGTACTCTTCAGCTAATGCCATACTGGCTAGGAATGGGGATGATGGGAGCTGTCAAACACATCTGGAGGGCATCAGATTATCAAATGATTAAAATATTAAAAGCAGACAGCAATTATTAAAAGCAGGATATAGCAAGTAATTTGGATTCTTTCCCAACACTGATACTCATACAATCAGGAGCAAACCACTCCACTTCCATCTTTCAAGAATTTGTGCTAACTGCAAATGCCTTGGGGTTCAGTAGGCGTTAAATTGAGAAAAACAAGGCCCTCAAAATAGGATAATAATAAAGCTGCATATAATAATGATAGTATAGATCTATGATACTGCAGAACTTGTTTAGCTTAGCAATTCTACCTATTAATTGTCTTTCCATAGGTTGACTGAAGAACAGCTTATTTTTGCAAAATAGGTCACCTTAGAAGCCCCTGACCTTAGAAGCCCTTCAGCAGAACTGAAATGCCCAACCATCGAATATATACTGAAAGCTTTCTTTTGGGGAGCCACTCAGCTACAGACTTCATGATAGGTTTTAAAGTCAGTTAATCCCAAGCCAAGATAATGAGGTAGTAAATGTAGCTGTCCCTATTTAATAGGTAACTTTCAGTACAATGACTAAAAATGCATCATGGTCATGTAACTCATTGCATCCTGAGCAAATAGGTATTCCCAGGGAATTCTGTAATACTGGAACTTTTTATTTTTTTCACAATACAGATATCAAAAGTCTAGAACAGGATGGAAATCATGTGGCCTTCCAGTCTGCAACTCCCATTGGCCCTGGCCAGCATAGCTAATAGTAGAGGATGAGAGGAGATACAGTTCAAGATCTCCTAGAGAGCTGCATGACTCTCACCTCTCAGCTACAGTGACTAAAAGCAAAACAATTTAAATAAATTACTTTAACCCCAGAAGAAAGCATACTGTCACAAATCTGAATAATTCAGCTAGTGAAATTTTTAAAAATGGTAGAATTCAAAGTCTGTAGAATCAGTATGTAGGGAGATCCTGTAGCACCTTGGAGACTAACTGAAAGAAAGAAGTTGGCAGCATGAGCTTTCATAGACTTCAGTCTACTTCCTCAGATGCATTTGGTGGAGTGGAAACCAGGTACAGACATACTGACATCCACACATACCAATAGCATATATGTCTGTAACTGGCATCCACCAAATGCATCTGAGGTAGTAAACTGAAGCCTATGAAAGCTCATGCTGCCAATCTCTTTCTTTCAGTTAGTCTCCAAGGTGCTACAAGATCTCCCTACATACTAAAACCATGGTAATTTGTCTTTATTCTGCATGTACCACTAGACATGTGGTAGATGCAGAATGATTATCATTTCACCATGTAAGGAATCTACATCAAACTTGCTTACCGCGCAATTGTAGTCTGCATTCATTAATATGTAGTAGCCTTGCTTCTACACTGTCACTACCTTCCAAGGGCCACTACATGTTAATGAATGCAGACTACAATTGTGCAGTAAGCAAGTTTGATGCAGATTCCTTACATGGTGAAATGATAATCTCATTTTTCGCCATGTAGCTCTAGTCCATGTTGTCAGTCACCCAATAAAACTGGATCATGTGTTTTAATATTTGATCATTAAGTTAAAATAAACAATACTAATACAAGTTTTCAATGAAGGACCAATACATTCAAAGATATTCCCCCACCCAATCGTAAACAGCAATCTTGATTAAACAACAAGTTACTGGATAACTACTTCAATGTTCTGTCAATTGCTACTGTTTCTGGAAAGATTAGGAAGTATGGCTCATGTTACATATAAAAATCAAAGGCAAATAGGACAAGATATCATGTTGGGAATTCACTGTCCAAAAATGAAGAAGATGATCCTTCTATTTGATAATGTTTCAGGTTAAATTAAACACAAAAAGAAACAGATGTGGACATTTGCTTACAATCCCCAAAATGCCTAGGCTATTTCAGAGTTTCAACTGTCCACTTGTACCTTATATATAGAGATGGAATCATGTCAGCAAGACTAAAAACTTAACATTTTTAAAAATAAAATAACATAATCCATTTGGAAGTTGCAATGGACAAAGCAGTGATTAATAAAAGTTTTTAATAAATAATTAATTGTTGGGCAAACAGAAATTAAGACAAAGTGGGGAGAGAGAGATGGTACTTTCTTACCTTCCCCATCAAAAACAGGCTGGGTCTCCATAGTGGGTGTTGGTTTCGAACCATCATCTGAATTGAGAGTTAAAAAGAATCGAAAAGAAACTACCATTATTGAGGTAAATACTATCTACTCTCCAGTACTTTTGAATGATTGGGGTTTTTACATGGCCCGGCCAAGTCCATCAGAAAAAAAATGACACAGAGAAAGACACAGACAAGAATCAGAATATGAGATATGCTAAAATATAATTCATGAGTTTCACTTAAACATAAACAACATATTCAAAACATCATTCTTACAATCAGGCCTTTACCAGCTCTCATAACCAACATGCTGACCAAAATTAGAAAAAATCTGTCCCTGATATGTTGTTGAAATGGGATTGGAAGGGGCATGTGGATGGAAGGAATGATCATATTTTGTATCACATGAGATTATCTTTTACTGTATCATCCTGTTTACTGAGAGCTATTCTTAATCTGGTGATTATGTTCTTAATTTGGTTTGGTTTTTGGAGTGACCATACTATCATGTGGCATAGTTCACGTTCTGAAGGTTTGGAGGGTTGCAATGTCACAATCCCAAGTTGGTCCAGTCACATCCCACTGCATCAAAAAGTGAATAGGCCTTCCAAGTATTTCCTATTCTCTCTATCTGAAAGATTTTAATTTTCTGGAACCTATCAGCAGGGAATCTGGCATCACAATTAGTTGCAGAGAAATTAGGTCACAATCACTGTAGTATATTATTTCTATTGTTTACATTGGCAGATCTGTAATACCAACATAGCTGTAACAGAAGAGTCTTGACAGGAAATAGGATCTTGCTGCCCTTGCTTGTTCAGAAATTCTCCAGGTCCAAAGATAACAATGAAATATTTCTAATAAAAGCTTAAACCAAGTAAAATCTTAAACACTTTAAAACAATAAAGAAAAATAATCTTTGTTGAAATTTGGCCACATAATGGAACAAGTAGGTGCAGAATCATGCTCTGATTGTGCTTCAGTCCATGGATGCCTAGAATTAAAGCTGGTTATCTCATTGTGCAGAGGTCACAAGAATTTGTATTAAGGCTTTGTTCCAGTCTTTAAGCTTCCCTCTTCAGAAATTCAGGCTTGCAGTGCAAGACTGCCATTTTTGTCCTTCTTCATAAGAGTGAAGAAGTTACCAGAAGAAATAAAACTCGACAGTATTGGTTTGTCTAGCTAGGTAGGTCACGTAAACATATTAAAAAACCCAGTGTCCATAATGGGAATTTCTGGATATTTACTGTATAAATACAGTAAATGTGGCTTTAAATACCTTGTCACATGCTCTGTGTCCTCATGCCCTACCATAAGATATACAGAAAGAAAATCTCAGTTACAAAACCATAGCAGAATAATGTTGAAATGCTATGCAATATTTAAAACAGAAATATGTCCAGTAACTACCAGTATTGAATTTCCAGATGTAGTAATTCTTAAAAGACCATTTTGCTGTTGTTCCCAGCAATGTGAGAAGTAGCATTCTTGCTTTATTCAACATAAAAGAACTCTCCATTAAAGAATAAGTAGGGGATCAATGAGAAAATATATAACTAAATTATTCCAGCAGTATTTTATAGTGCTATTTAACAATCAAAACTTAAATACTAGAACTTGGATACAAGTGAGAAATAAAAATGATTAACTAATTGACTAAGAAGGTGAATGTTGCAGATATAATGCAAGTTAGTTGTATTTAAGCCCTTGTGAAATCAGCTAAGCTTATGTAAGCCACTGATTTGAGAAAAGATGTTTTCAAAGTTGTTCAGCAAGCAATGGGCCTAGGTTTCTGGTTATTAAAAAATGATGAGATGCTATAAGTGTCTTCTGGATTCCTACCCAAAGAGAGTGTGTGTGAAGCAAATCTTCTCCACAGTGCTGCTGACACATTTAAAATTACAGCTGGAGAGCAAGTGGGAAAACAGAACCATAACCTTGCCAGTTCTGAAGTCTTACCATTGGCAAACCTATGATCATTGTCAGCTTCACAGCTTTGAAAACCATCCAGATGAACTTTTCCCTCTATGTTGAAGGGATGAAAATGTACCTCTCTCAGGATTCTATGCAGTCAACTATAATTGAATATTGTGAACACAATCACAGTTCAGGTCCCAGTACATATTTTGAACAACAACACAACAATTTTAACAAGAATACAACAATGAATTAAATACATATGCACTCCCCAAAAGTTCCAAGCACCCAATGAGGTGTCAGTGACTTTTTTGCCTGTACTGCTTAGTTGTAGCGCAAAATATGGATGCAGATCTTAAAGCTATTACGCAAAGTGAAAAGGCCTAAATCCTCAGTGCTGGCAACTATAACTCCACTCCAGCTCCAGCAATCTGTACTTAACCAGCAAGTACAACCTCACTCACTGGGGCATACTAATAATCATAAGGGTTATACAAACACCCTTGTTCACCCTTTCATTCTCCTTTCTGAGTTCTCATAGTTATGCAAAAGCTCCAAGACCTTTTAAAACACTGTATACATATATGCCACCTGATATATGGTTAGGGCTTTAGCCAAGACTCACGGTGTACAGCAACATGACTTGAGCTACCCAAATAGGGGATAAACAGTAAACCTGAAAAACTACATTTTGTAAAGTGGACTCTCTATAATGAGACACAGCTAGAGATTAGAATTTTGTTGTTCTTGTGTGCCTCCAAGCAATTTTTATTTATTTTACTTATGGTGAATCTATCATAGTAATTTCTTGGCAGGTTTCTTCAAAGGTGGTTTGCTATTATCATCATCTGAATCTGAGAGTGTGCGACTTGCCCAAGGTCACCCAGTGGGTTTTTATGTTCAAGTGAGGAAGCTGATCTCCAGAGTTGTAGTCTAACATTCAAACCACTACACCACCCCAGCTCTGTGAGATTAGGATAATTGAATATAATTATCTCTTTTTTTAAAAAAAAAAAGAAAAAGAAAAAAGCAGAGAGTATGGCATAGTCACCATTCAAATGGAGATGGCAGCTATTTAATAATTTCAATAGAAGAATCTGAGGTCTAATATGAATAAAGTGGATAAACCAAGGAAAAAGAACAACTGCCATATAAAGAGGCAGAAAGGCATCAGTAACTAGTAGTTAGAATGTTAGGACTCAGAATTGGGAAAGCCACATTCAAGTTCCAATTGAGCCATGAAACTTACTGGGTGACCTTGAGCCCACTACAGACTCTCTCGGCCTGGCCTAAGTTCTAGGTGGGCAATGGATGCTTTCATTAGGTAGGATTCTGGGTAGAAGGATGACATCCGTATCTGGAGGTACAATGTTTCCTGCAGAAATGCAGGAGTCCTGTCTGTTGCCTAAGTATCAAAGGAAAAAAAAGATGTTGTGCACTTAATTGTTATCTGTGTGTTCAAGCTTTTACTTGGCGCATGTAAACCACAAAAATATCAAATTTCCAGAGCAAATGTAAGCAAGTCTGAGTTCCTCAGCAACAGTATTTGGAATTATCACAACATATGACTTTTGATATTTGGGTTACAAGTGTCCCATGGATAAACATGCTCCTTACAACTGTGGGACTACACACTAAATAATTAGCATTTTGCTCTCATTTTTCTCAGTTAATCAGGGCCCTGGGATAGAACCATCCTTTTGTGTCACTAGTGAAATTTAAATCTGTCAACTGCACATGGCCTCTACACCCATATATTGGCAGAAATTAAATCAATATTGAATGAGACACTAGTGTCCCATGGGACACATTTGAAAATCATACTTCAGCACAGCATTGTGTTCCAAATAGTATGAGAACAATTGATCAATTAATTAAATGGGAAAAATTAAGAGGGTTAACATTAGGGAAAAAAATCTTTAAATTGTCTGCTGTTAAGTCTTTAATAGATCAATAGAAACCTGCAATGAACATAGGAAGGAAAAGAAAGAAAGGCTACTGTAGGAAAACATTACAGCTGTTTCGAGAATGTCATTCAACCATTAACTCACCTATGTTTGACAGGCTAAAGTTTCTCTCAGGCGCTTAGTAGTCTTGATCTATTCGCTTCTTAACAGATTCATTAAACCAAGGAGCAGCCAGATTAGAATATTTAATATCATTGTGAAATAAATTTGCTTTGATTCATTAAATACATAATCCCCCCCCCCCCCCCCCCCAAAAAAATCCATCATGAGGAGGAAGAACTATAGCTCAATGTTACAACACATCTTTCAGACAGAAAATATGTTGGGTTCCTGGGTATCTCTTGTACAGCAAGAAAAAATCTTGCCTGGCACACCACAGATTGCTGCTCTCAGTTTTTGTAGACTGACAAATGGTTAAGCACCACATGCTCATTATAAGGCAGTATATGTCCATTTCTTCAGAAATAAAGGGACTGGTTAAGAAATCTTCTTACCAATAAACAAGCCAGTCCTGAAAATCTGAAAGTAAACTTATGGCAAATGTTGACTTCCCAAAATTATTATTTAAAAACTTTTTAAATGTTTGGACATTTTAGGGGGGGAAATCAAGATTACTTTCTTTTTTTACTTTGTAGTGCACATACCTACAGATAATCGAAATGTTGCAAGCCTATATGTTCCCATCTGTGCACAAGAAGCAGGAAGAATAACTATCACTTTTCATAGAATGCTGAATTGTCTTGACCTGCAAAAAACACTTACTTTTGGTTCAACATGGGTCACTTGCAGTACTTTGGATTTTTAATAGGATCAGTTTGAGTATACATGGCAAGTATATCATGTTACATGAAACTGATTTATTACAGATTTAAAGTACTGCAAGTGACCCATGTAGAACCAAAAGTAAGTGTTTTAGATAGAAAGTGACATTACAAATGCTACAGCTACACACAGTGCTCACATTTACATGCTCAATGAGTGTTTTTTAAATATGTAATAGTTTTTCATCAGTATAAATCTTTTTGTAACCTTTTTTAAAAAATCTGTTTTTATTTGTTGTTCATCATATTCAGGAGCTCTCTCGTTGGCGGAGAAGGGACAAAATGTGAATAATAATAATAATAATAATAATAATAATAATAATAATAATAGAGACCTGAAAATATCAGAGAAAGTCTCCCCTAACATCACTGTTGTATGTTGCCTCAGGTGGGCAACAGGTGATAAAGTAACTAAAATACCTTAAGACGTACACTTCTTCAGTTAGTTATATCACCCTAACAGTTCTTTTTTTTCTTTTTGTATTCTGAAGAGAACAAAATGATGCAAGAACAGTTGCAGAACCAGCCTTAAATGAAGTAATATTTATTATATACATAGTATATATTATATACATATGTACTCACAGTTTTACTCTCTTTACTCCTATCCCAGACAGCAAATAAAGCATGAAGCAGACTATTTGGAAAATATATTTTTTAAGAAAACACACATACAGTCACGATTCAGCTAAACAAGATTGCTAATTATATGGCAATTAAAGTGATATGTTACAGGAAGATATAATGTGAAATTGATATTAAAGCATTTTGATAAAAGATATCTGCTTTGTAAGTTATACCACCTCATTGTACAGATTTCAAGCCTGCAAGATCTCAGGCCACAAGAGAGACTGAGGAAGACTATAAACATAAAAAGTTGGGTTAAAATCTAAATGCTTCACCATTCAAAATTATCATGATCTGCAAAGCTGAGAATTGCACACTTCTGAGGTAAACTGACTACTTTTTACAAATATGCCCTATGCTAATTGCAACAATATGCTGAACGAATCATCACCAAGCAGAAATAAGAGTTTCTGGAACAGATTAGTCCTCTCTTCCTTTTCTCCATCCCCCAATATTTCCCTTGCAGGTGTGTCAGTAGGAAGAAGGTGGGGGACTATTCCTCATTGCCTCAAAGAGCTTGTGACCCAATGTAGCTGGTGAGTGTGCTTCTGCAACAGACAACACAATTCTCTGGTTTGTAAGAAAGCCTATCCCATGAGCAGGCAGCTGGAAATCATTTCGACCCCTGATGACACGATTCAAAGCCTCTTCTGTTTGGCTTTTTGATTCCTGATTGACACATTCACTGCCGACTGGAGATCAATGCCATCATGAGGACAATGTTGATCCGCTCCAGCTATTCCTGTGAAGGACTCCCCCCTTCCAATAATAAACAAAACAAAAATGGTGCGCTTAAGTCTCTGAATAGAGCTCAAGATAGACAGAGAAGGAGTGCAATGGCTTTGAAGAGCTTGGCAAGTCACTTGAAGAGTTAATTGTCTGTGTGTACAAAGAGTTTATTCTGACCACAGACAAAGTACCCTCTCTTCCTGGTAGCAAAAGAGATATACCAAAAGGACCCATAGCTTCTGGCTATCTTCTCTCTTACAAATATCATCACTTTGCTATTGCTCTGAAAACCTTGATTCTTGAAATCCTGGTACAAAGCATCTTTTGCATCAAAAGGGTATGACAAAACTACATTCCATTAAAGACCAACTGCAGTGCTCACATTGATTTGTACAGGTCTAAACTGCATTCCATATTCTTCTTTAAGTTCTAACAAAAAATTTGGTAAGTGTGCTAACAGTCATAACAAGTGTGCTTCATGGTTTCTTTTTTATCTTGTTTTTGGGCAGAGATGTTAAAAGAAATATCTGGGTATGTGTACCCAAATTTCATCTATATTTAGAAAAATTACAAGATTAAAAGACACTAAATGCAAACTAAAGATATTGCCCTACATGACAGGAATTATGCACATCAGTTTTCAATCTTCTGGCTTCTGTGAGTTGGTCAAACTGGGTATTTAGTTCACTAAGCATTTGACTCCAGTGATAGTCCCATGGAGTCTAAACTGGTATGAGACTTGGTTAGACAATCGATCTCCGAGCATAGACTAATCATACAATACCTGCCAGTAGCTTAGAATGAAAGAACTGGACAGAAATTCAAGGGGCATTCAGTCCAATTCCTTGCCATGCTGGAATACACAAATAAAGAACTCATTAGAGATGTCCATCCAACTTCTGTTTAAATTACTTCCAAAGATGGGGAGTCCATCTCCCTCTGAGGCAATCTATTCCATTGTTGAACAGTAAAGAAGTTCTTCCAATTGTTTAGGTGGAATCTCTTTTCTTGTAATTCAAACCCATTGGTTCATGCTCTAGTCTCTGGAATTCTGGGAAACAAGTTTGCTTCATTTTCTACATCTTCTTCAAGTATTTAAAGATAGCAATCATATCACCTCTCAGCTTTCTCTTCCTCAAGCTAAAAAAAAATACCCAGCTCATTCAGTTTTCCCTTATAATGCTTAATTTCCAGAGCTTTGATTATCTTCCCAACCTCCTCTGCAAACATTTCAGCTTGTCAATATTCTTCTTGAATTGTAGTACCCAGAACTGGCAAGGACACTACTCTGGCCAGAGTAGAGTGGTACAACTACAGTCACCCCTCTATTTTTGCAGACTTGAAATCCGTGTCCCTCACCCATTCTCGGGCAGCAAACGGAGGGGGACAAAATGGGCATGCACTGCCATCCAAGCCAATGAGGCTTGACTATAGGTGAATTTCCATTTTGGGGGGGGGGGGGGGCAGAATGGATTTCTCTCGAAAACGGAGGGGCGACTGTACTTCCTTAGATTGGGATGCTATGCTCCTATTGATACAGCCCAGAATTGCATTGCCTTTTTCAACAGCTCCATTAGACTACTGAATTATGTTTAGCTTTAATATAGGTCACTACTAACTGAGGTGCCCACTACTTTATTTATTTAACTTGTTTATGTGACCCAGACTTTTGTTGCATTGCATTGTATTGCATTTTTGGCCAATCATATTAAAGTTCCTTTAGCAAGCACATTTGGATACAGTTCCTGGAGACATGAATTCATTTACAATAGCAAGATATTTTTGTACTTCCTCTTTACCTATTCCAGGATGCAGCTCCCTTACTATATGATTAATTCTATTTTCACAATCAGAGTACTGTTTCCCTTTTGGGAGATGGCTGAAGATTAAGGTCTCCTGGAAAGGCAATACAGTGTGTGTGAAACAGGAGAGGGCCTTCTCAGCTGTACTATCCCAACTGTTGAATTCTCTGACCTAAGAGGTCTGATTGGCACCAACATTGTCTTTATTTGGGCACCAAGTAAAAACATGGCTGCTTTGGGGTTAACTGATTTATTCCAAAATGTTAATGCACGTAGCTTTCAACTGTTATAACTTTTTAAACCGCTTTTTAACTTGTAATATTATTTAATATATTTTAGTGTATTCAAATTATTTTATCATGTTAATTTGTTTTAATCTGCTAAAATCATTTTTACTTGTAAGCTATGCTGAAAACTTATAACTACAAAATAGTAAGTAGTAATGAAACCATGTTTGAGCCTTTCACTTAGCTCTCAAGATACAGCTTGCCTTGTCAGCCCCACTCTAATATTTTTGGGGGTGTTGCTCTTACTGTATGCTGGGCCAGTAGAAAATAAAATAACTACCACATGTGAATTGTTCATGGATGAAGAGGCCAACTGGTGTGTATTACAAAGGACCAGATAGATAAGCTGGGCAGCGTGGACCCTGTTCACTTGTGTACTCAATGAGAAGTTGCTGTCATCCATAAGGAAATCCATTTATTCTGGTATATATTTTTCAGGGTTTGTACTTTATGCTGTCAGAGCAGACTAAGCATGGTGTGGTGTACCATCAATCCTGCATCTCAGCAGACCTTCTGCTTGAGGTAACTGAGGCATTCAGAGGTGGTACTGGGGGGAAAAACCATGACAAACTTTGGAGGACCTCACAATCCACACTGAAGATGTCCTGACAGGGCCCACTCAGAACTACCATAACAACCATGTGGATATCTCAATACATTGTCCGTTCTATGTATGTGGCAGAACACATCATGGACCTGTTTTTGCTGCTGGGATAAGAAAGAGGTTTATTTGAAGATTATCCCAGTAACCTCATGTTATGTTCAGGTCATTTCCTTGTAAGGTTTGATGCGGCAGTAGCAAATTCTCCCTTGCAGGGGTGGAGGCTATCATCATGGTCCACTCCAGGAGACTTATAGAATTCAAAGGCTTCCTGAATGTCCTAAAGAATTCACTGGCTGTGAAGAGACCCTGGCAGATTGGAGTGTTCAAAACAACCAGTCAGTCAGGCTGGCAAAAGGTGGGGGTGTACCTGATGAGCAGCTATAAAAAAGAGGAGGAGTCTTTAAGAGGAGAGGAGTGTGTCTTAGAACTGCCAAGAGTGCAGTTGGAACTACCATATACAGCAGTGGTTCCCAACCTGTGGGTCGGGACCCCTTTGGGAGTCGAATGACCCTTTCATGGAGGTCACCTAAGACCATTGGAAAACACCTATTTAATTACAGTTATGAAATAGCAATGAAAATAATTTCATGGGTTTGGGTCACCACAATATGAGGAACTGAGGTCACGGCATTAGGAAGGTTGGGAACCACTGATATACAGTATACTCGGCTATAAGTCGAGAAATTTATGCCCAAAAATGGACCCTAAAATCTGGGATCAGTACAGTCATCATGGGTTGAGATTGACTGCAGGGCAATTAACAACAACCAGTAAAACTGATAAAAAGGTCCTTTAAAAAGCAGCCCCGATGCCCCACTCTCTATCCCTCTGCAGTAACTGCTGAAAGACCTGCAAGGTACAAATGTGTGTGTGGTGGTTCCCTTCTCAAGGCAATCTCCAACCTTTCCTTCTCCTCTTCCTCCTCCTTAAATTTCTCTATTTCCCCTCCACTTTCAAGCCAATTTTAAAAGATTTGCTTCTCCTCCTCCTTGTATTTTCCCATTTTCCCTCCACTTGCAGCAATGTCCAAATTTTTGCTTCTCCTCCTCGCATTTCCCCATTTTCCTTCCACTTTCAAGCCAATTTTAAAATCTTTCCTTCTCCTCCTCTTTGCATTTCCCATTTTCCCCTCCATTTGCAGCCCAATCTCCAAACCGTTACTTCTTATCCTCCTCCTCCTCCTTGCATTTCCCCATTTTCCCTCTACTTAAAACCTTATCTTCTCATCCTACTCCTCCTAGCATTTCCTCTGATGACCAAGCTTCTCTTTTTTCCTCTTCACTTCCAACCCGATTTTAAAACGTTGTGTCTCCTAAATTTTATCTCTGACTTATCCACGGCTCATATCAAAATCCATTATTTTGGCCCTAAAACCTTCAACTTACACACGAGTATATACAGTAAGGGTTTAGGGAGGAGGGATTTTGGAAGGACCAAAGAAGTCCTGTGAATTCAGTTTAAATTGATAAGTTCTTTGAGCAGTGGAGAGCCAGTGAAGAGAAGGCTCAGATCCACATTTTTTGTGGAATTGCAATTTATGAATAAAGCTAGAGATTCATAGGATTTATACTCCTACTGAATAAGCTTCAGTGGGAGGTGTGTGAAAGGTGTGTTGTGGGATCTGAGGACGTTATCAGACAAGGGAAATTGGAAGTATAATCCAATGGCAATCCGAACACAATCATGGGGTTTAACATTGCATGATAGACTACCACATGCAATTTCGGGCAATGGGAAGTCAGTCCGAACGCAATCATGGGGTTTCACATTATTGCGTGAGAGGTGATCACATGCAATTTCGGGCAATGGCAAGCTATTTTTGGGCAATGGGAAGTCAGTTCGATCGCAATTTGAATTCATGTAAATTCGTTGAACTAGTGAATTCATGTGAATGCGTTCTGGCCCCACTTTCTTTTCATTTGAAATTAAGAGAAATTCTTCCCATGTGATAAACTTCTGAAAGACTCAGCGTGAGGGAATCTGAAAGATTTAGATCCAACCTCCACACTGCCTGATAGAGTTGGAGAATGAACAGAAGCCTTTGGCTCCCTATGAAATGATGAGATGAAAAGAATCATCAGTGCAATTACTCTCAAATACTGACTCTGGTGATGTGAAGTCTGTAAATCTTCAGGCAATGAAACAGAATGGATAACAAATAGAATGCATTTAGTATCAGTTATGGGGCAAGTACTCAGGTGTACTGTTGACTGTTCCTATTATATGCTAGTGAAGTTGGCAAAAATATATATACTTTTTTCCTACATCACATCCTCAATATGCACCTAGCTCAGTTTTTCTTAGGAACCTGTTCGGATCAAGCCCAGAGAAACTGGTAATGGAAACCCTGATTACCTGTGGTGATGAATTTGCTAGGAACCTCAAAGACAAAGTTGCACATATTCACTCAGTACTTATAATATATCGAGTGTTTTTTCAGAGTCTAAGAAAATGTCCAATGTATGACTTAGGGAGCTGGGAATGTTTAGCCTGAAGAAGAGAAGGTTAAGAGGTGATATGATAGCCCTGTTTAAATATTTGAAGGGATGCCAAATTGAGGAGGGAGCAAGCTTGTTTTCTGTTGCTCCAAAGAATAAGGAACAATGGATGCAACCTCCAGGAAAAGAGATTTCACCTCAACATTAGGAGGAACTTCCTGACAATAAGGGCTGTTTAACAGCGGAACACACTCCCTCGGAGAGTGGTGGAGTCTCCTCCCTTGGAGGTCTTTAAACAGAGGCTGGATGGCCATTTGTTGGGGATGCTTTGATTGAGAGTTCCTGCATGGCAGGGGGTTGGACTGGATGGCCCTTGTGGTCTCTTCCAACTCTATGATTCTATGATTCTCCACCTACCCCCTCCTTGTGATACTCTGATGATCATGTACTGCAAAGCACTGGAAAGCATTTGAACGTATATGGTGTGGTAAAGAGGGGTTCCCTCTTTCTCCTTCAAATGGTGGTGTAAGAGATGAAGGCAGAACCAAGTAGGCACTGTTTTTATGTAAGTAAACCCTATTTGCCTTATTAGGACAGGGCTGATAATTAATACTTTTTTTAAAAAAAACCATGTTCTTTTATTTATTGTGAGTTTTCAGTAGATGAATGCAGTAAAAGGCACTTTAGAGAACACCCTATGCCTTTAAGCTACTCCCTTCAGTCCAGCAGTCTCTTTCTTAAGTAAAGTCTCTCTATAAAACCTCCCTCACATCTTCAAGGCCTCTGGTTGTTTGGTGGGGGTGGGGATGGCAGCAAGTTTCCCAGATCAATGGCCATTTGAAATTCAACCATATGGTTGAAGCCCTACAGCTGCATGTGTTAATTACCACACGTGCCCCCTGTAAAGCAGCCTGTTCAACACAAAAAGAAAAACAGAAGAGAAAAAGAGCTGTTCTAATGGATTAAATAAATAGTCCAAATTTTTTTGCCTAATTCCTCCCAGACACACAATCTGCCTTCCTTCTGACACCTGCATGCTTAGGAGCTATAATACCCCCTTTACATCTTCAGCCATGTGCAGTGAACCTAGGCAAAACTTTTGCAAAGTGTACTTTCTCTTTTCAGCCCGCCTCCCTCCCTCCCCCACTTCTCTCCTTTAGAGAACTAATTCCTGGCTGACAACCAGACTGAGTTTGGGGGCTTACAATATGCCTTTTCATTTCCTCAGAGAAGAGAATGGACACCTCGTCAACTAGGTCTGTATTGCATGCGGGGGGGGGGGGGGGGGAGGAGAAACCGGGAATGAGTGAAAATAAAGGGCAAGAAGAGTTACAGACTGAAAAGTACAGGACCAAGTGCATACAAACACAATTAGATTCTTTCCTTTGACACAACATTGCTTTCTAAATGGAAAGGGTAAAAAACAACACAAGTTTCAACCAGTAGCAACAATTAGGTTCAGAGTGATTAATTTGACCCAATTAGCAGAGTAATGAGATGAAAAAAAATATGAAAGAGAAACCATTGTATTGCAACAGAGTAAGGGAAAGATGAAGAGGACCTCAATAGGATGAAGCATCTCATCCTTGGAAGACGTGCCACCTTCATAACAATTTCAAGAGCAAGCTTATGTCAGTCAATTCATTCCACTAGTTTTCCGCATATGCACAGGGTGTTTGCATCACTGTCTTTCCATGGATGTTCTTATATAGTTACCATTGCTTCGACCAAAGATGGAGAACATGAAGGTATCTTTTGCTAGTGAGCTAATGAACCTCTCTTTCCAATTATTGTAAGCTTCTTTTGGTTTTTCTAAAACAAACCTTATTTCCATAACTTGATGCTTAAAAACTAAACCCAGGGTACTGTACTAAATTCTAGCAGCCTTCTAGCCTGCCCTCTATTTTGACTGTCCTCTGTACCTATCCCAGACAAACAGAAAAAAATGAATGTTGCCCACTGCTCACTCTCTTATGAAAAAATGCTAGAACACAGGGTGACCAAATGTCCTCCTTTTCCAGAATATGCTCTACGTTTCAACCGTCTGTCCAGGAGGAATTCTAACATGTCCTTCATTTTGAGCATGGCTAAGAAGCATGAAATGATATTTATATTAGTGTTTATTTTGTAATCTCCTACATTTTTCTTGAATGTTCTACATGTTATGGTGCTTTGCTGTTATGATATCTGGTCACCCTGTGAGAACACATATCATCAGGCTGTCTCTTAAAAGATTTCAAACCACTTTCTATAATACATCTCTCTAATATAACAATTCTTAATATACTCACCAGATTAAAAACATTGACATAAAATGATAATTCTTTTCACACACATAAAATGTAGTTCCATAACTTTTAAGTGAGGTGTTATCGTTTTCTCATACAGAAAATCTGCACAGTCTGTTGTTCCAAAGCTGCAGTTGTGTGAACATTGGAATTGTTTGCAGGGACCCCTGGCTTCTTCCTCCAAAAACAGAAATTCAAAATCATACAAGTCTTTGGCATGTCAGAACCAGCATGATATAATGGCTTGAGTGTTGTATTATGACTCTGGAGACAAGGGTTTGAATCTCCACTCAGCCATGGAAACCCACTGGGTGACCATGAGCAAGTCGCAATCTCTCAGCCTCAGAGGAAAGTGAAGGCAAATTCCCTCTGAACAAATATTGCCAAAAAAAACCCAGGCTAGGTTTGCCCTGGGATCTCCATAATTTGGGAATGACTTGAAGGGACACAGCAATAACAACAACAACTAAATTACATATATTACCAACTGACCAAAAGCCCTGTGGCACCTTAAAAACTAATGTTTCCTTTGGCATAAGGTCTCAGAGACAAGACAAGACATTATGATTGAGTTTTCTAACTGCTTCAGCTTTGGAACTGCTGGTCAGTGTGTTTAACCCAGGAGAAAAGGGATGATCCCACATTGGCACTGAAGCCCTACGGGGAAAGAATGACTGCATCACATTTCTATTTAATAAACAATTCCTTTTGCAAAAAGCCTCTCCAGATGTAGTCAATAGGATTATCTAGTGATTCTGGAACCTCTGGAATTTGCTAACCTCTACAAAGGTGGATTTCTAGTCCCACTGAATGGATATTTTCATGCCTGAAGCATGCACCTGTTTCCTCTCCACATTTTGTTTTTAAAAATCCTAAATAAATTGTGCCAACTCTCAGTCTCAATATTCACAAACATTCTATATGAAGGAATGTCAAGTAACCTCACTGTATAGATTGCACAAAGATTGGATTTGCCCCAGGGAGGATGAGCCAACACTCTCTTTGATACCGCAAGGTGAAACAGAGTGATAATAGTTGCATTTTGTATACATTAGATGCAGAAATTTGGGCCAAAGATGGTAAGAAGTCATAGATAAAAGAACAGAATACCTGTCAAGAATACAAAACTAAATGTTGGAAGAGTAAAACTGAGAAAGACAAGTATCCAATGATGTATATTATCAGGCAAGAAACAGAACAAACCAAAAGGTAAGGTGAAGGAAAGCACCATATTATAAAAGTGGCTGAAATCTAGATAAGACAGAGGACAAATCACAGTGATCTGTTCAATTGGGGTATGGAAGATGAATGATTAAATAGGCAAGGGATGGTAAAACAGGAATGAGAATGGAGCAAATACAGTGTTCAAAGCAAACTCAAAGTTCAAGGCAGGTCATCACTCGGAGGACAAAGTCTAACTGAAACCAAAAGCAGATACAGTATTTACACAATTTTTAACTCACAGAATTATTATGGATAGTTCAGCAAATTTAAAAATGAAATGGCATGATTTTTTTAAAAAAAAAAGTCAGCAGTAATCTGCAAAGTCCAAGCAGCTATCATGGTGAGGTTATCAAAGGGTGGGAGCATCAAGTTATCTTTCAACCAACCCAGAAAATGCATAAAACAAAGAATTCTATATGCTCCAGTGGAGAGTATAGGATGGAACGTGTATGAGAAAGAACCATAAACCTCATTGCACGGGCATCCCTTTGAGGCTAAAGTAAAAGTGGGGGCTATCTTTATTAAAGCCCCATAAGACTGTATTTGTAAGGAGGGAGGAAGTAGTTAAATATACTATGGGGAAAAATATGACAATTTACTTTCAGGAATGGTCACATGGCAAACAAATGGGAAAGTTCAATGAAAGGGCAATGCCAAAAAGGAGACAGACATAAAAATACTGTCAAGTTTCCATCAATTCACCATTCAGCACATGGCAGAAAAGAGCTGAGCTGTTCTGCTTTGCATCAACCATATAGGAGAAGGATTAAAGGTCATAAGTGGTTAATCCAAGACCGCAGATGAATGTGCAAGATGTTTCATAAACCCCAATTGTTGTCTTCACTTCCAAGGCAATATCACAGAGTTGATCAAATTCCGCTGATGAGGTAGTCTAACCATAATTTTTTTTTGACAAGGCAAATTGCAAAACATCAAGGAATTCAACCTGAAACAGACAGATTTCTTCTTCTCACTCTATTGAGACAAACAACACAATATAGCTACAGAATGAGGTAAACATTTTATCAGCTCAGTAACTAGCAGGAGAAAAGGCTGGAGACAATGGAGACTAATTTTTCTGAGATGAATAATAAAACTCTTACTGAAGAATGCACAGTAGAATTAACACAGGGTAATTTTTAAGCCCAGAATTAGTTTTTCCTCTTAAAGCAACACATCATCTACTTTCTTAAGTCTAAAGAGCCTCCTCCTGAATCAAGCAGACTAGAATCTTTTGGTTTCATATATAATGTGAAATAACTTGTGACAGATCAGCAGGAGGGATCACACAGAGCTTTGTGCATTTTAACACATCTTTGTGAGAGAATAATTCTAGAAGCTAAAAGCCATGACACATGGGGCATGATTATGATGTAATGTGTAGCAAAACGAAAACGTTGCCTTGCTAGATTAGACTAATGTTCCATTTTGTCCAAAACTTTATTTCTAAAAATAACTTCATTTCCATCAGATTGCCCCAGTGATGCTCACTAGTACCTAGATATGGAGGTTCTCATTTAGTTCTTACAGGTAATTTATGTCTAACCTTTAACAGACAAGCATTGGAACACTTCATAACTGGCCTGCCATGTTGCAAATGCATTTATTATTACAAATTAAATTCATTATTTTTAATTCACCATCTATAGGTAAGAGCAATATACAAGAAGCCCATTTTGGTATGAAGAGTGCTTTAAAATCTAAAATAAAATGTGGTACTGAAGAACCATAATCCCTGAGAATGAACACTGAAGATAAATATCATAATTCAGCCAGTGAAATTGTACAACTGTGTCTTTTAATAGTGATTTAGATTTTAGATGATCCAGATTTCCTTTTTTTATTGTCCTTATTTTGGCACCTAAAACTGGCACTTGCATTATATCTCGGTTCTTAAAGAATACACAGACTTTATTGTGGAACTGAGTACAACAATCTTACTTTTACATCTCAAAGTGAAGAGAGGAAATCAGTCTTGTAGAAAATATTCTATAACATTACATAGCATGAAATTTCCATGCAATACTATAATAAAACTAATTTTTAAATTAGCTGAAATTCATTCCAGTTCTAGAAATCCAGCTGGTAGCACTAAAAATATGAGATTGAAGATCATTCTTGTGCCTGTGACCTTCTTTACGTGCTTTATACAAAGGTGATGATCTGCTGGATTGAACTAGGAGAAGATCTTATATTCAAAACTAAGTATTCAAAATTTTTCTGCCACCTGGTGCAGAATAACTTGCTGAAAATGCGAGACATATTTCAACAGTGCTTCAATTTGGTTACTCCCCTGTTGAACTTGAGGGAAACAGTCAAAATATTTATAGGTCGGTGATGTCACCAGTCACAGAATGAAACTATGTTAGCCTAATTTACAGCATCTATCAAAATCCCATACTTGGGATGCTGGCCAATAATTTTTTAAAAAAAAACATGCTCTTGATCATTTGGGGCCTAGGCTCATAGTGTAGACATCTGTTCTTTCGCTTTTGTCATGTACCCAAGTTTAACACAATTCGTAAGCACTAGTCTACAATTTCTGCTAAGGTTCTACTTCTATATACCATTATCGGATACAATAGTCACACTATGAAAGCAACATTTATGATACAGAACTTCCTATCCTTAAGGTTTTTTTTTTTACAGCATTATAAGAAGATCCAGCATTGCTCAAGAACAACTATAAATTATAGAATCATGAAATCATAGAGATAGAAGAGACCACAACAGCAGTCCAGTCCAACTCCCTGTTATGCAAGCTTACAGTCTTGAGAGGTGACCATCCAGCCTCTCATCAGAAACCTTTAAAGGAGAATCCATCATATTCTGAGGCAGCATGTTCCATTGTTGAACAGCTCTTGCCATCAGGAAGTTCTTTTTAATGTTTAGGTGCATCTCTTTTCCTGTAGTTTGAATCCATTACTCCATGTCCTGGCCTCTGGAGCAGCAGAAAACAAGCTTACTCCTTCTTCCATTTGACATCCTTTCAATTATTTAAACATGGCTATCATGTCACCTCTTAACTTCCCCTTCTTTAGGCTAAGCATACCCAGCTCCCTAAGTGACTCCTCATAGGACATAGTTTTGAGACCTTTTACCATTTTAGTCACCCTCCTCTGGACATGCTCCAAGTCGTCAACATCCTTCTTGAACTGTGGTGTCCAGAACTGGACACAGTATTCCATGTAAAATCTGACCAAAGCAGAATAGATAAAGCTCACATTTCATTACAATATAAAACTTCACTCACCTTTCCTTCCAGAATTACCCTGTCCTATTGGCCTGTCAGTTACAGAACCTTAAAAAGAAGGAATAAACAGATGTATTGAATGAATGAATGAAATATTTATTTATATCCCACCTCTTCCATTTTGGGGATCGAGGCGGGTAACAACATGATTTATGCAATACACAGTAATAAAAACAGCAAGGAACCCATGAAATCCCAACCCTAACCCTCCCTCCCAACTATAAAAAATTAAAATAATAAAAACATAATTAAATTATGTTGATGAGCAGACTGCAAGAACAAAAAATTAATAAGCATCACCTGAAAGTCAGCCCACTGTATAGCCAAATCACAGATATTATGTCTTAATATAATATCTAACAGGCCCTCCGCACTCATCCAGTCTCCAAATCTGTTGTTAATTCATCTATCAATACTATATTGGGCTAATCATTTTTCTGGATCTAATTTGAGGTAAATAAGATACTAATTGTAGGGAAAGGTGAGAAAGAAAGAAGCACGCACATATAGGTAGGCTGGGTGTGTGGCCTCATGGTAAAGTTACAAACTGCAAGGCCAGATGAAATAGGGTAGTAGGACTTAACACTGCATGGCCAAACAGAAATGTTTGATGTAGATGTACAGAGGTGCACAGATTGACAGTGGTAGGGAATGAGAAGTTAACACCTGGTCATCTGTTCAGGCTGCCCAATACCCACTGTGGAATTCTACTGCACTTATCCTTTGAGACAAGAAAAAATTATTTGGAAAGTAATACAGTACACTGAAATGATTTCAGAAGTCTGGGGTAACTGAAACCCATTCAACTTAGGTAACCCCTAATTGTTTCAGAGTGCAGAAGCAAGAAATATTCTAACCAGCCTATGACAACTAATAAATCCAATGGCCCTATTTTTCTTTTCAGGTTATCTGGGAGGGGGGAAAAAAACACTAGAACAGAATCGAAGTCTGTATTTGAAAATATCTACCTGTCCCAGAGACCCAACTATGGTTCTAATAAGCCACACTAACCAAACAATTAATAATCAAAAATTGATTTTGACCAAATGCAGAGCAAATTCATAGTGTTATTCTCTTTTCCTTTTTTCATCTGATGGCCAAATACATTTATAAAATATAAAGAAACAGAGGCAAAACTAGAGCAGCTTTCAAAAACATTGGAAATTTATCTGGCCACAAGGTGGAGCAGTTATGACCAATTGTTAACATACCTCAAATTTTCAAAGCAGAGAACTATGTTGAGTTATATGAAAGAGGTCAAGATTTTTGAATTAAAAATCAAAAAGTTTGTTCCTCCCCATTCCAATTTTGGCATCAACACAAAACTCATTTCTCAGTCCTCAGTACCTGAACACACAGGAGTTTTGTTCTGTACAGAAGAACCACTGATAGGTTTGCCATCTGGAGTGACACACCAGCAATATCCAGTGTAGGTATGGCACTGCACCTGTTTGTGAAAAGAGAAAGTTACTAGTCACTTGTTTCCCAGAATTCAGCCCACCATTTTTGTGTGTTCAGTAGCTAAAGGGAGTATGACAGCTTGTACACCAGCAGAGAGATCATCCTGTTAAATAAATAAATATTTTCAGATAAAAGACTTCAGAAGCAGAGAGATGATGAGTACATGTAGAAAAAGGAACTAGGAGTACTGGTCTGGCAGCATAGGGCATCTCACCTGACCATTATTCAGGAAAAGAGAATAAAATTAGGTACATGCTCAAGATGAGGACTCTAGATGGAGGTTGGTCAGTATGGTGTTTATCACACAGAAGTTTTTGCAGCTTTTTGGAGCTCAGATCCGACGTGACTGCAGGTCCAACGATGCGAATTCACGCGATAATGTGATGAATTATCACACGCAATTCCTTTCTATGGGCGCTCCTTCAATGATGCTTCCGCAATGATTCCAAAGCGACTCCTCATTTCGATGAATTCAGAAAAAATAGTGAAGTCACAGAATTCACATTCAATTCACACATGCTTTGATTTCACTCCAAATTGGTCTGGTGTGGAATGCAACTTTGCTTCCATCCTGGTACACCCCCCCCAAACCTTGAAGTTCCCACATTTCCCATGATGCTGCACTGCAATTTTGCCCCATTTGCTTCCGGTACTCCCCCCCCCCCACTTGCTACTGAAAGGGAAATGCGGTTGTATCCGATGCCACTGGGGAAAGGGCAGAGAGCTATTGCGGA
Organism: Sceloporus undulatus; assembly: GCF_019175285.1. Lineage (NCBI taxonomy): Eukaryota > Metazoa > Chordata > Lepidosauria > Squamata > Phrynosomatidae > Sceloporus > Sceloporus undulatus. The sequence goes on along the minus strand of NC_056522.1, from coordinate 314,403,343 downwards.
ATGAATGTATTCATATTTTAACATGGATAGGAGGCATGCTGGCGAGGAGGGGGAAAGCCGCTGTTTCCGATGCCGCTGGAGAAGGCTGCCTGTGTGCATGGAAAAACTGGAAAGGGATGGATGGAGGTAATGAAACGAAGGGTAGATTTAGATCCAGATGACAGAAGGGACTGAAACAGGAGACTGGAGGGAGAGATAAGAGCAAAGGAGGTAGCCACCGGAGGCTGGAGCAGAGGCTCCAACTCCCAGAAATCCATAGCCTCGAGCCAAGGACCCCACAACAAACTCCAACTCCCATAATAATAATAATGATGATGATGATATTAATACTAATTTATTTTATAATAATAATAATAATATGTTATTAGTTTGCTGAGGCACAAGAGCTCTCTGGCAGAGAAGGCTCAATGTCTCATGACACTACAGTTCCCACAATTCCATAGCACACAGCTAGGACAGTTAAAGTGGAGTTAAACTGGATTATCTCCCCAATGTGGATGCAACCTAAGAGAAAGCAACTGTTACAAAGGGAAGGAGAGATGTAGATGAAATAGATGAAGAGAATGATAGAAGGATAGATGTAGATGTGGCTCTGACACAGAGGACCCCTTTGAATTTGGCTGCCAGGGATGGGAAAATAGAAGGGAGGAAGAAACGTGAGGCTGTCATTCGCGTAGGCTAGCATTCACATGAAAGTGGAACCAGGTTCCCTTCTTTACCCCAGAAGTGCAAAGGTTCAAGATGTGTTCAGACCCCCACTGAGAATGCGCAAGGGTCCCAATTCGAATCGTTGAATCCGCATGGTATGCACCGGTGTGGTAATACAGTTTGCACTCACTCCGCTTTGCGTGTATCCGCATCACGTGACTTGCCTTGGTTCCCCCCTCGATTCGGAAGGACAACCAGGTGTAATAAAACACTCACGTTATAACGTGAATTCGCATACCTGAACCAGGAGTCACCCTGGATCTGACCTGCAGAAACCTCAGTGTGATAAGGGCCTCTGCTGTTACAGAGCCTAATTCTGCTGAGATCCATTTGACATCTTTGTTGGACAGCTCCCTTGCTATATCAATAATCTTGCCACAGTTCAGCCGGCTAGTTCCCTAACCTTACTAATAAAGCAGGGAATCCAAACCACACATTAGTGTTGGTAAAAATACTGGAGAACACCTTTCTCAGCAAGGAAATAGTTTAACACTTTATAAAGTACTATGAAAATAAGACCAGATGCAAGACAAATAAATAGCCTTTTAAAAATATTAGATTAACATAATTACACAATAAAGATAAACAGAGTATAGACTCCTTGATTATTATCAAAGTAACCTAAGCACTGAAAAGGCTAAAGTAATAAAGCTCCTGGACACGATGGATTAATTTAAACTATTACACAAAGTTTATTGATATTTTGGCAAAATCCTTCATTGAAGCAGTTAATTAAACCCATATGAATGAGATATTATCAAGAACACTGAGAGTGAAAAGACCTAAAAACTGCATTATTTAGAGTCAAACCATTGGTCCGTATAAACAAGTACTGTACTGCCCACTCAGAAGAACAGCAGTTTGCCAGTATCTGCATGCAAAGCATACTCTATTACTAAATTGTCCAAAACATAATCCACTTTTGAGACTCATTTTGGGAGAAAGACATAATATAAAATAAATAAATAAATAAATAAATAAAGTGCACAAAGGGATCTTGCAGCACCTTTGAGACTAACTGAAATACTGAAGTTGATAGCATGAGCTTTCACAGATTACTTATTCAAATGAATCTTTCAGTTAGTCTCAAAGGTACTGTAAGATCCCTTTGCCTGCTGATTTTCCAGACTAACATGGCTATGTCTTTAAATAAAACAAGAAAAATGTCTGATTCTTACTAAACAATTTCCTTGATAAACTATAAATAGCATTCTATTAATTAACTGTTTACCAAACAATTCCCTAGTATCAATATACTGTATGATGATATATGCAATTCAGTTGCTTGCTTATTATTTACTTATTTGAAACATTTCTATAGTAATAGTAAGTACATTTCTATAATGCTTATCAGTTCACTTAAGCACTCCCTAAGTAGTTTACTATGTGTAAGCCAATTGTTCTGAAAAAGCTTGGTACTCATTTTAGCGAACTAGGAAGCATGCAAGGCTGAGTCGGCCCTAAGGCCCTGGCTGGGATTTAACTCACAACCTTGTGGTTTGTGAATGAGTGGCTGCAGTACAGGCATTTAAACACTGTGCCACCAGGGCATCTTTCTATACCACATTTGAGGCAAATCATCCTCAAGGCAGTTCACAGAGTACAACATTCAAAGACTAATGTTTAAGATGGTTAATTGAAATAAGATCACTAAAAATATAGCAACAAAAAGACAAAAAAATGGGCCTACGTTCACTTTGAAGTGGCCTGGACCAATCAGTCAGAGAGAGAGAAAAAACTAGCAGAATGCTATTTCAGAAACACATATCTATTTAAAACTGTTGAGAAAGTGTACCTCTCTTTTATTTGTCTACAAATAATTGGTTTATGTAAAAACATTTTTTAAATAACAGTAAGTACTAAGTGGAAGAATATTTCTAAACTTTAAAAATAAATCTACTTTGAGAAGGAGAGTGATCTCATCCCACCACTATGTGGTATATTACCCCCACTCTCAGCCTAGATCATGGGCAAGCAGTGGCTGAATACCCTTCTCCATGTTCAGAGGGCCATTAGTCCTTTTCAGAATTGTGTTTGTAGGGGGAATATCAGCAGCTTTGGAAGAGAGGTACAGTGCCTTGTGATGACAATGTGAGAATCATTACATGCAGCCCAGGTCCAACTTCTTAATAAACTGACAAGATCCTTCCAAATCTATGCCAAAGGCAGGAAACATAAGGCTCTGGGGTGCCAATCCAATCTCATGGCTTCCCAGAAGAGCCACCTCCTTTTCTCTTGAGATTACCATTCAGTGGTTTCTCAGCTTTTCTCCCCCCCCCCCCCCCCCCGCCGCCATTCCAATTCTAAAAGGTTGAAATGCCTCTCTTAGGCTCAGTTACTGCACAAACTGCACAAACTAACCATCATATTATAGATGGAAGAGTGATAAAAAGTGTCCTGCTTAAAGCTATCTATTTAACTTTGTGGCTAAGCTGAAACTGTTACACCCCAGCTCACTGTTTAAACCACTGTACTACAGAAGCTCTTTTTAAATGGCTACCAAGGTGTCCATATACATTGTTATGCAGCAAGCCAAACACAACAGTGGTGTCCCATTAAAAAGTTATTTTATTTTGTCTTTTTAATCAAAATTTGGATGAAAATACATCAAAGCTCCTTGCTCAAACTGACAAAATAGAAAGATTTTGTACAACAGAACTGCTCTGTCACCATTCCCCAAATTAATTAGAAATGCTATTACATCCCTCTCCCCGATGTCAGACACATCAATTACAGTGTGTGAAATAGAACAAAAGCCAACACTTCAGACACTGGGCCCTTAAATAAATTCCTGCATCCATAAAAATCATTAGAATATGAAAACATTAAAACTGTAGCCACTGGCATGCTCCTCTGGGAGAATGGAAGCTTTGTTGGGGTCTGTTCAATTCCTCACTGAAGATGCCAAATGAAGTTTCAAAGGCCTACATAAACATTTTAACAAGCTGGTGGGATTGTCCATTATAACTTGACAGAGGCAAATCAAGGGGTGATTTGTTTCCACTCCATCTTCTCCAGAAGGCGAAACACAGAATTGCATATGTACTGTATGGGAAATACAGGAATTGGTCTGTATTAGTCATTTGGCTCAGCATGACGCTGACAAGAGCCCATGCTGTAATGCACTCTACCCAATCCTTGTTTCCTTGCACTGGACTCATGTAGTTCCTCACAGCTCATAATATGACAGTTTATATCCTATTAGAAGGTAGGGAAGCACAGGTCAGGTTTATACCTTTGAGTAATACAGATGTGTAATACTGGCAGCTTGCACTAAATGAAGAATCAGATGGGTTGCTGATAATTCCATCCCAAATCTCTATAGGGGGTCTATAACGGAGTGCTAGTGGGAGCAAACGCTCATGCAGACCTTCCTGGCTCTCTGCTCTTCCCAGGCTCTATGCACACTGCAGAAATAAACCGTTTGACACCACTTTAACTGTCATGGCTCTGTGCTATGGAATTCTGGGAATTGTAGTTCTGGAAACTGCCATTCTCAGAATTCCATAGCATGATGCTATGGCAGTAAAAGCGGAGTCAATTGGATTATTTCTGCAATGTGGATGCAGCCCTACTTTGGAGGTATGGACTGAACAGGCCACTGAATCACACTTTACCCCCTGCTCTCACTTACACTGGCTACACAGGTCTTCCTAGCATTCTGGTAGGGCAATAGATTCAGAAAGAAAGGGAAAGAAGGGTTCTCATTGGGCACTACCAGTTGGTAAGAGTTGGCAGAATTCTAATCAGATGCTACCAGCAGAAAGGCATGTGGCTGTGAGTAGAGGGCAAACTAGTGGCTGTGGTTTAGGGAGAGGAGCATGGGAAGAAATAGAGGCACCACAACATGAGTTAAGGAAGGGGAAAATGGAAGTGTGATGAACTGAAAGGAGAAATTAAAAATAGAGAGGAGAGTAGGGGAAGAGGATGTAAAAAATGAAAGAATCAGAACCTGGAGAAGAGAGCAGGGTTTAGGAAAGGAGCAAAGAGCTTTCCTGGAAGAGATAGAAAATGAATGAGGGTGGTAAATAGGGGGAGGATGAGGGCCATGGCTGGGTGGGGGCTGAAGGCGAAAGGATTTAGAGGTAACTGGGAGGGGTTAATCTGTATCTCCTGCAATTTGTTTGTCTCCTATTCTTTTGGAACAGAAAAAATATGCACTCAGTGATATATGCTTAGGATTTCAGACCCCTTCCTCTGTCTTGCATTCAGTTCTGTAACAAATTAATTTTATATTAGTCTCACTAGATTGCCTTCTGGAAAAGTGGTTATTTTGTTGTATTAGTAAATACTGTGATTGTTCAAACCCCCATGGCAGTCATTTTGAAAAGGACCATGCCTCTAACATTTTGTGACTGCACCGAGAGCAATTTTTCAAAATGCCAATTGTGCCTATGGACTCAAAGGTTTTAGGACTACTGTTCTTAAAGGCTCCATTATATGTATTCAGAAATATATGCCTAACAACAAATAATCACAGAAATGCAGAATCTCAGCAGCCGATTTCACAGAGAGAAGCATCTCTGCTACATGCACAGGAGTGTCCACCGCTATAAAGTCTGCCCTCCCTATCTGCACGGGTTTGGGACACAAGACCCCCATGACAGTGGAAAAGAACAAATATGTGGGGCAAGGCAGGAGGATGTGTGCAAATGCTCCTCTTCCCCACCCCCAGATACACATGCCCCTCATGCCAGCCGAAGCATGGGAAGAGGTAGGAGGGGTGTGCATACACGTTCCTCGTTCCCCAGTGCTTTGGACAGCTGAGGCAAGCCAGACAAAGCATGGAGGAAGGTAGTAGGGGCGTATGCACATGCTCCTCTCCCCCCCCCCCCAATGTTTTAGCCACTTCCCTCAGCCAGTAAAAGCATAGCAGAAAGTGGGAAAGGCATGTGCATGCCATTCCCAGCTGCTCCCTCCCTCTTGGGCTTTTTATCCTGAGGGGAAAAGCCCAGGAGGAAGGGAGAAGAAGCATGTACGCACCCTTCCTAGCCGTGCCGTGGGGGAAAAACACAAATAATCAAATCTGTGAATGTTAAACCCATAAAAGTGGAAGGCTGACTGTATACTTGTTGAATGCTAAACAGAACAGAGTGGAGTAAAAGAATCACTCATACTGTCCCCACTTTTGACTTCCAGCTACACACATACACACACATGTACATATCACTGTATGTGTACACAATTCCTGAGTGATGAGGAATCCTGCCTTTCCAGGATTCTCAACTATATGAAGAGCAACTAGTTTGATAGTTGCACATTTGTAAGCCTACACCCAAATTAAACTAAATATAGAACAGTCTAGACAAGAGACAACAACCGGTAACCCGCATCCTTCCCACTCGAAATATGAACACAATATCCAAATAAGTTTCCTATATAAATATATTATTATTATTATCACCATTATCATTATTATTAATTTTATTCACTTATATCCCACCTTTCTCCCACTACAGGAATTCAAGGCAGCAAACAGCAAATTTAAAACAATACAATTTAAAGACAATACAAAAGCATTAAAATATATAAATATAAAAATTATAAAGTCCAACTCTTGCATATGCTATATGTCAAATATAGTATATGCATTACAAAGATAAGTAAGGACATAACTCACCACTCCTAAGTATTTAGGAGAATGTTAAGAGTTCTCTTTTGGACATGCTGACCACAACATCTTTCATATTGAACACTACAAATTGCTAACCTAAAATTTCATTAAGACAGCTAGAGATACCGGCCTTTGCTGATCGAATAGTGGTTTGGTTCACCTATACTTTGGTGAGGCTTCCATCAAAGGAAAAGAATTGCATTGCTATCAAGCAGCAAAAGAAAACTCTTCACTGTATATTCTAGCACCAAGAAGGTGCTCTCAGCCATGTGTGAGAGAAAGATAACTCATACATATTGCCATTATGATTATCTAATTCAGGGCTTCTGCTATATAATAACAACATTGCATAGAAGTCATTTTCATTTTAGGTGTTAAAATGCTCACCATTGAGATTGCAGTTCCTATCTAGCAGTTCTTTTGCTAACCAAAAATAAAAAGAGGTAGGGGGAAGCATTAAAGCTCAAGAGCCACACTAACCTCCATTCATCCAGGGTTTCTGATAAGAATCACTTCAGTGATAAGAAATGAAAGACAAACATCTGCTCTGGCTCTTTCAATAATGAAAGGGGAGGAGGAGATGGAAAGAAAAACATTCATTTTGCATTCAGAAAAACATTTTCCACAAGAAGAAAAAACAATGCTAGTCTTTGGGGGCAATTGTGGTTAAGGAATTCTCAGCAGGACTACTGCATAGCAGCGAATGACAAGAGCACATGCATGTAAACTCACCAAGAAAGAGAACCAGACAGTCTCACGCATGTAAAACTCACTGATACACACTATCAAGAATTCCAGTCTTATTTTTAAAATAGATTACTGTGCATGTTATGTCTCAGATTTTTATAGACAAAATCTTATCCTGTTATGAAAAGGGTGCTTCTATGTCGGTTAACTTTGATTTTCTATAGCATGTATAATATAATTGAATAAGTTCCCTTTTTACAAGCTATTTTTGCCAAGAAGGAAGCTTGGAAAAACTCAGGAATTATAAAGAGATTTTTCAATAAATTGAGTTAAATCTAATGTATCCAGGTAATTTTTATATTGCAATTTCTGAATACATTCTTGTAAGAGAGAGTCACAACAAATGACTATATATTTACTCATAGGTGGCTTTCTCGTGGCCCTGAACTGAAAAAAATTGAGCATTCTCAACTGAGCCAAAACAGTTCTCAAAGTGCATGTTTTTTTTTATTAAAGGGTCATGTTATACTTTATTAAAGAATCATGTTATAGGTGTAAGCAATGATATGCTTTTAATTAACATTTACAAAATACAAGATCCTTCTTTGAACAGGTAAATGGAGTGGGGTGGACAGTCTGTTCTCAACTCTATCTTGACTTTTAGATTATATTAAACAAAGTGTTCAACAGGTATCCACACATTCATAAGTACTTTTTCATACATCAGCTGAAAAGAAATGCCTCTCTTATATATGCCCACACTTCTCCTACCAAAAATATAATATTTCTTCCAGAAAAGCAGCATAAGAATGTCATTCCATTTCTTAAAAGTACTTCGACATTTGTCATTTTCTTCATAAATGTGATAAAAAAAACTTGTGTGGGTTTTCTTTTCTTTTTTTTTAATGCATTATAAGAGAATATGAAACTGAAAGATTTATTTATCACAAATAAAAGATGATCCATGTGACTTTATCCAGTTTAAAAACAGGCTGCTGCATTTTGTTTCTGAGTAGCCCTCCAAAAGAACTCCTTCACTGCATTAGGTTAAATAAGAGGTTACTAGAGCATGGTATGGATACATGGACCATGCTATCTGTCTAGAGAGACATGGACCTAGCACATCAGCCTAAACTTTGTCAAACAGTGGTCACACATCCTATACATACATTTTCACTGTGTATTTTTCCATTGAGTCATCACTTCTCAATATTTTGTTTTAAAAATGTCTATATAAGAAAAACAATGAGCACACGGATGAAGACCTTACTTGGGTGAATGATCCATCCTCACTACACTCTGGAATGAAGACTGCTTCTTGTGGCTTCTTTGCTTGATCCAGTGCTTGAGCCCTTTCTAATCTACATTTGCTTTGCCCAGCATCTAGGAAAGGGAGAAAAACCACAATCAATTTAAATAGGTGATAGAAAAAACAAAACAAAATCTTACCAAGGCTGTAGAAATGTTGTAAGGATTTCTAAAGGGAAATTCTACAAAGCATTATTTTCTTGTAACACATAGTTCTTGGCTGTGGGGGCAGTTTACTTGATACAGTAAACAAAACCAAAAGGTTTCTTTACCATTCAAGTGTTCCTTTCCATTCAGGACTGTGTAGCTTTATTTGTAAAAGCAAAAATATAAATTTTAAAAAGTAAATTCCATGTGTAATAATTATCTGAATAAACTGTACTTTTAAAATACCAAGCATAATAATTTTATGCCAAACCAAGTTAAACATAATACATTTTGTGTTGCTAACCTGTCTACATACCCTAAAGGTACCAGCTCCCATCTGATCTTGGAATCTAAGCAGGGTGAGCCCTGGTTAGTACTTGTATGGGAGACCACCAACGAATAAGGTTCTGTAGGCTGCATTTCAGAGGTAGGAACTGGCAAAACCACCTCTGAATATTCCTTGCCTAAGAAAAACATATGAAATTAATGGGGTCTCCATAAGTCGGCAGGCAACTTGAGAGCACATGCTTCTGTTGTTGTTATGTGACTTCAAATTGTTTTCAACATATGACAATCTATCATGAAGTTTTCTGAGTCAGAGAATGTGTGACTTGCCATGGCTGTTTAGGGATTTGAGCCCTGGTCTCCAGAGTCATAGTCCAATACTCTAACCTCTATGCAATACTGGCATACACAATGTAACAGAGTAACTTTCAGTTTGTTATGGGCACTTGTTTTGTTATTGATTTTATTTGTTCAAACATTTCTGCCTCCCTCCCCCCCAAAAATCAGTCAAATTCCCCACCACCACCACAACTTGAATATTTCCAGAAGTTTTACATCTTTAAATACCATACAGAAATAATTATGGAGACAATACTTCTAAAGCCTTGAGGCATATCCAACATGATTACCTGTTACTTAGAAAAAAGACTATGGTGGTCTCCAGCTCACTAACAAAACTACACTTGATAATTATAAGCTCATCGTTGTAACTGTATGTCTGAAATTTGTAACAATTACTTTATTCAGGTTTTAGATCAAAGTTTGCTGACTGAAGGGTCAGCTAAATTTTGAAAGACTGCACACAATGATTTATTTTCATCTAGTTATTGTGAAATGTGTGCTTTACCACTTAATTTGTTTTATCATGTTTATTCTGAAAATAAAGAGTTGCTGGAATAAAAGAAACTAATTATGCATGCACAGTTACTTCACATCCTCCTCTCCCAACTCCTGGGGAAGATAAGGAAACCAATTCTATACACATTAACTGCTTGTATGTGTGTTGTGCCACATCAAATCCTACAAGTTTAGGAGTGATATTTCAATTCCCTTCAGTCATGATCTGGAAGGGCTCTCCAATATTACATGACAGTTGTCATGAAATTTTTTCATTTCCTGTATCACATGAATACCTTTAAGCAATACACTAAAAAAAATAAAATATTTTTAACGCCACTATCCCCATCTCCATTTATAGACTGCAAACATTCTCAGTCTGCTGTCAGTGGCCTCTTGTTTGCTAAAGACATCTTGATCAGGGATGGAATTTGCGCAGCCCATCAAATCTTGTTAAACTGCAGCTCCTAACAGCTAGATCTAAACTGGATAGGGGTGCTGATTAAACAATCATGTTTGGAGGAGTGAACAATTTCCACTCCTCTTCTAGATAAGTCTTATAGAATCATAGAGTCAGAAGAGACCACAAGGGCCACCCAATTCAACCTCCCCTGCCATGGAGGAACTCACAATCAAAGCATTCCTGAGAGATGGCCACCCAGCCTCTGTTTAAAGTTCTCCAAAGAAGGATTCCTTAGACAAAAGTGAGTATTTCTAAAACATTTACCTAGTTTAAGGCTAGAAGCAATTTGTTCTTTGGAAAAGTACTCAACACATTCCCTTCCCATATCAAGGGAGCACCATTCATTCCCTTACCTTTGCATCTGCCTCGATGTGCTATGCTTAAGTTTGCATCCCTGCACTTTGCTCTCTGATAATCACAAGTTGACTCGTATGTCCTGCCATCTGAGGCACAGAGGGGTTTGGTTGGAGACCTGGAGCAGTGGAGGTTACACTGTGGATCTCTGTCACGGTCGCTTATTAAAAACTAAAGATGAGAAAGGGAAAGAAAAGTATATTTGGGTTCTTAGCCATTGTCCACACAATTTTAAAGAGGTATGTTTTAATGCATTCTATTTACGGTATTTCTAACTCTATGCCTGTTTGCATATATCATCCCTTTCTGAAGCTCAACAACAACTTTAGGTCCTCATGTAACCACTGGACAAGAAGGCATTCCATCATGAGGGAAAAGTTTTTTGGCTCAGATGTAAGAGACACTGCTTATAATAACGGACATCTGGCAACCCTATCATGAACTAATGCATCCTTCTAAAACCTGGCAACTTTCAGATGTGTCAGACTATGACTACCTCCATCCCCAGCCTTAATTAACATTGTCTGGGCTGGCTGGGGATGATGGATTTGTAGCCTAAAATATCTGGAAGGTGTCAGGTTGGGAGCAGGTTGTGGGAATGTTCTCTACAGATACCCAAAGGCAAATTCTCAGATAAAGTGGGAACATTTACTTTAAGTATTGTATTCACTTCCACGGGGACTAAACAATTTTGTGTTAGAGATGCTTCAAAAGAGCAGCATTTGGAAAACGGATACCTTACAGGACATGTTTAACCCACTGCTGTAATCAACTTGGTGGTATAAGAATTGCCTCAATGTTGTTTTTTTAAAAATCTGTTATATACTCTCCTAATATATAGCAGCTAAAAACAATTCCAAAAAGTTCCAGGGCTTGTTGGCCTGGTTTTTAACAGTCTGAAGCATACATTTCTAAAGTATGCATCTTGGCAGGTTAGACTAAATATCCTTTATCCCATTTAACTCATTTTAAAAAGTATGCTTCACAGAATTAAAATCAAATTATTCTATATATCAACAAACTCCTTTGGAGAAACGCTCTGCAAACAAGAGCTGACAGAAGACACACGAGGCCCACGCTTCGACTTAAACCTTGTGTTTTTGTTCCCTATTCCTGTGTTTGATCTGAATGTCTGCAGCTTGCCTACATAAACATACTCCATGCATTTGCCAGGAGTGGGTTTTTTTCCCCCTTTTAAATAAATTTCCCCATTGCAGCTCATGAAAGAAGCATGGCTAGAAATCTTAAACATTTGGTCCTCCATTTAATTTAAACTTCAATTCACACACACACACACACACACACAGCATAGCCAATGGTCAGAGAATGTGGGGATTGAAGTCAAAAATATTTTGAGGCTCATATTTTGATAAGTACTGGATTAGACCATAGGGTCATGTCTTTCAGCATCCAATCTCCAAAAGACAACCAGTGATTGACTTGCCCTATAATCTATAATTCTAAAAGAAAAATCTGTATGTGCCTTATTGACTATATAGCAAAGCCTTTGACTGCATAAATCAATGAAAACTATAGAAAGCTCTCAAATAAATGAAAGTGGCATGAATGAAAAGTGGCACTGGAATTACTCTTTATTCATGGGATAATGATGGAATTACAGCAACGTCATCTGATAATCTTTGCACAGTTTCAGGATAATGAGAGGAGTATCCCACTATGCTCCCATCGCTTTTGTCCATGTGAAAAAGTCCAAAGACCTGGGGCAATTACTGAAGAAGGTCAAGGTGCAAAATGCCAAGGTAGGCTTAACGTTAAATGTTAAGAAAACAAAAATGATTACCACAGAAAAGCTACAAGGATTCCTCCTAGATAATGAGAAAATTGAAATAGTCGATGAATTCTCATACTTTGGATCAAACATTGATCAGAATGGATATTGCAGTAAAGAAATTAGAAGACAACTAGGTTTGGGAAGGGCAGCTATGAAGAAACTGGATAAGATCCTAAAAGGTAAAGATATAACTCTGAACATTAACATGAGGATCATCCAAGCCATCATATTCCCCAGCACTATGCATGGATGTGAAAGCTTGAAAGTGCAGAAAGCCAACTGACAGAAAATGAACTCATTTGAGATGTGGTGCTGGAGAAGTTCTGAGAATACTATGGGTTGCCAGAAAGACAAACAATTGGGTCCTTGAACAGATCAAACCTAAACTCTCCCTAGAAGCCAGGATGACTAAATTGAGACTGTTGTATTTTGGCCGTATCATAAGAAGGCACGACTCATTAGAAAAGTCAATAATGCTAGGAAAGACAGAGGGCAGCAGAAAGAGAGGAAGACCACATACCAGATGTTTGGATTCAAACAGAGAGGCCATGGCCATGAGCGTGCAGGACCTGAGCAGAGCAGTGGAGGGCACGGGTGTTGGAGAAGTTTCATCCACATGATTGCCAGGAGTCAAGGTTGACTCAAGCGCAGCTAACAACAAAAAATAATCTATAGCCTGATGCACTTTCTTGACTGTTCAGCATGTAGGTTATTTCCTTTTACTATGATTATTATGTATCATTAATAGTTTGGATTGTGCTGCAACATCTAGGAATCCAATATCCTTGGATAATATTGTTGGCAAGAGCTTTAATTTATTTAGGATGGGGAACAATATGTTTTCCAAACATTACTGAGCTCTTATTGGCTATGTTACCTAGGTTTGAGGAGAGCTGCAGTCCAACAAAATATGGAGGGCCACACATTCCCAACCTCCATCACACATGAACACATAGACATATATATGTCTGTGTGGGGGGGTGTATGTGTGTGTGGCCTCTCTCTCAAATTATATCAGATCCTGCCCAGGCTCTAATACTTTTATTTCAAGGTTGGGCAATCCTATGTTACAACAGATGTTGCAAGGATCAGTGTATGGTGTGTGCATGCATGTGCACCTTCAAGTAACCTGTTGACTTATGGGGACCCCATGAATTTCACAGGTTTTTCTTATGCAAAGAATACTCAAGATGTAGTTTTATCCATTCCTTCCTCTGATACATAGCATACAGCACCTGTATTCATTGGTGGTCTCCCATCCAAGTACTAAATGGGGCTGACCCTGCTTAGTGCCCAAGATCAGATAGGATCTGGTACCTTTAAAATATGTACGCCTATCAGGGATCAATTGGGTGAAACCAAATAGAGAGCAGAATGGTTTAGGATTATGTTCTATACCTAGATTTTAGAATGCAACTCTAAATGCAATGCTTGGGCTTTAAAAAAAAAAAATCACACAGGAAGAGAAAGAAGGAGTCTGCTAAAAAGAGTTTTAATTATATCAGGAAAGAAAGTACCTGAACAGGCCACCCCTGTTATACAGCATCAAGCTGCAGATAATAATGAGCCTAGTGTGGAAATTTACAGCAGTCCATTTTCTATTCTAAACACACAAATCCTTGTGTGATTGATAGAGGAGAGGAAGTCTTTCAGAAGTACTCTAGCCCAGCAATTGCCTTGACCCCCACCCTTTTTGAACAGGCATTTACACAGGTGCACATTTATAGAGACTTCCCCGACTAATTCCAGCCTCCTCTGATCTGGAGAAGACAGTAGAGGTGAGATAAGAGAGGTCAGAATAAAGCTAAATTTGCCAACCAAGTGCATCTGCTCTGTTTCTCCACACCTCAGCACCACTGCTGACAAAAACAACAAACACTGATTAAAGAACTTTTAAAGTCTGTGAGAAAAAGCAGATCACTTGCAGCTGCTCAGCAGCTGGAACCACTTTTTGAATCTGACTTGTGAAGGGAAGGGGCTGTCCCCACAAAGAAAAAGATGTTTGCTGGTCACCCATTCCCGGCTCCTACTTGTGCATATCATAACATACAACTGAACAGTTTGTGCAAGCTTTAACAAAACAATCGGTGTCCCAAAAAGCTTCTCTGCAGTAAAAAGAACAAAGGTGGCTCAAGTATCATTCAGAAAGGGAAAAAGAAATGAGGAAATACATACATAAAGGAATCTCATTTGGATTTCTTTTTCTTCAAAATGTTTCCACTGCAAACAGTGTGTAGGATGTACAGAAACATCCGAAGTACAAATCATCTGTTTTTTTTTTGAAACTATATGTGCCCATCATAAGTAGTTGTGTGGGGGTGGATTTCTGCTTCAAGACAGAATCCTGACCAGGTGGATGAAGTAGCAAAACTCTACAGCAAGCCTCTGCAGATAGTGTATCAAAGCACATTTATCAAACTCTTATCCTCCATTAGCATTCACATAGCATTCACATTTTAGCAGAAGGAGAGAGGGCTAGGGGATTGGGATCATGTTACTACTGTTTTTAAATGTTATATTGGACTGTTGTTACCCACTTAGATCCTCGAAAGGGAAAAGCGGGATATAAATAAATATTTTATTATTATTATTCCTCAGTCCTTGTCCTGACATGAAGGTGGTATCATGATAAAGTGACTGTGTGTGTATGTGCATGCACATACATACACACAGAGAGAGAAATTTCTATGCATCCTTTCTATTTTTGGTAAGCATGACAGATCTTCATAGGCTCCATGGTATCTAAATATCATAAACTACAGCTATTTACACACCCATGGTTCTTAACCTAAGGTCCACAGACCCCTAGGGGAGCAAAGAGGTCCTTGAAGGATTCTAAGCCCACTTCCACTCCTATAGCGGAGAAGCAACATGACAGGAGCAAAGACAGGCTGGTTGGGCCCGTGTGTTGCCATTCAATCATCTCCAGCCACAAACTGGCAGGAAGAAGCAGGAGAAAAGTATTCCCTCCCTATCCAGCACATCTAAGGAAAGGTTTAATGGATGATGTAATTATTAATGGTTCTGTGTTCAAGCATTATTGTTGTTGTTATTTTAAATCTTGGGGTCTATGACAACAAAACATACATAAAAGAATTTTTTAAAAAAGGTTAAGAACCACAGATTTAGATTAATACTGCAGGTGATTTCAGATGGAGAGTTGTACAATGATCAGCATTCTCCAAAATATCTTAATCAATGGATGCTGGGGGCTCAGTTGCCAGTGGAGCAATGAATTAGCTTCAGGTTTGGTCTGCACTTGAGTTATCCAAGATACTGAACCCATTCCTCAAAACAGGTTCCACAGATTGGGTAGTTCCTTTAAAGTTTGGACTGATAAAAGACAAGGGAAAAGACATGGACTAAATTATAACGTGAGAGAAAATTTCTATAAGATGCAATATAGATGGCACTTAACCCCATACAAAATAGCTAAAATAAATAAAAACTTAAATAATGGATGCTGGAAATGTCAAGAAGAATTGGGAACCTACTACCATTTGTGGTGGGAATATAAATATGCAAAAAAACTATTGGAATAGAATACATGAAAAGATAGGGGAAATATTACACATGAAATTAAGAAAAGACCCAAAAAGATAATTATTAAGTATAAATCAAGAGGAAGAAATAGAAAGAAATTATGGAAGGTTGACAGCAGCGGCAGATTAATCTATGCAGCAAAATGGAAAGGAAAAAAATACCTGAAATAAAACACTGGATTAGGAAAATAATAGACTATATGGAAATGGACAAACTGACACAGTTAATACAGAAAAGAACAAGAGAAAGATTTAAAAAGGACTGGAATCTTTTGATTCAATATCTGAAAAATAAAGAAGGACAAAACTGGGATATTGGTCTGGATTGAAAGATAAAGAAGGAAAATTTAAATAAGACATGAGATGATGATACACAACAAAGTACAAGAAAGAGGAAAAATGTATGTGGTGTATTAATTATGTAGAAAAATACTTTAAAATGACTAATTAATAAGGAGTAAAACATATATATAAATTTCAGTAGTATTTGTATAGTAAGGAAGTAGTATGTTACAGAGGAAGGGTAATTTATGTGAACGGATGTTATGAGAGTTTGTGAGGATTTGTGATATGTTTGTTTTTATGTATATTAATAAAGTCTGTTTATAAAAAACAAAATAAAGGTTGGACTGAAACCCAGAACAAATTCATTGCCACATTGAAAACTGAGCCACCAGCTTCCACTGCCGGGACTACATAAATTAGATACAAGGTTAAAGGCTAAGCATTTTGACTCTTTTTAAAGATTCATAGACCTGTTCTGTAACATAACATGAAACTTAAACATGAAACCTAAAGAGTCAGCTCACCACTTATCTTTCAGTGTTCATGCAGAAACAGTTACTGTGACATGGAGTATTTATCTTTGACAGTCCTCCCAAACTCAGATTCAGGGGTGACAAGTTTTCTTTCTAGCCGATAATCATTCAATGCTTTGCTAAATACACAACAAATAGTTCCAGTCTTCATTTTGATTGTTACTAGATCAGAGAAGTCAGCAAGGTCAACATGGTAGTACAAACTTCGTGGTAGTACAAACACTACTGAAGAAATATCAATCCCCTGTACATTGTGTAGCTAATCTCCTATGATGCCTATAAATCACAAACAGGCTACAGTTTTACATTTTGATAAGTGGCACCTGTTAAATGCTGTTAGAAACACCAAGAAGTGGCAAAGAACATAAATTCCAGTTTAGAGTTTAAATGACTTGGTGCGATATAATCTTTCATTTTTTGATAGTACATGGACAGCCCCTTATGAGGCATACACAGTGCTACCTAAATCGTTTAATCAAACAGAGGTGACCCTGTAGCAAATGCTACTGGCATTCACCCTTTCCAGTATCACATCTCCATCTATTGAGATAAAAGTGACTAGTTCTTAATACTCAATTGATTGCTTGAAATCTAAAATCCATCACCTGTCTCTTAGCAGAAGTAAATGCCCTGACCTACAGATAATTTTCTACAAATACATAACATTTAAGAAGTGTTGAAGTATTCCTTGCAGACATGGAAATCAATAAAACCTGTCCTGAATTTAGAATAGGACAGAGGGAAAATAGAAAATATAAACTGGTTCCCTCTTCCTTGCCAACCGGTAAAATCCTGATATTATTATGATGCGTGTTTCCCCTCCCCACATCACTGGTTGCCCAAAGGAGACACTAATGATGACAACAGTAAGTGTGAGTAAGTGCATGCATGGAGTAAGGAGTAAGATCTTTTCATTTTCATAAACAGGTATCCTGTCCCTGTTCAGTCATGGATAGCTTCAGGAGGTTTTTATCTAGTCCAGCCTATGGTCTATTCAAACAGAGCTCTTCCTACGTTCTCAAATTTATTAATGGTTGTTTTTTTGGGGGGGGGGGGGGGTTGGACTATGTGACCATGTTCTGGAAGAATTTATTCCTGAGGTTTCACAGAAGCCTGGAGAAAAGAAGGTTAAGAGATGATATGATAGCCCTGTTTAAGTATCTGTAGGCGTGTCACATTGAGGATGGAGCAAGCTTGTTACCTGCTGCTCCAGAGATGGATGGAAGCTACAAGAAAAGAGATTCCACCTAAGCATTAGGAGGAACTTACTGACAGTAAGAGCTGTTTGACAGTGGAACACACTACCTTGGAGAGTAATGGAGTCTCCTTCTTTGGAGGTTTTTAAACAGAGGCTGAATGGCCATCTGTTGGGGTGCTTTGTGTGTGTTCCTGCATGGCAAGAAGTTGGACTGGATGGCCCTTGTGGCTTCTTCCAACTCGGATTCTAAGATACATTTTTTTAATTCACAACTGAGTGCCTGTTAAGCTAGTATAGCAATGGGGAGATACCCGTCTGGATATTGTAAAATTCCCATCAGCCTTAACCAGCATAGCCAGTGGTGAGGGAGTTTCCAGTCCAAAATGCATATGGAGACTCACAGGGCGCATTCCCACTATGAAATAGAGTGAATTGCTGGTTGGTGTAAATGACCCTTGTTCCCAACTGAAACCGGTTCCTGTCGCAATGTGATCGATTCCTGGCGTGATAAAGTGAAACAAAGGCAAAAAACCTGGTTTTTCCAGACAGTAGTTTGAAAGAGGTTCTTTTGAGAAGAATCGATTCTGAAGTGAGTTCAATAAGTGGGAATGACAGGTCAGAATCTATTCATTCTGGAGGGGAGGGACTAATGGCAGAGGGGCGTTTACCATCCCTCCTCAGTTTTTGGCAGAGCCATCATTTCCCCCCTCTCAGCACTGCCTTTGTACTTGTGCCAGTGCATAGTTTTTAAAGTAAAATTGATAGAATATTTGATTAATTGATCAATCAATTGATTGATCCGTTGATGGATTGATTGGTTGATTGATCAATTGAATATTCTATCAATTTTGCTTTTTAAAAAAACCCACTGCCCCCGCCTTCATCCTCCTGCCTCGTTCCCTGCCTTGTTCCCTGGCTTCTTCCTCCATTCCCTGGTTTCCTCCTCCTGTCCCCAGCTGTCTCCTTCTTCCTCTGTTCCCCGGTTTCCTCCTTCTGTCCCCAGCTTCCTCCTTCTCCCTCCATTCCCCCGTTTCCTCCTTCTGTCCCTGGCTGGCTCCTTCCCCCTCCATCCAGGGCTTCCTCCTCACCTAGAGCCAATCTGAAGTGCCACAAAAAAATTGATTACACTGGGGTAAGAAAAAGATCCACTTTGACAATGGGAACAAGGGATGTTTTGGAATCAATTTCCAACATGGAGCGAGGGCAAATCAGGAATTGGTTTAAACTGCAAGTGGGAATGTGCCCAGAGTTGACTAACCTTAAACTACATAGATGATGCCCTTTGGTTAACAAGTACATCACAGTGTGATATTCATTCTTTTGTATGAAGACTTCTGGTCATTTTCCCACACCAAATTAAAAAGTAATATGCACTAAACAATAACTGGGTCCAAAAGCAAGTCTAAACTCCCCCTAGAAGCCAAAATGACAGAACTGGGGCTATTGTACTTCGGCCATCACATGAGTTGTCAGGACTCATTTGAAATGGGGAAAAAATGCTTGGTAAGGTGGGAAGCAGTATAAAAAGACCACATGACAGGTGGATCGAGTCTATTAAGGAAGCTAGGACCCAGAGTTTGCACGGCCTGAGCACGGCATCTTGAAAATCCTTCATTCATAGGGTCAGAAGTCCAAGCCAATTTGACAACATTTAACAACAACAACACATTAAACAAGAATGATGATGAACAATGGGCTAAAATTGCTCTCACAGATTCCACTTGCATCTCTGAACTACGTTGACAAGGTTAGCAGAGATACACTTTCAAGTAAAGAAAGGGGCATAGAGAAAGGGAAGAAGAATTTTCCACAAATGTGATTCTTGAGTATGTTCAAAATTACACTGCAAAAGTAGGCTGTATATTTTAAAGAGTATCTCTTGTGGTCACTTTTTAAAATGCCTCAGTCCAGTCCAGTTCATGAAAGTTTTTTGGCCTCTAGCATTTGTACTGCCCAGTTTGGGAGAAAGGTAGGTGGCTGGGCTACAAATAAAGTTGTGATGGTGATGATTATGATTGTGTGCATTATCATCACATAAGCGGCATATTACAGTGGTCACATGCATTCCCTCCCCAAAAGGTATTCCAATGAAAAAAGCAGCATGTAACAAATGTGCTGTGTTGTTACTGCCTACAATTTGTTTTTGTGAGAAGTCATTACTGTCGAAACAGTTTCCCAACCTATCTTGGTCAAAATGAAACCAAAAACAAAGAGAAAAAATTGAGTACTCTCTACACACATATAGTATTGCAAAATAGTTATTTACATTTTAGATTGTGTGTTTGACAGCTTACCTAATTCAATGCTGTAAAGTATCTCCCTCGGATTATCACATAAATCAGAAGATGCAAATATATTTCCAAGAATTCCAGCTTTTTCATGTCTGTTCTGAGGTCACTCCTACTAAACTGGTTAGGACTGCATCCCAGACACTTTACCAGACAGTGAACCCAATAAAACTTCTCATAAGATACGTATACAGTTGTGTTGCTAATTATTTATTTGCATTAAAATTTTTTAAAAATCATGTTCTTTTTTTAAACAGAAATGGCCTCATTTTGAAAATATTTTTCAGAGTCCTGTACTTCCAATCAACATATGAAAATGGCAATATTTATATATTGTTGTATTCTGGAAGGCTTGTTAATTGAAAAGTGACATAAAATATTTAAATAAATGTATCTGTCTGTAGTGTAAACTACTCTTGGTGGCATAAAAATGGCAAGATTTGTTTATTTATTTGAAATTACAGATTATAAGAGACATTATGTGTCAGGCACAGATTGTATGACTGAATACCAGTTCTTACAGAATACAGACAAAATAGATATATCATCCTGTTTGTGGGTTTCCCAAGGGCAATTGATTGGACATGGTGAGAGTACAATTCTAGAATTCTAGATAAAACTTTGATCTGATCTGGGATCTCTCTCCATTTTTTCATAAATTATTACAAACAACGCAATGCATTTTTGATAATGGCAGAGAAAAGAGTGCTTCCATTTAAACCTTTATCTCGGTTCCAGGAAGGCTTTTGCAGAATGAATGCATGTGTTTGCACTATCCCACTTCCACATGACATTGCTGAAAAGCAGCAGCTGCAGGTGGATATGGTATGCCCTTCATCTTCTAGTCTGTCACTAATTGCTCCCAGTCATCATTTCACTTCACCATCTCTTGACATGAAAGTGAGTACTTTAAAATGCAGTATTGCCCATCTGAAGTCTACTGCTACTCTCTCCCCTCTCTCCCTGCCATGCTACTCATTATGAAAGCCTTTTCTTTTCTATAACACATCTTACTGAAGACCTATGGTGAGTTTCACACTTTCCAATAATTCACCAAGAAGCCTGAGCAATTTATGTTAACCTGGAAAAGGGGGGAATAGTTTTTGTCTGCACTGAGGCATCTTATACCACAGTCCCTAGAAAACCTCAGTAACTTTTCTTCTTTTCCTGCTCATTCCTACAAAAAATAGGAAAGCAACTGTTGATATCCAGCTTTATTTAATGAACAAAACCCTTAAAATCTAAGAGAATGCAAAGTGAGTATACAAATAAATAGTATGTACCAAAGGTTTATGAAGACCAATTATTATTATTATTTATTTATATAGCGCTGTAGATTTGCACAGCGCTGTACATAAAAACAATAAATATAAAAGAGTAAAGCTGCCTATGGCATACAATCCAAGAAATAATAGGATAATACATATAAAATACATAGCAATACAGATAGGGTTGCCATAACCCGGCTGCAACCGGGTTTTTCCCAGTTTTGGCAGCACCTACCCGCTCCCGTCACGGGTGCCGCCAAAAACCGGGAAAAGCCCGGTTGCATCGGGGTTGCTCCGCAACCCGCGGGGCCTCGCTGGCCTCCTCCTCCTCCACCTCGCATGGCCGCGCAGAGGAAGAGGAGGGCAGCAAGGCCTGGGGCGGAGGAGGCGAAGGGGGAGGCGTCACCTCCTGCGCGCAACTGCGCCAAACTCCCCGCCTCCCTGCAGCCTCCTCCCTCTTTCCTGGTCTCTTCGGAGGCCAGGAAGGAGGAGAGGCCCCGGCGATCGCCGGCAGCCCCACGTCCTCCTTCCTGGTCTCCAAGGAGACCGAGGCCTCCTCAGAGGCCGGGAAGGAGGGCACTGGGCCACCAGCGATTTAATTCTGAAATGTAGGACACTTTTTAGTGTCCTACATTTCAGAATTTTGTCCTACATTTTTTCCTGGTTTGGAGGTCCTCATTTATGGCAACCCTAAATACAGGACATGTTTCAATAAAACAGACAACAAAAGAACATCAAATAGCAAGTGACAATCATACAATGCCTGGGAACAGGATGGTCTTCAACTCTGTTTTGAAGCTGGTTAAAGAAGTGATGGCCCTTGCTTGTGGGGGAAGAAGGTTCCAGGAGTGAGGGGTAGCAAGTGAAAAGGGGAGAATCTGAGATGGGGCAGAGGAAATCTTGGGCTGGGATTGTGTGGAAATGATGCAGGCCCCAGTGGCTCCTACCCAAAACTGAAAGCACTCCACTCATAGGGTTACTATACGTACCAGAAAACTGGGACAATCCCGGATTGGAGAGTCTAAAAAAGGTCCAAGCCCAGCTGGGCATTTTAGACCCACAAATCCCAGATTCCAGCCTTCTTCCAGGCCATATTTTGTCAATTCCCAGTCGGACTGGAGATTGACAAAATGTGCCCGGAACAAGGCAGGAATAGTTGGCTGAGCTTGGCTCTGCCTCCTTCCCTCCTCACATGACATGAGTCACTTCTCCTCAGGTGGTGTGCAGCAGCCAAGACTGCGGCTACTGCCGGCCCTAAGCACTCCACCATGCAAAGCCAGTCTGTAAGAAGGAGGCCACTGTGACTGCCTGCTTCCATGAGACACCGTTCCTCCAGCAGGCAGAAGGCTGGCAGGGGAAGCTCAGGGAGAGAGGGTGCACAGCCGTGTGAGGCCTTGGCCAAGCACAAAGGAGATCCAGCACAGTAAGACCTGCCTGGGGGTGAGGCACGGCTGAAGTGAGCACTGAGGAGATCTGGCATGGGCACGGCAAGGCCTCCCAGACTCTGGGTGAGGCACACCTATGTGGGGCCTCAGACAAGGGCCAAGGAGATCTGGTGCTGCAAAGCCTCCCTCCGGCTCCACCCAGGCCCTGGTGCTCGAATTTATATGTGCATTAATTAATTTATTTTTTATTTTAGTAGTGTTTTCAATTTTTAGTTGGTCGCATCCTCCATTTTTTTGCATGTCCAATATTTTGTCCTACATTTTGTCCCGGTTTTGTGGAAGAGAATTATGGCAATCCTATCCCTTCAGAACTGGAAGTTAGTGTGACCTGGTAGCTCTGCAGCCTTAATACACAGTCATGTACGGTCCTAAGGAAGCTGTGCACAACACTTGGCCATTGTATTTAAGAGAAGTTACAAAGTCACATGTTGCAATTCTTATGAGCCACATCACATCAGACAGTAGATGGTGGGACAGCAATTGGAATACATTTGCAGGGGAAAGGTTGTAACATATCCCTTTCCTGCTCATCTCCCACAACATGCTTAGTTCACCAAGGCTGATGTCTCCCCCTCTGTTGGAGAACTTGGTTAGTTGTTAGTTTGGCTTTGTGGGGGTCATTTTGACATGAGTCTGACAAGCCCTCACAAGAGGTTAGTCATAAATTTGAATGGTGGGAATTTTCTGGAAAACTCTGCATGTTTGATGCTTGAGGACTACACTCTGAATTAAGATTTCCTCTTGTTCATGGAAATATGTTTGCAAATAAAATTTTAAACCCTAACCTGTGTGTACCCTCGACCAGGGGCATGCCAGCAGTTGGTGTCACCTGGTACATGGGGACAGCAAGGGAGACAGACTGCCGTTGGGGATCCGTTTTGGTGCAACCATGACCAATTACAGTTGTCCCTCCCTCTTCACAGAGATGAAGTCCATGGTTGTGCTCTTTGCAGGAGGCACAAGTGGGGAGGGATAAAATGGTGGTGCACACCTGCACATGCACCATTATTTTCAATGGGACTTGGCATTTTTACGGGGGGGGGAGTCTGGAATTGATCCCCTGTGAACTGGGAGGGGCTACCGTATTCCCAAATTCATGACCTTCCCTCAGGCATTGGAAAAAATGAATAAATGCTACTTGTTATAATTTAAAATGATGTCAACAGTTGTTACTTTTTTAAAACAACAAAATTGGTAACACTGTTGCCCTCATCCCCCCCAATAATATATTGCAAGCACTTTGCTTCCAAACTTTGAGTCAAAAGCAGAAACAAAATTTCTGAGGCACCAATAGATGGAGCCCAGGATAGACTAGAAATATATTTTAACTGTGCTGCTCCCCAGTGCTAAAGAAAAAAAACAACATGAGAAAAACAGGTCCAAAGAAAGAGACAGATTTGTCCCTTGTGGGTGTGAGAGGGGCAAGCAATAAGTTAGAAATCAAGAAACTAGCCAGGCAATGTTTCACTTATTCACTGGCAAATCTGCTATTACTGATTATTAGACCATAGTTCTTTTACACTCCTATCCAAGCAGTTAACCTGGTTTCTGATTCATTGTAGTAAACTAGTTATTATTACCATAATATTTATTATTATGTTCCTGTATCACTGTATTAGTCTATTATTATGTGCTCACAGTGGAGTGTTCCAGATGTTACTTGACACATTTCTTACTATTGCCTATGAGAGCTTGAGCTGATGGGAGCTGTATACTAGTAACATCTGGAGGCTGTTTAGTACACTGCCCACCTTTATTATACACTATCTTCTGTGTCCCATATAATTTGATCCTCTTTAATTTCTTTTTAAAAACCTTCTTCTCATTTAGTACAATACAATATAATGTGTTTCTCATTAAAGCAGCAGTTTGAGTATCAGACTTAGGGTTGCCATAAGTCAGGACCTCCAAACCGGGACAAATGGAGGACAAATGGAGGACAGCATTTTCAAATGTAGGACACATTTTTTAAAAATGGAGGACATGCGAAAAAATTGACTTTTTTTAAAAAATGTTAATATAAATGCATGTTTCTTAGGCATGATCAAAATGAAGGACATTTTGGCATTATTCCTAGACAGATGGCAGAAATGTGCTTCCCTTTCTGGCCAAACACCCCCCCCTTCCAAAACACACATGAAGCACATTTGGGCATTTCACATGGCTTTATTTAACATGGCCTCTTGCACATTTCAGAGGCTTATTGCACAACCAGACCCTATTTAGTTTACAATATGAGCTTACTTGCACAGAACACATGTCGCTTCGAATTCCGTGCGACCCCGCTTTATGGATGGGAACTCTTTTGTATATTCCTCCTGAAACTTTGTCCTCTTGGGTTTGGTAGCCATGCCTTCAAATATGAAGTTTCTAGCAAAAACCACAAGGGCATATTTCAGTTGTCTGTTCATAGCTTGGATTGTCGGGATTATGTAACACTGAGCCATGATGGCTAGTGGTGCAAAACAAGAATGGCCAGAGGTGGTGACATTAATGTTGATTAAGGTGCGGCAGGACCTCAATTCTCCCCCTGCCAGACAGGCCTGATAATATCATCATCATCACCACCACCTCCACCGCTACAGCGTGAGAGAGCCACTGAGGCCAAGAGAGTGCGCCTTTCCAACCCAAAGTGTATTTCTATGCTTTTCAGGATTCTGTTAGCCTGAAAAGCCTAAAAAATACACTTTGGACTGGAAAGTCACTCTCTCTCGGCCTCAGAACCCTTTGGATTACTGTGAAAAGATTTCCCCAAATGTCCCCTGCAGTGTTGATTTCAAATGTCTCAAACGTACACAACAGTAACACTGAAATGCTAGGGTACACTAAGATTATTATACAATACTCACATAGCTAGGCCTTTGGATGATGATGAGGATGATGATGATGATGATAATAATAATAATAAACGTGAAAGGTCCCTTTGCAAACTCACTCACACTCACACAGCTAGGCTTTTGGATGGTGATGATGATGATAAAAACACACGCACACCCGCCCGGAGAGGCCTACCTTTGGTCCTCTCCTTTCCCTTTTGCTGCTGCTGCTGCTACCGCTTTCGTTGCGGCTGGAGCTGCCCTCCGCTCCAGTCCTTTGCCAGCCCAGGAAGTAAACAGAGGAGAGCTCCTCCTCTTTAAGCTGGGCGGCCAATGGGGGCAGAGAGCTGGAACGGCCCCACCCCTGCCAGCAGTCATAGACTACTGAAGCAGGGGGCAGGCTGTTCCGCTATTGGCCAGCCAGGCCCAGCCTGCCAGCCAATAGAAGGTGGTCCTCCAACGCGCCCGGGAAGATTTGTGAGTGTGGGCACGCGGAGGCGCAGGGCTCAGCACAGGCAGCAGGCCTGGCTTGTGGAGCCCAACCGCGGCGGCAGCTAAGGCGGCGGCAGCTAAGGCTGCGGCAGCGGCGGCGGCGGCCAGAGGAGCAGCCACAGCAGCAGGACACACAGTGACGGCTGCAATGGTGGCGGCGGCCACAAGAGCAGCCAAAGGCGCCGCCATAGCAGCACAATAAAAAAGCCTGGGGGCGGGGGCAAACCCGGGGAGGGGGTGAAACCGTACCGTGACCATGCAGACGGTCCAAAAGCGGGAAATTCCCGCCCCCCGCCGGGTTATGGCAACCCTAATCAGACTAGGACTCCAGAAAACCAGGATTCAAATCACCATACAGCCACAGAAACCCACTAGGTGACCTTGTGCGGTTCACACTTTCACAACCTCAGAGAAAGACAATGTCAAATATCCTCTGAATATCCTCTGAATAAGCCCTGGTGGCACAGTGGTTAAATGCCAGTACTGCAGCCACTCACTCACAAACCACAAGTTTGTGAGTTCAATTCTAGCCAAAGGCTCAGGGTTGACTCAGCCTACTGTCCTTCTGAGGGTGCTAAAATGAGTACCCAGCTTGCTGAGAGCAATTAACTTACATGTTGTAAACTGCTCAGGGATTCTTAAGTGCACTGATAAGCAGCATAGAAATATACTTTCTATTGCTATAAATCTTGACTACCTTGAATAAATCTTGACAAGGAAGCCCTAAGATATAGTTCACTTGGAGTTTACTTGAAGGCACCTAACAGTAACAATAATTAAAGGAAAGTATCTGAGTGGAATTACTCAATTTTGGAGTACCATTTTACATGCAGTTTATTCATTCATTCATTCAAAATATTTACATCTCCCACATACCTCCAAAGATTTCAGGATGACATGCAATAAAATCAGTTTAAACATTTTAAAATGTAAAATAGCAAGAAATAAATTACAGCCTAAAACATATTATATTGTATAATTACATAAAACTAGGTAATAATTTAAAAATCATGTTTTAATTTGGTGCCAAAATGAAGCCAATGACATCACCAATCAAGTTTCTAAGGGAGAATGCATTCCACAACTGGAGTGCCACCACAGAGGCTATCTCCCATGTCCTTGGTATTGGTATTGCTCCCACTAGTGGCACACAAAGAGGGCCTCTACAACTCCTTTTCTTCTAGTTGTATTGATGGATTCTAGCTTTGGGGCCACAGCACCTGGATTCCCACACAGCAAAGGCTTAAGAAGGCTCTACATCAGAGCAGCTGTAATTTTATCTTTGTGGTATGCCCTGTATACCTAGGGATCAGAGTCCCAACTTCCAAAAGAGGGCAAATGGAATGATTGAGGGGAAAGTGGGCTTTTCCTGAATTCAGGATGCCAAAGCACCATGTGACAACAATGCATAAAATCTGTCTCCTGCCAAAGTATGATTTAGGGGGCCATATATCCTCTGCCAGTAAAAGAAATATTTTGAAATGCTATATAGTTTGCGCATTGAGCTGCACCCATGCTAATCACTGCCTATTCAAGCTTGCACAAAGGTAACAGTGCTGCACATGTTTTACATTTTGTACAGGGGACCACCAACAGAATATTTATTGCTTTGCGGATGAGACAAAAATTGAGTTTGACTCTTGTGGTCAGTGCAGACCTTCTGTCAAGAGTGGGGGAGAAATCTATGTCCTGTACAACCCCAGCTTCTCAAGGTATGCAGAAGAGCAAAGCAATCCAGTTATGCACTTAGAAGTTCAGTTTAAAAGTAGGCAAGGATTTGCAAAAGCGAGAGAATGACAAAACAGGTATGAATCCAAGTGCATCTACATCCAGTGTACCCTCTCCTGTGACCACAAAAAGCATACAGAATTTATGCTTTTATTCATCCTCCTCCTTTCACAGCAGAATTCTATTGTATCATAGCCTGCAACTATCATAACCAGACCGCAACTTCATACATCTTGAAACAAAGAATATAGTGTGTCTCCAATCTACTATGAATCCATTGCTTGCCCAAACTCCCTCTACACTGAAACCTTACATCACCAGCGTTTGTTTTTTTTAAAAAACAACAACTCTGCATCAAGAAACTGTAAAGCAGAAGTGGACAATTGTAAGAAGGTAAATCCTTTTGTGCTACTCTTCCTGCATAGAATACAGCAAGCATATCTTCCAGCACAACTGGAAGTTACATGTTGTCATTCCCTGCTTGGGTTTGTTGGAGGGGTATTCATGAGAAGACTAAAGGTCAGATTGCCTACCATTACCAATTTCCCCTTACATTGTGCATCTGCAGTAGAATACTATAACATCCTGTCCTGCTGAGGGTACTCTATTCTATGTCTCTATCCACAATTCTCTGCAACTCATCATATCTATAAAGAAATGGTTCCTTCATCAGGGAGTTTCTTACTACTCTATGAGGATGCCTATAATTTACACATGTAGTACACACAGCTACAACACACCTATACACTATTATTATTATTATTATTATTATTATTATTAATGCTTTATTTATATAGCACTGTAGATTTACACAGCGCTGTACATACAAACAATAAAATGGATAAAGGAAACCTGCCCATGGCGTACAATCTAAGAAATAATAGCATAATACATATAAATAATACATAACAATACAGGAAAGGGTGCAATAAAGTAAAGCGGGCAACAAATTAAAACGTCAAATAACAAATAATAGTCACACAGTGTCTGGGAACGCTTCTCTGAACAGAATGGTTTTCAACTCAGTTTTGAAACTGGTTAAAGAGGTGATGAGCTATGTTTGTGGAGGAAGGAGATTTCAGGAGTGTGGGGCAGCAAATGAAAAGGGATGAATCTGGGATGGGGCAGTGAAAATCCTAGGCTGAGGCAGCAGACCTTAACTACTAGAATGGAGGGCACGAGTGGGAAGGTGAGGAGAAAGAAGGTTTGATAAATAAGGAGGGGCCAGCCCATGAAGGGCTTAAAAAGTCTGGAAGCTATGCCCTATGAGGAACAACTTAGAGAGCTGGGGATGTTTAGCCTGGAGAAGAGAAGGTTAAGAGGTTATATGATAACCCTGTTTAAATATTTGAAGGGATGTCATATTGATGAGGGCGCAAGCTTGTTTTCTGCTGCTCCAAAGACTAGGACCCGGAGCAATGGATGCAAGCTCCAGGAAAAGGGATTCCACCTCAACATTAGGAGGAACTTCCTGACAATAAGGGCTGTTTGACAGTGGAACAAACTCCCTCAGAGTGTAGTGGAGTCTCCTTCCTTAGAGGTCTTTAAACAGAGGCTAGATGACCATCTGCTGGGGATGCTTTGATTGAGAGTTCCTGCATGGCAGGGGGTTGGACTGGATGGCCCTTGCGGTCTCTTTCAACTCTACGATTCTAGGAACATTAGGTCAGGTTTCCAGGAGAAAATGAATGAGACCCAGGGCATGTGAACCCAGGTAATAATACATTCAAATCTGCTAAGTGCTCCTTTCTTCCCTTAAGTCATCTGCATTTCTTCTTGCACCCTGAGACAAAGGATCGCCTTGCACCCAAAGCAGTCCCCCTGCAAACCCCTCAAACTCCACTATCCAGTTTCCATATTTCCATTTCTGTTAGCTCTGAATGCTGTGTCTGTGTGAACTGCTATTGCGTGTGTGATTGCACTTTGCTTTTTTCTAAATAAAAACCTCTTAATTCACCCAAAACCTGGAGTTCTACTCATTTATTACTGATATATACAGGTGCAAATGCTCCTAAAGGTTACCCAGCCCCATGCAGAAGCTAATTTCCCTAACGTTTTAAATAACACTGACATATTTAGAGGGGACCCCCTCCAGTACTTCATCTTTCTTTGGGTAACAGGCTGCATCAGTTTCAAGAAATTTCAATGGCAGATGAGATACTAAGCTACATCTCTGCAAAATTCCAATTTGACTCTGCATACTTGAAATAAGCAGTTCAACTGGATGCCATGAGAGCCCAAACACAGCAGAACTTACTGTGCTTAGTTAGAAAAAGTTAAATGTTTGTAGCTAATTTATTTCCAGTAGCAGAGGTGTAAATGTGTAACATTATGATTATAACTTAAAACAAGGATAACTTTACTATGCTTCATGCTGTTGTGGATATTAAGGCAATGACAAGTTGGACAGGAGGAGTCTGATGTATTCAACAGAGCAACGTCCTATACAAGTACAATTATTTAAAAAGTAACTAAAGATAAGTCATTACAAGGGAAGAGTTGCTTTTCAAAAACTGCCATCATAATGGTAATGAACTACTTTCAGCCCTTCTAACTGCAACTGCAACTAATTTATTTTAAAATCAGCTTTCTAATCTTTGAATTCTTCACAGCAAATTAAGGCTGAGAGGAAACAATGATGCCAGCAGTGAATGCTGGTGATGTCACCTAGTTTAACAGTCTGAAATGTAGGTACTTCAAAATAAAATTCCTTTGACGAGGGATGTTTAGAATCAAAATGCCTAAGCTGACCATATAAACTTGAACAGCTGCTATGACTCATTTAGTAATGTGTGCTAAGTACCTCTTTAGACTCTGATTCGCCTTTTCAAAATAGCAACAGAAGTCTGTTGAATTAAAGAAATCATCATTAATGGCAGGTAGCTGCAGCTGGTCATGGAAATTTCAGAGGACCAAACTGTAGAACTAAAAACTGGAAAAGATACCATATAAAATATAATTATAAATATAGTTAGCACTTGTGTTCAAAAGTGATACACAGCCAGCCTTTCTTATACACGGATTTTGTATACTGTACACAGATTCAAGCATCCACGGATTCAAGCATTTTGAAAATGTTCAAAAAAAATATAAATTTCAAATATCAAACCCTGATTTTTCTATTTTTTATAAGGGACACCATTTTGCTATGTCATTATATTTAATGGGACTTGAGCATCCACAGATTTTGTTATCTATGGGGGATCTTGGATATATCAGCGTATAACAAGGGTCCACAGTATATGAAATTGCTCTATTCCAAAACAACTCCCAAAGGAACTCTAAAAAACCTAGAAACCAAACTCATTTTTCCACTTCATGCTAAGTTGCTGGTTTAACTTTACTGTTTAACATTTTTCAAACCACATGGTCTATCTCTTCAAGAGCTTGCTAAAATGAGATTTTAGAAGTTCAATTTTTTAAATTGTTGCTTCTAAACCACTAAAATTACATGACCATTTTTTTTTAAAAAAAGTCATAAGACTATATTAACAAGCGCTTCTGAAGACTTGCATGAATATATTGGGACACTTAGTTTTAAAAAAAGTGTCCCAACATATTCAAGCAAGTGTTCAGAAGCCCTTGTTAATATAGTCTTACGACTCTTCCGTACAATCCCGTCTCTCAGCAGTAATGCAATTGATGGCAACATACAGCTTATGGAGCAGCCATCATCACACACCTCTTCTTTTGCACAACCAGGGCTGGTGCCCCCATTGCACTCTCTTCCTGCCCACTCCCTTAACCCTGCCTCCCAACCCTTTTGCCCTACCCATTACATTCTGGGAGGGGGGGGGTTCATTGTTGTTATCTTCCCTTTTCCCTCCACACAATTCTGGAGCTCTACTGTCACAACTGCACTTTTAAAAGAAAAAATAAAGAAAATAAACAGAAAAAAAATTAAGATGGATAATCAGGGCACATGGGAATAGTGAAGGAAAGGGGGGACAGCAGGGAGGAGGAGACATTGACACCACATGTTGTGATTACACAACTGTCCTGGGAGTAAAATTTCACACCTGGGAACTTGCACAATTGCCAGATCATTCAAGGGTTTCCCCCATGAATGAAAATAGACAGGTCAGGGAGAGGAGAGCTGTAAGTGGTTTAAAAGCCACATGCAGTAATGTCTTTATACTACTGTCTTTAAAAAAATACATTTGGTTGCATGGCCAACATGGATACCCCAAATATGAGACTTAGAAAAGATGCATTAGAATTTGTTTGCCTCCACTAAAAATAAAAACATAAGAAGACAGTGGCGTCACTAGAGTTGGTGCCACCCTGTACTGTAACTCATGATGCCACCCACCCCAATGACCTCCTCCCATTACCTGTCATGGGCATGAAGCTGCAAGATTGGGAGCTGCAGGATGACTCTGGTGAGGAGGCTGAAGAGGGGACCCAGGCAAGTCTTCCAGACAGGGAACAGCCTGCAATTAACCCTGTTGCAGAGCAGCCTCAGGCAGCCCTCCCTGCAGAAGTGCAGCCTCTGGCAGCAGGTCAAAGGCAAGACTCACCTGCTGATGAGGCAGAGGACACAGCTGGAGTCCTAAGTCCTCAATCAAGAAGGGAGAAACGTATAGAGCAAAGATTCTCAGACAGGCTGCAGGCCAAGCAAAAACAGGGAAGTTCTGATTAGGACCAACTGGTGTCAGGCCATTTAAGAGCTGCGTCTGCCTAAGGTGATTGCTGGAAGCAACTCCTCTGTTTCCTGGCCAGCATTCCTGTCTCTGATACCTGTTTCCAGACTCCTGCACTTCATAGGGCCTGTACAGACAGGCCAAAATAAAGCTGCTTCGGGTCACTTTGGAGGTATCCTGTTTCAATTATTCATGCGTCTTAAGAGGCCAGAAGCTGCACCAAAGCTGCGCTTAGAACTGGAGCATGGCTTTGGCATGGCTTCTGGTCTCTTAGGACACATGCATCATTGAAATAGCATATCTCCAAAGTGACCTGAAGCAGCTTTATTTTGGCCTGTTTGTATGGGCCCATACCACATACTTCCTGGCTTCTTTGACCCTTGGACTGTATTGACCTTGATTTGTGTTGCCTTC
This sequence comes from Sceloporus undulatus, assembly GCF_019175285.1. Classification (NCBI taxonomy): domain Eukaryota; kingdom Metazoa; phylum Chordata; class Lepidosauria; order Squamata; family Phrynosomatidae; genus Sceloporus; species Sceloporus undulatus. Next base: position 314,370,496 of record NC_056522.1, on the reverse strand, counting down.
CTTGACTGTGACTGCTTGACCAACACCCAGGGATGCTTTCTAGCGGCTGGTAATTTACTGCCTCTGCCTGTCCAATCAGTTGATGGTCCCCTCCCAGCCAGCCTATTTAGGTGTTTAGTGAATCAGGATATTATCACACCATACAGAACCTTAGTGATATTTTTGTCCTAATATTACCCATAAATCATAATTTCCATTCATCAATGGATGTATGTAATAGTTTTGGCATAAACAATGAGCAAAATTAAAGTGATACCTTTAAGTTACAATATCATATGCACAGAATAAATGTATTTATACATATATAGTTTCATGTGGTTAATACGAAAATTTGGTAAAATGTGATGTTTTTAAAGTATTTTAATTTAATTTTTGTTTAAAAAAAGTTAAGAATTTTGACGTCTTAATTTTTGATTTTTTTTCCAGAAAAGTCAGAACAGAAAAATAGAATCTGTGTAGATTACTGAAAGGCCAGATGATGGGCTACCCTATAATTGCATCCTACAGATATTTTGCAATCCACTGCTTAATTTCAATAGCAAGTGAAGAAAAATACTTTAAAAAACAGCCTCATCATATCATAGGGCTTCTTATTAAAAACTAATTTCAATGCATTTCCTGAAACCAAGCGCAAGACAACCCATTTGACCTGCTTTCAGGGACGTAGCTAGGATTTTAGGAAGGGGGGGGGGGTCCAGACTAAATGCCACCATTAAATGGGTTGGGTGCGGCGGCGGCAGCAGCACACACCATTCATTTTTCTAATGGAGGGGGGGTCCGGACCCCAAGAACCCCCCCCCTTGGCTATGTCCCTGCTGCTGTCCTCATCTGTGGATTGTTACAGTATATTTAAAAGCTTCTCATTGGCTATCTTTCAGGATTTCCCCCCTCTTGTTTAGGTAGGTCTGTGATCCATGAGCAGGAAGAAATGTGTGTGTGTTTACTTAACATGTCAAAGGAAATCATCACAACTGGAATCAAGAAATTTGTTAGAAAGCTTATGTTCAAAACATTTTTTTAGATATACCCAAATTCTAAGAGCACCTAACGGTGATGTTTTATAGAATATAAATGGAACAAATACATACAACTTCTTTTCACATATAAACAATTGGAATAACCTTGGGAATTGTTGCTCTAAGCAAGGCAGTTCTGTGTCCACAAACTAGTATGCATGGAAAGACTCATTTTGGTATGGCAAGAGTGTGTGTGTTCTGCTAGGCCACTTATCCTTTGCTTTTGTTGACACTGTATGTAAACTTTTGCTTAGCTGGAATTAACATTAATTTCATGGAACAGAACATTCACATGTAGGTCTTCAGAACACATTTTGGCACATGCTATTTTGACAGCAGATATATTTACTCATATGGAACCTAAAGCATTTAATGAAAGCCTAGAAGGAAAGTGAGAGCAGATATACCTTTAAGTATACATCACTGAGCATTGAAAAGGCTGTACTTATTCTCCCACAAATTATACTATGCACATCTGCAAAGTTTACGGTGATTCAAGGTTTTTGTTCAATGTTAAATAAGAATGTACAAGAAACAGTGTTTATTATACCTGCATAAGGGACTAACCTAGCTATGCACATGCCTTGCCTTCATGTCACCTGTTGATTTATGGCAATGCCATTAATTTCACAGTTTTCTCTTAGGCAAGAAATATCCAGTGGTGGTTTGTAATTGCCTTTCTCTGAAATATAGTCTCCATCATCTGGCATACCTTGGCTGTATCCCATCCAAATACTAACCAGGCCTAACCTGGCTTTGCTTCCAAAACTCAGAGGGGATCTGGTACCTTTAGGATATGTAGAACTAACATCCCTTAGACATATCACCATTCTATTATAACTTTAAAATTATTTAGCATTCTGTTATATTCTCCTGAAAGGTCACAAGGCTCAATATTCTCTCTGATCATCAACATCAATTTACTGTGAGAGGTCATCTGGAGTTTTGTGTTGATGATACTCTGCTGTCTTTCACAACTGACAACAAGGAGGCTGTGGAAGTTGAGAATGTACATTTAGGGAAGGACTGATATAGGTGGATAAATTGAGACTCAGTCCAGACAAGGCAGAAACTCTGCCATGGGATTTGGATTATAACCTATTCTAGAGGGCTGCACTCTCTCTAAAAGACCAGGTTTATATTTTAAGGGCCATCTTGGACTCAGCATTGGTCCTGGAAGAGCAATTCACTTCTGTGAGCAAGAGTGCTTTTGTTCAGTGGCCCTTCCTAGGGAAGGTAGATCTGGCTGAATGCTTACCACCTGCTTAGACTATCATAATGCACTGTGCATGGGACTGCCCTTGAAAAGCATTCAAAAGCTACTACTAGTGCAAAATGCCACAGTAAGATGCTGGTCTAGCTTAGAACCATAGAGTTGGAAGGCACCATAAGGGCCATCCAGTCCAACCTCTGCCATGCAGGAATATATAACCAAAGCATTACCAACAGATGGCTACCCAGCCTGTTTAAACTAGATTAATTTACCTCCTCTCATATGAGCATGCCTGGAATTAAGGATCCTCAGCTGAAGTCCAGTATGTAAGACGTTCTCTATATGTAGAAACTCCTCCAAATGCAAGTCAGACTGGCTTTGTTCCTACTCAGTTTCCAGCAGGCAACATGGCTGCATTTTCATATGGTCTTAAAAGTGTGTGAGAGAGTTTTAAGTAGTTTTGTTGTCAACTGCCCTCGGGTTGACCTCGATTCATGATGACCCTGCTCAAATCCTGTCAGCTCAAGCCCATGGCCTCTCTGATTGAGTCCATCTACCTGGCATGTGGTCTCCCTCTCTTTCTGCTGGCTTTTAACTTTTCCTAGCACTATTGTCTTGTCTAATGATGCATGCCTTCTCATAATGTGCCCAAAGTACAACAGCCTCCATTTAGTCATCCTGGTTTCCATTTGTTCATCTTCTCAGCTGCCCACAATATCATCAGCACTTTCTTCCAATATCACATCTTAAATGAGTTTATTTTCTTCCTCTACACTTTCGAGCTGCCACATCCATACATGGTGATAAAGACTAGGATGGCTTGAACAATCCTCATTTTAGTATTCAGAGTTATATCTATGATCTTTAGGATTTTATTCAGTTCTTTCATAGATGCCCTTGCAAAACTTAGCCTTCTTCTAATTTCTTGATTGCAGTCTCCATTCTGATTAATATTTGATCCAACATATGAGAACTCTTTTACTGTTTCAATTTTCCTGTTATCTAGGACGAATTCTTATAGATCTTCTATGGTATTTATTTTTGTTTTCTTGATGTCCAACTTTAAGCCTACCTTAGCATTTACCTCCTTGACCTTCTTCAGTAATTGCTCCAGGTCTCTGTTTCTGCTAGTAGTATTGTGTCATCTGCGTATTTTAGGTTGTTAATATTCTTTTCTTCAATCTTCATTCCTCCTCGCTCGAGTTTAAGCCTACACTGCATATGATATTTTCTGCATACAGGTTGAATATATAGGGTGATAGTATGCGGCCTTGTCTGACCTCTTTGCCAATTGAGAACCATTCTATTTTCCCATGCTTAGTTCTGATGGCAGTTGTCCTGAGTACAGGTTATGCATCAAGACAACAATGGTATTCCCATTTTTTCAAGAGCATTCCTTAGTTTTTCATGGTCTGTGCAGTCAAAAGCTTTACTATAGCCAATGAAGCACATGCAGCTTTTCTTTTGGAATTCCTTGGTGCACTCCCTTATGCACCATATTTGCAATGTGATCCTTAGTGCCTCTTCCTTTTCTGAATCCCACTTTCTCTTCTGGGATTTCTCATTCCATATAGCATAGCAGTCTTTCTACAGAATTTTGAGCATAACTTTGCTTGCGTGGGACATTTGTTCAATAGTCCTGTAGTTACTGAAGTTTTAATTTATTTTAAATTGCTTCGCCTTGGAAACCTCAGTGGGCTGAGAGGGGATCAGCATAATTTATGTGCCTTTTGAAACACTTAAGATCTCACTAAACCCTCTTAGCATGTAATTTGCAGCTACCTTGATCTAGGCAGCACCTCTCCCACAGCTTTGTTACCAGGCTGGGACACAATATTACTTGCTGCTTCCTTCAGGGAGGATTGAGGAGTTGTTAATACAAAATATGTATCCAGAAAAACTGGTCCATGTAGAATGTTAAGAGTTACACATGATAATCCCAGTAGTGCAACACAATTGTTTTTTGTTTGGTTTCATTGTTGCTGTTGTTTTAACAACTACATCTTACAAAAATGAAAGGTGTAAGAAACCTGAAATGAACTACTTGAACAGTGGGATATACCCAGATGTGTAGAGATATGTTTGTGCTCTGACTGTTGGATAAACCCTCCTGGAACATTTGTTTTTGTAAGAATGTGAAACCCACATGTACACAATTAACATTACACACACTAAAGCAAGAGAAGGATTCAAATGTGAGAAAATATTTTTTTTAAAAAAAAAGAAGAAAGAAAGAAAGAAAGAAAGAAAGAAACCATTTACAGAGAGAAGGGCTCTTTGCTGTGTGCAGTTAGGCCTGCAATATTAGAACAGTGACTTTCTGAAAAGATTATTCAGCTAACCTTCTCTAAATTCTTGTTCCAGTGTTAGGAACTAAATGCAGAAAATCTGTTATGCTTTTCCATCAAGAGCTAGGTAAGATTCAGCCCTGCTAACAAAATTAGTTTTTTCTCTCTAATGCCCTAAAGAGTAAAACATCTTGGATTCCTGGTAAAGACTGGCCATTAGAGGAAGGAAACATTAAGAGGGATCCCAATTCAATAGCACACCTCTGTTGCAGCTCTCACACAACAAAACAGTGTACAGGAACACAATGCTTTCCCTGTTGTCCACTAGTTTATAAGCTCAATGCTTATTTCTATATTAGTAAAAGATTCACTGTATAAAAATATATATACCACTGCATCAAAAGCAGTAACAAGCCTAGTGCTTAATAAGAAAGAGACTGCTGTTGTGTGCCTTCACATTGTTTCCAATTTATGGTAAACCTATCATGGAGTTTCCTTGGCAAGATTTGTTCAGAGGGAGTTGCCTTTCTCCTCCTCTGAGGCTGAGAGAGTGTCACTTGTGCAAGGTCACCTAGTGGGTTTTCATGGCTGAGCAGGGATTCAAGCCCAAGTCCCCAAGAGTCATGGTCTAACAGTCAAGCCACTATATCATGCTGACTCTCCAGAATGACATTTAAGCCAATGGTTACTCCCTGCTAAAGTAGATGCTTTTGATCAATTGTTGAATGGCAAGTCAATACTTATGTAAATATCACTCACTCAAGGAGGGTCTATATTAGTTAGGATGAGTGATAAGATCTCGGCCTCCAACACTGAAGATATATACTAAGTTCAGGAATGTGCAGTAGGAAACCTCTAGCCCTCCAGATATTCTTGTCCTCTTACTCCCTGTGCAGCCCTCATGGCCACTTGAATGATGGGTATTGAAGGCCAATGACACTTGGCAAGCGAAAGAGCCTCTATCTCTTGGGTTCATGTGCCTTCATTATCATGGTCACAAGTTACCTACAAAACAACCATGTGGCTTTGTGTAAGTCAATATCATTAATCAATCTGCTTTCACAGCATGATCAGGATCATAAAGCTGGCCAAGGATGTATGACAGTGACTTGAAGCCTTGGGAAAGTGAAATGGACATCTGAAAGGAATGCTAGGTTATTCCTACCATAAATCCAAAAGATCATAATATTCAACAGCAGTTGGATGCTTAACAATACTTGTTCGGGTACTTTTGGGTGGGAGAATACAGAATAAGTAATTCAAAGTATATTCTCAAACCATACTTGTTTTAGAAAAATGTTAAACTTCCAAAGCTCAAAATTTAACATGATGCCATCCCAGTGCAGACACTGCAAAGACAAGATATCATCAATACAAAACAGTAACTACTTGTCTATAAAGGAAGTAGGTCTCCACAATATGAGGAAAGAACTTATTGCTCAAGTGACATAAAAACTACCTCTCTTCCTCCAGCCTAGGAAAGGTGAATGAATATTGCATTGTGCAGAGAGAAGCATAATAAGGCTAGCATCATCTGCCCCTCTAATGGTATGAGCATTAAGATTACGATCCTGGAGATCAGGGTTCTATCCCACGCTCAAACATAAAAACCCACTGGGTGTCCTTGGGCAAGTCACATTCCCTCAACCTCAAAGGATGGCAATGCCACACACATACCCAAAGAAACTTGCCAAGAAAACTAGGTTCACATTAGGGTTGCCATAAATTAAAAAAAACAAAATGACTTTGAGACACGCAACAACAACAGCAAACTTACTTCCTGCATATCCATAAGGTAAGAAAAAATGATTGTTTGGGAAGTACAACATTTTGTTTCACTACTTAATGGAAGTGACAGAATAAAGCAGGAGGGTGCTACACAGGGGCTTATTGGTCATACAGGAAAGAACTTGCAGACATTGGATGCATTCTATTTGGACGTTAGAACCAGTGCTGTATTGGTAAATGCTGCAGTGAATGTCTTCATCTTGGCATCCCCTATAGAGACATATAAAGAGAAGTCCAAAACACAAGTACAGTAGCTATACTGTTCTCTGTACATCTTTTTAAAAATATCAGTATCTAGCAGTTTTCGCCTCTAGCAGAATGATGTGTTTTGTAATATATGTGTGTGTGTGGGGGGGGGGGGGTTATGTCACTTTTTCTGTTGTAGTATACTTCTGTTTGACTACTAATTTGTTTTAAACAGTTTCAGAATGGTGACATAGAAATATACTCAGTATGCTTTTCCATTAAGTAAAAGTACTTTGTATTCAGATGATGGATGAGATAGTTTCAAAATCCTTTCTAGCCCAGCATATTTGGAGTTCTGATGCTGCCAATTGTACCACATCACATTTAAGATATATAGTCTATGGGCAATTCTAATAAAGGGCCAAGGAAGCTGAGCTTCCCCCAGACTTCCATCACCAGAAACAGCCACACAAAAGAGCTCTAGAGAAACAGTGCCAAGCCCACTCATCTATCCCATGCTGTGGCCTATCTTATACTTCCATCTTATGCTCAGATTACCTTTAGAAGCTTTCACTGTACTGTGGGAAAATGCAAACAACAGGAATGGCTTGATGGAAAGCATGGAAGAACTCTACAAAATGCAAATGAACAATCTGGTACAATAGGTAAGCCAACTGGGAAGGAATGACTGAACTCAAGTGTGATTAATTACACCATGTTTTCGTTTTACTGTCCTGGCTGATAAACAGGCAAAAGTCCCCTGCATTCTTCTCTCCCAAGAACAGATAATGGAGCATCTGGGTTTTCAGCCTGTTATCCATACCCAGTTTAGAAGCATTTACTTACCACAATTCAGTAAATTCTGCATTCTAGCTTGTACCAAAAGATGGCTGACTTGTCTTCAGGATAGTTTTCACTATAGTTTTAAAGTACTACTATCCAGAGTTTTGTTTTGGGTTTGTTTGTTTTTAAGGAAAAGAAAGAGGCAAAACATACTGAAATATGAGATTCATACAAATATTTGTCTTTTGTGAACTAAATCTGCTACTCTCTTGCAAAAGATTTACATAAACACATATCACTGCTTTCTAACATGGGGCAGGCACCTCCAAAGTAGGTTTTTATCATGAGAACATCCTGCCTCATTCATAGTTTTTACAAAGAAATGGGGGTATCAGGCTTGAACTATGTTGCTCTGTTAATAAATATTTTAAAGGGAGCATTCTTATAAAAGGGGGCATTCTCTTAAAACAATACAAACTAGCAGGTAACTTCCTAACTACTATTAGAAGCAATCTAGGGACTGGAGGAAAATCCAGAAAGGATCCAACTACTGTTGGATGTCACTATTTGAGATGTGGTGCTGGAGAAGAGTTCTGAAGACACCACAGACAAGGCATATAAATGGGTCCTAAAACAAATCAGGCCTGAACTCTCCATAGAGGCCAAGGTGACTTAACTGAGACTGTTGTACTTTGGCCACATCATGAGAAGACATGACTCACTAAAAAAAAATAGTAATGCTTGGTAAGATTGAGAGAAGTTGGAAAGGAGGAAGACTACATTACAGATGGAAACACTCAACCAGGGAAGCCACAGTCCTGAGTCTGCAAGAATCTGTGCAGGACTGTTGAGGACAGGATGACTTGGAAGACTCTTACTCTTACTCATAGGGTCACTATAAGTCTAAGTCTTATAGTCTAAGTATATATAACTATGTAACTATAAGTCTAAGTATAAGTCTAAGTTGACTTGAAGGCAGCTAATACCACCACCACCCTATGCAAAGAAATAAAATAGAGTTTTCAAATGAAAGAGAGAGATAACATGAGATATGAAACAACTGAACTTTGAGTCCTCTTATTAGAATAATATCCTGGCTTTTAAAATATACTGTACAATATCCCATCAGCTAGATAATTTGTTCAGTCAGTCTTTCAGCATCAATGGAAAGAAAAAGGAAGAATACAAGGTTTGTGGGACCTAGAAATGGGAGCATCACTATTTTCTATAATAACCTGCATGAATAAAATTAAAGAGTTGTACTTGTTTTGATTCATTTGCTCAAATCATAGCTGAGGCTACTCTGCATTTCAGCCCTGACTTCATGTAGGCTCCCTCCAGTTTTTTAAAAAATGGGATCCAATTCCTAAAGAGGATCTAATTTAGCAAACCAGATATTTTCATTCTTTATTCTTAGAGATCTCATAATAGGATCAGAGAAAACTCTGAGCAGCTGAGCTAGCTACCACCAAAAAAAACACCCACAAATGAATTATTCAAAGTGTTTTTGTTATGCAGATAGCAGCATAAAGTATAGCATCTGTATAGGAGTGACAGCTTTATTGGCAGAGCCTAATCATCAGGGGAGAGTGTATCAGATAGGATAACCCCCTTTTGAGTTTCAACTTGCTAACAAACCAGTCGGCAAAAATAAAAGCCCTATACTTTTCAAACAAATCACTTTGTAAGGCAGAGGAGATGGGATTTACGAGTTAGATATCTATTAAATCCACAGCTTTACACTGAAGGATACGTTTTAGTGGACATAGATCTTCTTCAACAAAGATAGGGGGCATAAGGTTTGCTACAAGCCAATAGGGAAAAGATCCTTTAAGTGCCACCTGAAAATAACATTTATTGAATCAGTGTAGCAAGAAGGTGACAAATCAGCAGCTGCTTTTCATTGGGCATGGTGGGGGGGAGCTCTTGAAATAGTTTCTATTCCCCAAAAAGATACAGTGCAGCGAGCAATTAGAGAGGCTTGTAAAGCCAAGTATATAAAAATGGTCTACATGGATTTGGTTTGATAGACAAGCTTGTGCAGTTTATATGGGCTGGCATCCGTGTGTTCTGCTTCTTTCCAACTCAGCTGTTCCTAATTAAAATGCTCAGATACCATAAGACTTAGGACGCTTATAGATACCTATCAATATTCTAGATACCTTAAGCATCCAAATAGAGTTGCCATCATCATATCTAATAGGATAGCTAAAGCAAGTGTGTTCTGTTTCTTTCTTTCCAGCTCAACTGTTCCTAATTAAAATCCTCAGATACAGTCAGCCCTCCATATCTATGGATTCAAGCATCCATGGTCCAAAAAGATTTTCAATATACTGCACATAAATTTCAAAAAGCAAACATTGATTCTACCATTTTAGATAAGGGAAACCAATTTACTATGCCATTGTATTTAATGGGACTTGAGCATCCATGTATTTTGGTATGGGGGGGGAGGGGTTCCTGGTACCAAACCCCAGCAAATACCAAAGGAACATTGTACCACAAAGCTTACGATGCTATGAATACTTTTAGATACTTATCAATATTCTAGATCCAATTTGTTGTTGCTGAGTCGATCCAATACATTACCTTAAACATCCAAATGAAGTTGTCATCATCATATCTAATAGGATAGTTAAAGCAATCTCATGAGTATACAGTGGAGTTTCTCGAAAAAGCTTTCATTGCATGAACTCAAGGAGAAAGTCCAATTTGCTGCTGCCTTTGGAGTCCCTGAACACCAAGGATTTATGGATCCAATCTACATCTTAGCTGCTGTTGCTAGACATCTGCTCATAGAAAGGACAAGAAAGTACAGCCAGACTGAAGGGTGCTTTTTTTTCTTTCACCACACTCTTGAAAATTAGAAGGGTTGTTTTAGTAATCATCCAGTAATTAGTGTTCATTCACTAGCAGTGCAGTACAACTAGTGCTTCTTCTACCTTTGTCCTCTCTCACCGCTGCTGCTCAAGTTTGCCAAACTTGGACTGGACAATAGATTTAGTGTGCATTTACAGTTCCAGTCGTGGAATCAGACACAGGCAATTTCCCCGCCTCTCATCCTTAAAAATGCATGGAGGGACAACTAGTTAATACATGCAGCCTAAGTCTATCCATGTTTACCTAGAAGTAAGCACCATGAAGTTTAATGCAACTTATTTACAGGTTAGTGCGCAACCCCAAAGGTTTACAAACCAGAGTTACTATGCCTAAGGTAGGTACAGACTTCTTTGAAACATAATCACCTGCAATAAAGTTAACATTCTCTCCCACAAAGAGTATTTGGGGGCTTTAAACTCAATCCTTGCCGCCTAGACTCAAGGCGTCAAAGAGTTGTAATGTGGGGGATTTAATTTTTAAACAGATTCATTTAATTCCCATTTGAGACATAAAAGGGAAAGTCCTAAAGCTACGTTTAAGATGGCCTGGCAATTGCACTCCCTGCAAAATTAACAAGAGAAGGCTAAATTACTCCCTGACCAGATGGTTCAGAGCTCCACCAGTATTTTTTGCCTGGCAAATTGTGCCTGGCCTTTTGATCCCGAGCATCAAACCACAACAATTAAACAAAAGGGGGAAAAGGCAAGGCTTCAGAACACACACAAACCAACCACAGCAAGAGGCGCTCACTTCCTGCACAAAACTGCATCCACATTGCAGAAATAATCCGATTTGACACCACTTTGACTGCAAAGCCTCCATGCTATAGAATTCTGGGAATGGTAGCAGAGCTCTGGTGCCACAACAAGTTACCATTCCCAGAATTCCATAACATGGACCCTTGGCAGCTGAAGCAGTGTCAAACTGGATTATTTCCACAGTGAGGATACATCCTAGAAAGATGGTTCAAGTCCACATCCTTCAGGAGGCTGTCTCTGAAAGCACATTTGGCAGGTAGCTGCAAACAGGAATACATACACACAGACACACACACTTTTATATCTATGTATCTATCTATATAATTATAGTGACCCTTGTCAGCTTAAAAAAATACAAGCAATGGGGGAGGAGGAGTTACTTCTTTGGAAAGAAAGAAACAACAAAGCATCTTATAAGTATGTATATCTCTCTGTGTATATATATAAGTTGTGTGTGTGTGTGTGTGTGTGTGTGTGTGTGTGTATGCATATAGAAGTGTATATATAAGCACAAGTATCTTCCTCGGAGGAAGGAGGTTCAACTCTAGCTCCCCACTTCTTTCCTTGACTTAAGTTTCAAGCATCTGAGGAAGCAGACTGCAGTCTAGGAAAGCTCCTGCTGCCAAGTCCTTTCTTCCAGTCAGTCTCAAAGGGGCTACAAGAGCTCTCTACAGGCTGATTCTACAGACTAACACGGCTACAGCTTTGAATTAAGTCTCAAAGGTGCTGCCAGATTTTACAGCACTCTATAACTAAATGCTAACAACAACAACAAGAAGATCCCTTCCCAGGCAAGACCTTTGTCTTGTCCAAGTTGTCAGGGATGCGACCAGGACGCCTAGCGAGAAGGTTTTTCCCCTGGTCGTGTAATAATGGTGCTGATCATGACAGCAGCATCCTTCTCTCGGCAGCGCCTCCTCCTCCTCCCGCTCCTTCCCCCGGGGCCTCCTTGCTGGCACTCACCCGGGGTCCCGTGGCCCTCTGGGGATGCCCCTGGGGCAGAGCCACCAAAAAGAGCGCCAGCAGCCAGCGAGGAAGAGGAGAAGAAGCAGCCCGGAGTCCTGCAGCCATGGTGCTCCCAAAGGGTGGCAGGAAGGAGCCCCTCCAGACAAGGGAGCCCCTCCGTCGCTGGGGCTCAGCTGGTCCCTGTTGGGGCAGGAGGAGGGATTCCTCCCCTTTTCTCGCCTTTGAGGAATGCGAACAGAAGCCCTTGGCTCAAGGGCTGCCTCGCCTCACAAAAGCAGGCGCGCTCTGCCCTCTCCAGCTGCAACAGGTTAAATGCTTCCATTCGGGGGAAGGAGACCCTTTATAAAGGCCGGGGGAGGGGCCTGGCTGGTTGCTTGGTTGATTGACAGACAGACAGAGACAGACAGTCAGGCCCGCCAAAAAGACAAGGAGAGGATGGCGCCCTCTTCCTCCCTCTCTGCACCATCTCCTTCTTGTTCTTTTTATTATTATTTATTTTATTTTTATCCTGCCTTTCTCCCAAGTTGGGGCCCAAGGGGGCTCACTCTATCCGCTTGTCTGTCTGTCTGTCTGTCGTGGGTTTTTCTTGGCAAGTTTCTTCAGAAGGGGTGTTTGCCATTGCTGCCCTCTGAGGCTGAGAGTGTGTGACTCGCCCAAGGGCATCCAATAGGTTTCCATGGCCAAGCTGGCATTTGAACCCTGGTCTCCTGAGTTATAGTCCAACACTCAAACCACTACCACAAGCCTGTCATGGTCTTTTCTTGGCAAGGCTTGTTCAGAGTAGGTTTGCCACGAGGCTTAGCGAGTGTGACGTGCTTAGTTGGTTTTCACAGCCAAACAGGGATTTGAACCCTCGTCTCCAGAATCATAGTCTAATGCTCAAACCACTACACCAGGTTTGCTTTCAAGACAAACCTATCATGGTGTTTTCTTGCTAAGATTTGTTCTGAGGAGGTGTGCCATTGACTTCTTCTGAGGCTGAGAGGCCAAGCTGGGATTCAAGCTCTCCAGAGTCTCAAAAACCATGCCACACCTGATTCTCAAGACAAGCGCATCATGGGGTTTTCTCTGCAAGACTTGTTCAGAGGAGCTTTGCCATAACCTTCCCATGAGCTTGGAAGTATGTGATTTGGCCAAGGCCACTGAATAGGTTTCCATGGCTGAGCTGGGAACTGAACCCAGGTCTCCTGAGTTGTAGTCTAATGCTCAAACCACTATGCACACTTCCCCCCTGAAACTACTCTGTTGAGGAGTAAGTGGCCATTTCCTCCTGCTTTTGTTTAAATCACAGAGAAGCTACATAGTTTTAAAGTAGACAATGAAGACTTTGAGATAGTTCAAGATTGTACATACTTGGGCTCAATCATCATAGAATCATAGAACGATAATATCATAGAATCGTAGAGTTAGAAGAGACCACAAGGGCCATCCAGTCCAACCTCCTGCCATGCAGGAAATCCAAATCAAAGCATCCCCGACAGATGGCCATCCAGCCTCTGCTTAAAGAGCTCCAAGAAGGGAGATTCCACTACACTCCGAGGGAGTGTGTTCCACAGTCGGACAGCTCTTACTCTCAGGAAGTTCCTCCTCATGTTGAGGTGGAATCTCTTTTTCTGTAGCTTGCATCCATTGCTCCGGGTCCTAGTCTTTGGAGCAGCAGAAAACAAGCTTGCTCCCTCCTCAATATGACATCCCTTCAAATATTTAAACAGGGCTATCATATCACCTCTTAATCTTCTGTTCTCCAGGCTAAACATCCCCAACTCCCTAAGTCATTTCTCATAGGACATGGTTTCCAAACCCTTCACCATTTTAGTTGCCCTCCTTTGGACACGTTCCAGTTTCTCCACATATCTTTTGAATTGTGGTGCCCAGAACTGGACACATTTTTCAAGGTGAGGCCTGACCAAAGCAGAATACAGTGGCACTATTATTTCCCTTGATCTAGACACTATACTTTTATTGATGCAGCCTAAAATCACATTGGCCTTTTTAGCTGCCGCATTGCACTGTTCACTCATGTTCAACTTGCGGTCTACTTGGACTCCAAGATCCCTTTCACATGTAGTTTCATTCAGCCAGGTGTCTCCCATCCTATATCTGTGCATTTTATTTTTCTGCCCTAAATGCAGTACCTTACATTTCTCCATGTTGAATTACATTTTGTTAGCTTTCTAGTCTATTCAGGTTGTTTTGAATGTTGATCCTGTCCTCTGGAGTATTAGCTATTCCTCCTAATTTGGTGCCATCTGCAAATTTGATAAGTATGCCCACAATTTTGTCATCCAAGTGTTGAACAGTACTGGGCCCAGGACAGAGCCCTGTGGGACCCCACTGGTCAGTTCTCTCCAGGATGAAAAGGAGCCATTGTTGAGCACCCTTTGCGTTCGGCCATTCAACCAATTGCAAATCCATGTTACAGTTGCCTTGTCTAGTCCACATTTTACAAGCTTGTTTGCAAGAATGTCATGGGGAACTTTGTCAAAGGCCTTATTGAAATCAAAATATATTATATCCACAGCATTCCCTTCATCTACCAAGCTGGTAATTTTATCAAAAAGAAAGATCAGGTTTGTCTGGCATGACTTGTTTCTCTGAAACCCGTGTTGACTTTTTGTGATTATGGCATTGCCTTCTAAATGTTCACAGACTCTCTGTTTAATGATCTGCTCCAGAATATTTCCTGGTATTGATGTCAGACTAACTGGACGATAATTGTTGGGACCCTCTTTTTTCCCCTTTTTGAAGATGGGGACAACGTTTGCCCTCCTCCAGTCTGCTGGGACTTCTCCTGTTCTCCAGGAGTTCTCAAAGATTATTGACAATGGTTCCAATATTATATTTGCCAGTTCTTTTAATACTCTTGGATGTAGTCCATCTGGTCCTGGAGACTTATATTCATTTAGGTTAAACAGGTATTTCTGTACTATCTCTTTACTTATTCTGTGCTGAAATTCCCCTATTCTGTCCTCTGTTCCATTATCCTCAGGTTGAGCACCCTTTGCCTTTTCTGAGAAGACTGAGGCAAAGAAGGTGTTGACTAATTCTGCCTTTTTGTCTGTCCCCTGTTAGCATTTTTGCCATCTTCTCCACACAGTGGCCCTACCGTTTCCGTCTACTTCCTTTTGCTGTGGACATATCCAAAAAAGCCCTTTTTGTTGTTCTTAACCTCTCTAGCAAGCCTGAGTTCATTAAGCGCTTTAGCTGTTCTGACCCCTACATGTGCTAGCTATTTGTTTGAATTCCTCTTTGATGATTTCCCCCTTTTACCATTTCTTATACATGTTCCATTTAAAACTTAGCTCAGTTGAAAGTTCCTTAGTCATCCATCCTGGTTTCTTGAGAAATCTCCCATTTTTCTTCCTCATTGGAACTAATTGAAATTGCGCCTTCAGTATCTCCCTTTTAAGAAACTCCTATCCATCTTAACCTCTTTTAGTATTCCTGACCATGGGATCACCCCCAGTATTTCTTTAAGTTTACTAAAAGCAGCTTTCCTAAAGTCTAGAATGCATGTCTGACTTCTCCTTTCCACTGTATAACAAACTCCAGGAGAACATGGTCACTTCCACCTAAGGATCCCACCATTTGCACTCCATTAACAAGGTCATCCCTGTTGGTTAGGATCAGAACCAAAATAGCTGATCCCCTTGTTGCCTCTTCCACCTTTTGGACAATAAAATTGTCTGCAAGGCAAGTGAGGAATTTGCTAGACCTTGAGGATTTGGCTGAGTTTGACTTCCAGCAAATATCAGGGTAGTTGAAGTCGCCTATCACTACTACATCTCTCCTTTCTGAGTGTATGGTCATCTGTTCTAGAAAGGCATCATCCAATTCCTCCATCTGACTTGGGGGTCTGTTGTAACTCCCACCATAACATCCTTGTTGTTTCCCTCCCCTTTCATTTTTATTCAGATGCTCAACCAGAGCAGGGACTGTGGTCAAGATATAAGAAGACTAGGACTTGGAAGGGCAGCTATGATGGAACTACACAAGATCATGAAGTGTAAAAATATGTCACTGAATACTAACGTTAGGATTGTTCATGCCATCACCTTTCCCATTTTTTATGTATTTTATGTCTGTGCGAGTTGGACAGTGATGAAAGCTAATGGGAAGAAAATCAACTTATCTGAGATGTGGTGCTGATGAATAGTGCTGAAAATACCATGGACTACTAGAAAGACCAATAAATGGGTCTTAGAGTAAATTGGACCTGAACTCTCCCTAGAAGCAAATATTGCTAAATGGTGGTTGTCATACCTGTGTTATGCCCAGATTTTAAGGGCAACCTGTTTAACCTGAGAGCGTGTAGTCGAAATCTCCCTCCCAGTAAACTTACCCACAGCAGGGCTGACACAGACAAAGAGACACCAAATTAGGTTTTAGACACTATGTATGTAACATTTATTGAAATACACAGACATAGACAGATACAAGTACCAAGAGAGCTCTCACACACACCATTCACACAATACTCACACACACAGAAGGCACTTCACTGAAGCCGTTGATCAGTCATCTTCATGAAGGCGTGGGAGCTCTGTTGTCGCGGGTCCAGAGCTCACCTTTGATTTGGATAAGTCTCTCTTTTAAGGCTTTACCACGTCCTCCGTCCTGCTGTCTTTACGTGAGGACCTCTTCCTTTGACGCTGACTAACACTTCAGATCGAACAGTTCATTGCAGTCTCTTCCTTATCAGTCTTTGTTTCTATCCAGGCTGTTTGTACAGTCCTGGATATCTTCTTCTTTACGGATAAGCAGCTACATCCAAGGTTTTGGACACGCCATCTATTGCAACATCAGCAGTTCTCAAAAAATTCTCACCTTGCTTGCCAGGCAGCTTTCCCCATCATGCATTGCACATTCTCCATTTTGTTTGCTCCAGTAGTGCCTTTCATACACATTCATACATTTCCTTACACCTGTTAGACAAGACTCACTAGGAAAGACTATAATGGCTGAGGTAAAGTTGTGGGAAAGAGGAAGACCATATACCAAATGGATGGACTCAATCAGAGAAGTCATGGCCATGAATCTGTGAGAGCTGAGCAGAATGGCTGAGGATAGGATGACTTGGAGGTCTATCCGGGAAAGCTGCCAAAGGACAGCTAATAAACAAACAAACAAACAGCTTCATTTAAATACAGTGGTACCCCGGGATACGAATGCGCCGCCTTACGAAATTTCCAGGTTACGAAAAAAATCCATTGAAAAAAACTGTTCCGGGTTACGAAGGTTATTTCGGGTTACGAAAAAAATTTTGGTGCTTTTCGGCGCTTTTTCGCACGAAATCGCGGCTTTCGCTATTAGCGCCTATGGCTTTTTCGGCTTACGAAGATTTTCGGGTTACGAACGCAGCGGCGGAACGAATTAAATTCGTAACCCGGGGTACCACTGTACGCTTCATACTGAACTAACAGTGTCTAAGCAGTTTACAACTGTAAGCTAATTGCCCCCAACAATCTGGGTACTCATTTTAGCGACCTCGGAAGGATGCAAGCTTGAGTCAAGCTTGAGCCCTTTGCTGGTATTGAACTCGCAACCTTATGGTTTTGAGTGAGTGGCTGCAGTACAGGAATTTAACCACTGCATCACCAGGGCTCTTGCCTGATAAGAGTGTGCCAGGCAAAGGTAAACAAAAGCAAGGCTTTACAGCAGCAAAGAAACAGTTCCGAAAGCACAATACCAGTCCTGTGTCTGATAGAGCAAAAAGCCTGTCTAGAGTTCCAGAGGGCAGCTCCACAAGTCCAGTCCAGGGTCAAGAGTGCCAGAGGTCAATGAGTCTGGTCCAAGGTCAAGAGGTCTAGATCTATCTGAGGTCTAGGAAGCAAGGAGTCCAGCAACAAAGTCCAAGGGAGTCAGAGAAACCAGTTTTCATCAAAGGAATGCAGATAGACTGTGACAAAGAGGCTCGGCGTCTGCCAGGTGTTTATATCAGTCCAGGTCCTTATCACAGCTGCTGGGTGATTAATGAGCGTTTCTCAGCTAACCTTCAGGAACGCCATAGGCACACCCTTTCAGTCCTTCTTTGGCTGAAGGTAGGTACTTCAGTATCTTGCTCCTCTATGTCTCCCAGGCCTGGAACCTCCGCTAGGGAAAGGCTGGGCTGCTGAGCCACAGGGTCCACTGGAGCTGATACAACAGGGCTAGGGCCTGGCTGAGCCAACTCTTCAGGAGCTGGGAGAGCAGAGTTGGGGCCTGGCTGGGCAGAGCTGGGGCCTGGCTCAGCCTCAGGTTCCTCCTGCACCTGAGGGGCCAAGTCTTCCTCGTCATCCTCCAAATCCTCCTCGTTACTGGCCATGACAAGGTATCTCATTCATAGGGTCACCATGAATGGGTAGAAAGTGACTCTAAGACAGTTAACAAGAAGAAGAAATTAATAGCAGGATTTGTTCTCAAGGGTGGCACATCCCTGACTGATGCCACAATGCAGAATTAATGTAGTTTGACAGCACTTTTACTCCATCCTGTGGAATCCTTGGAATTGTAGCTTATTGTGGCACCAGATCTCTCTGTCAGAGATGGCTAGCTATCTCACCAAACTACAGATCCCAGAATTCCATAGTCCTGAGCCATGGCAGTTACAGTGCTATAAAAATGCATTAATTCTGTAGTGTAGATGTGGTCCATATTATAAGAAATGACAAGCTGAGCTGAGTTTAAAATTTTAAATTGTTTTAAAAGCTTGCGGAAGGCCTGTGGAAAAAATTAAGGTTATGCTCAGAGGCAACATGCCTGAAGGAAAGAGAAGAGACAGATGGAGTTCAATACCTTAAAGAAAGCTGTGGAGGGAAATAGTTTACAGAACTTAGCAGCTACAGTAGGGATGGACAAACCTTTGACAGATACTCTGCAGTAGAAAGTAACTTGTCCCTCTGCTAACAGCCCACTGGGCATGGAAGAAGGAGGCGAGAGAGAAGGAGTGGTGCCATTGGTTTACTATGTATTGGTATCACCTGGTGGATACCAATGGGCAAAGGAAGGGGCAATGAGGAGCAGACTGTCTCAGCCCCCAGGGGTCCCTTTGGGCTCTGGCATGGCTGCAACCATGCTGAAACCCAAAAGGAAGGGGCTGTCATGGATGCCCTTTCCCACTCACGCAACAGCTGCATCAGGTGTACCACCCACTGGGGTATCACCCACTGTGGTCTGCACACCCCTAGTGATCCACTAGGTGGTGTCACCCAATTTAGCCCCACCTACCATTGGCTTTAGTGCATGTGTGCACGCACGCACGCATGCACCAAGCTTCATGTACCCCCCCCCTAAGATTACTAAGGCTTGTCCAAGACACTTGCTGTCAAGTTGACTTCAACTTATGACAACCCTATGAATGAAAGACCTCCGTGAGCCCCATCATCTGCCCTGCTCAGCTCTTACACGCTCAGGGCTGTGGCATCCTCGATTGAAGTGTAGTCTTCCTCTTTTCCTCCTGCCTTCCACTTCACCAGTTGTTGTCAGTTTTTTAAAAGAGATTGTCACACCTTGTTTTTAAACCATGATTTCATTATGAGGGAAGAGGCATCTGTGATGCTGATCTCATAACACTACTTTCCTCCCATAGCAGCTCTGTCTCTGACTGGTTCCTTTTCATTCATGAAGGGCACAGTAGTTAAATGCCAGTACTGCAGTCACAAGGTTGTAAGTTTGATCCCAGCAGCTCCAAGGTTATTCAACCTTCCATCTTTCCATAGGTCGGTAAAATGTGTACTCGGGTTGTTGGGGACAATTGGCTTACAGATTGTAAACCACTTAGAGAATGCTAAGTTCACTGATAAACGGTATGGAAATGTACATGCTATTGGTATTTAAAGAGTACAATCATGTTACCCCTCAGACTTCTCTTCACCAAGCTGAACATGCCCGGCTCCTTCAACAACTTCTCCTCTATCTTGTTTTAAGGTGGGATATTATGTGTACATGGATGGATTTTAACCTGTTGTATGCTGCTTTGATTGCCTGGCAAAAAGCGGGATAGAAATAAAAAAATTATTATTATTATTATTATTATTATTATTATTATTATTATTATTATTATTCTATTGCATCATCTAAATCAGTGTTAAAAAATATTGAAGCATGCAAATCCTAGGAGAGAACCGTATGGCTCTCCACTTGAGACCTCTTTCCAGCTTGAAGCAGAGCCATTGAAGACAACTCTGCACACACAGTTTTCCATCCAATTATAGTTATATAAAATTATGTAAATCATCCGTGATCTTTATTTTTGTTTTCTTAATGTTTAGCTGTAATCCTGCTTTAGCAATTTTTTCCTTAAATGTCATCATCATTCCAAGTCGTGCTATGTCATCTGCATATTTTAAACTGTTGGTTTTCTTTTCCCAGTTTTGACATCTCCAGAGACATTGTTGCTTAGGAAATGGCATCTCCAAAAATCAAGGTTTATAAGTACTCAAGTTAGCCAAGTTATTCTAGCACATGAGGCACAAATACCTACAAGTGGCTGTCACATTCCTTGTAGTAAGAAAGGCAGCAGCAATGCATGAAACAACATTGATTGATCTTTCACAAGACTCTAGATCTGCCTGACATTGTTGTTGTTAGCTGTTCTTGAGTCAGCTCTGATTCATGGTGACCCTGTGGATGAGATATCTCCAAGAATCCCTATCCTCCACTGCCCTACCCTGCTCAGATCCTGCAAGCCCTTGCCCATAACCCCTCTGATTGAGTCTATCCATCTGGTTTGTGGTCTTCCTCCCTTTCTTCTACCCTCTACCTTTCCTAGCGTTATTGTTTTTTCTAGTGATCTGTGCCTTCTCATTATATGGTCAAAGTATGACAGTCTCAGCTTGATCATATTAGCTTCCAAAGAGTTCTCTGGTCTGATCGGTTCAATAATCCATTGTTTGTCGTCTTGGCTGTCCATGGTATCCTAGGTACTCTTATCCAGCACCACATTTCAAATGAGTTTATTTTCTTTCTGTCTATTTCCTTCACTGTCCAGCTCTCACATCTGTACATGGTAATTGGGAATACAATGGCCTGAACGATTCTGACTTTAGTGCTCAATTGTATGTCTTTGCTCATCATTTACCCAATAATAAGTCTGGTTCTTTAGTAAAGCCTGAGGAAACAAGTTCTTGAGTGGGAGGGAGTCTCTCAGCCTTGGACCATGGAGTTGAGGGGTCACAGAGCTGCCAAACAAATATGCTTTAATATTTTTAAGAAGGCTCCTTTGCCTTTAATAATTTTACTGAAGAGAAATTTAGGAAATGGTTTGTATAATCAGTTCTTCAGTGTGATGTGCAGCAAGTGAGAAGAAAGAACCAGTGTGACAGGATAGTGAATTTCACATCCTCATTTGAACTAAGCAGACAAATCTTGTCATTTTTATTACTTTTTATTGGCAAATGCTTAGAAGCAATTTATAGCAGAAAGCCAGTGAAGTGATAATTAAGAGTTGTGCTGCTGGGCTTTACATAGTTGTTCAAGAAAAACAAGTAATCTGAGTTGGTAAATGCTAAGGAAAGCATGACAGAAAGATTCTTAGAGTTGGTGGATCCATCAAGAAAATCTACACTGTATGGAATCTGCACTGTATGTACATATCCATAGATTATTTAGATAACCAAGATGTCTACACTTTGTGGTTTATAAAAAGCTGGAAGCTTGTTTGCTGATCACTTTTAATGTTAAATAACTCTTGATGAAAATAACATGCACCTCACATGGCTCTTCTCATGTCTGTTAGCTGATGCTGTAGCAGAACCAGTACTTGCAGGGTCAAATATATTCTAGAGTATATATTTTTAAAATTAACAAAGGCAATGACATTTGCCACCTTTACCCCAGACTTCCCTATTTCCTGTGAGTTTAGCTGCAGTTCTCACAGCAAACTTAGGAGAGAAATAGATTTTCCCCAGCCACAATATATTACTGCAAGCAAAGCCTGTTGTAATACAAAGTATTTGGTGGTTCAAACAGTAGAGATCCATTAGCTTTACCAAAAAATGTACTGGTGGAGATATAAAAACTACTAGGACTGGATAAACATAATGTTTTGACTACAGTTTGTACTCTCCTTGGGGGCATAGCTGTCCAGATTGTTATGATGAATACCTACACATCATAATTTACCAGTAGTGATGAGCATACACATTTTTCAACTCTCCTTGAAGATACAGTAGGGGAAAGCTGGAGACAATCTCAAGGCCGGCTAGATGTAATGCACAAACAGGATCCACCAGGTATTTTTTTTTAAAGAAGTATTAAGAGAAGACCAATTTGGAATGGGACCGCAGCACTATAAAATGTGACAGGTTAAACTTCCAAGCAGATCTCACAGCTATATATGGCTCTCCTGAAAGATTAGTTTGCCTCTTAGCTTTCCCAGGCATAATGAATATATGTTAGGAAACCTTGTGTGCAATTGTCACATTTGGATGATTGATACTCAGGTTATATGAAACAGACTAGGCTGCCACACTTAAGAATATTAACAAGGATTGTAACAAGATGAGAACAGGACAACCATATACTTCTATAATTCAGAGGCAGGGTGAGAGAGAGTGATGTGCTGTCCTATCTAAAAGGTTATCCGTCCTGAACAGACTAGATATTACTAGTGCTATTTTGAAAAGAGAAAGCATACCAGAACAAAATACACAGGCATCATATTTAGCTCAAACATCAAGATCATCATACATAAACTGAATCACACTGAACAATGCAACATATAATCCAACACATCCTGGGAAGTGGCGAAGAGAACTTTGATAGTAGATTAAACCAGGAGATATAAAGTTGTGACTTGGAGAGTTAGGATTTTGACATGAGATGTATTCAGACAGAGAACTAGCCCTCCCAGGCAAAAGTGTTGCACACCTATTCTATCCTTCTTCTAACAGATTTGATTGGCCGGGTGTTGTAAGATGATGGGAAACAGAGACATTGGTGAAGACACATTGGTGGGAAAGCTTAAGAAGAGTAGTTACAATTAGAAGACAGTATTGTCTGGATCCTCTGTGGTATTCCATGAATGAGACAGGGAAATGGCAAAAAGGCTACCTGAGAAAAGAATCACAAAAAGTCAACATGGGTATCAGAGAAACAAGTCATGCCAAACAAACCTGATCTCTTTTTTTTGATAAAAATTACCAGCTTGTTAGATGAAGGGAATGCTGTGGATATAGTATATCTTGATTTCAGTAAGGCCTTTGACAAAGTTCCTCATGATACTCTTGCAAACAAGCTTGTTGAATGTGGGCTAGACAAGGCAACTGTTACATGGATTTGCAATTGGTTGACCAGCCAAACCCAAAGGGTGCTCAACAATGGCTCCTTTTCATCCTGGAGAGAAGTGACCAGTGGGGTCCCACAGGGCTCTGTTCTGTGCCCAGTGCTATTCAACATCTTTATCAATGACTTGGAGAACAAAATTGGGGGCATACTTATCAAATTTGTAGATGACACCAAATTAGGAGGAGTAGCTAATACCCCAGAGGACAGGATCAAGATTCAAAACGACCTGGACAGACTAGAAAGCTGGGCCAAAGCTAACAAAATGAAATTCAACATGGAGAAATGCAAGGTACTGCACTTAGGGCAGAAAAATGAAATGCACAGATATACGATGGGGGACACCTGGTTGAACGAGACTACATGTGAAAGGGATCTAGGAGTCCAAGTAGACCACAAGTTGAACATGCGTCTACAGTGTGATGCAGCAGCTAAAAAGGCCAATTCAATTTTAGGCTGCATCAATAAAAGTATAGTGTATAGATCAAGAGAAGTAATAGTGCCACTATATTCTGCTCTGGTCAGGCCCCACCTGGAATATTGTGTCCAGTTCTGGGCGCCACAATTCAAAAAGGATGCTGAAAAACTGGAACGTGTCCAAAGGAGGGCAAGTAAAATGGTGAAAGGTCTAGAAACCATGTCCTATGAGGAACGACTTAGGGAGCTGGGGATATTTAGCCTGGAGAAGAGAAGGTTAAGAGGTGATGGCCCAGTACCATCAGGGGCTAGCCTGAAGAAGGAGGCTCCTCCCTCCCTAACTCATCTTTCGGCCTCTGAGGGAGAGAGAAGGCTGGCCCAGTACCATCAGGGGCTAGCCTGAAGAAGAAGAGCCCTCGCTCCGGTCCATCTGCCTTGGTCCAGGCCTCAGAGGGAGAGAAGAATGCTGGACCTGATTCCCTCCCCCCTCACCATTCCCTTCTCCTTTTGTGTCGTATCTTTTAGATTGTAAGTCTATGGGCAGGGAACTGTCTGTTATCCCCTCTATTGTAAACCGCTCGGATTCCCAGTGATTGGGCGGTATATAAATAAAACCTATTATTATTATTATTATTATTATTATTATTATTATTATTATATGATAGCCCTGTTTAAATATTTGAAGGGATGTCATGTTGAGGAGGGAGCAAGCTTGTTTTCTGCTGCTCCAGAGACTAGAACGCAGAACAATGGATGCAAACTGCAGGAAAAGATTAGGAGGAACTTCCTGACGGTAAGGGCTGTTCGACAGTGGAACACACTCCCTCAGAGTGTAGTGGAGTCTCCTTCCTTAGAGGTCTTCAAACAGAGGCTGGATGGCCATCTGTCTGGGATGTTTTGATTGAGAATTCCTGCATGGCAGGGGGTTGGACTGGATGGCCCTTGCAGTTTCTTCCAGGTATACGATTTTATGATTCTATGAAAATTTGTTTTTGCCCTTTCTTTTGCCATTTATTCATTGCAAGATATTGTGGAAATCAGCAGCCTCAATTCCCTACCTACATATGTATAGACACTATCTATCCATTGTTGGCAGACCCAAATTAGACGGGTATTCCTTGAAAATTGAGTCGCATAAATGACAGCAACTGTAGAACTAAAGAGTTTACGATGGTTCTTTTACAAGATATTTGTTTCCGGGCACAGTACAAGGTGTTGGTCATTACCTTTAAAGCCCTCCATGGCTTGGGCCCAACCTACTTAAGGGATCGCCTCCTTCCATACCCGCAGATCCTCTGGGAAGAATTTATTGCAGTCCAGAAAGACCAGATTGACGGCAACCTCCCAGAGGACTTTTTCCGCGATCGCTCCCACTTTATGGAATGGCCTGCCGGACGAGATCCGTCAAATTGCCAACCTTGAGAGCTTCAAGAAAGCTGTCAAGATGGATCTCTTCCAGAAGGCCTTCCCGGAATAGAACCCGGCCATATAACGCTCCCTCCACAGACATATATAAGCGAACACTCGACCCACCATTATTTTATTATACTGTTTTTAGATTTTATCATTTGTAATTTTAATGCATAGAATTGTTTAATCCTTTTTTAAAGGGGGAGGAATTGTATATATTGTATATTTTTAAAGGTTGTACGCCACTTTCATTGTGGTAACAAAAAGCAGGATATATTTATTTATTTATTTATTTATTATATTTTAAGTGATTTACAGAAATCACTTGAAGGTACCAATTTGGGCAAACTTCTATGCTCAAAATTTGGTGATTTGAACAAATCACTACTGGAACTTAAAGATGTTTATAAAGGGGAAAGGTACTAGCAATCTAGGATAGAGAACTGAATTGAAATCATATATGGTTATCAAGAAATCAAAATAGGAGTGAGTGTCATGTTTATGATGAGTGGGATTTGAAAACACAAGTGAAAACTTTAGTTAGAATCTGTCCAGTTCTTTAGGAGGGATAATCTCCTTTCTAGTTTTCACTTAAGCATTTATAATCATACTGTTTTCACTGTCTTTCTATCAGTTCAAATCCACTGATGAATATAGACAGAAAGGACTTTGACCTTAATCATTTCTATGTATTTATCACATGCAGTCCCAGATAGTACCTTAGCAACATTGAAAAGTCAGAGGGTAAAGGCCTCCTTTCCTAGAGTTGGTTTTAATTTACTGGTTTTTCTTTTAAATCTACACAGAAACTAATAAAAGCTTTAAGTTGTTTAAAAGGCCTTGAGCCACTAGTTTCTTCACCAAAATTCACATTCTTGAGGCTTTTTATTGGCTAATCATGAAAAGCATTTTAAAAACAAAATATACTATACCACAACAGACCCCAACATTAAGAAACTAAGGCTTTAACTTTTCTGTTCCTTATGGCTATTATAGTATTTCTCTTCCCCACCCTTTTAATTAAGATTCTGATTGGTTCTGCAGTCTCCAGCATTGGTTGCTTTGTTCAAAGTTGGGACTTAACTCCCTGTTTGCCAGAAATCAACCAGTATCTCTACTCTGTTTTGGTAATAAGATTGCTGTAGCCTCCTGTTCCTTTAACAATAATGTGATAGATAATTAATCAGCAAAAAGTGGCTTCATGCTATAGTTGGGAACTAGGATTGACATATTTGTTCTGGAAGATCTTCTGTGTGATAGATATGCAGTAGGCAAAGATTTCCTCATCACCCAGTCTCCATATTGGGAAAAACTTAATTTCTTAAATTTCTGAGTGATTTGCAACTGTAAAAACTATAACAGAATAATCAAAGATAATCAAGATTATGGAGTTGTTGCACAGTTTAAAAATCCAAATTACACCTTCCGAATTCAATTCGAATTCAGAATACATCCAGATTTTATTGCACATGTTTTTGTACCAGCCTCTTTTCAAAGCCGGGGGCTTCCCAGTTTTGCAAATCAGCCAGTTGAACTCGGAGTCTAGCCGGATGTTACCTGGAATGCACCCACACAGTGGCGTCAGTGCCAAAAATGTGTGAGATAAAATCCAGATGTATCCTAAATTCGAATTGAATTCAGCAGCAGTAATTCAGATTTTTAAACTGTGCAATAAAGCCCTACAATCTACATAGCATTTACTATTAGGCAGAGTGAGATGGTTGCCTCAAAGAGCCGGATTCAATGAAGGGGCAACAAATTGTTTCTCTTAACAGGGGTCCGGCAACCTCCGGCCCTGGTGCCGATGCAGCACGGATGTCCCTGGCAGCTTGTGCCCCGCTGCGCTCTTGCCGCGCGGCCGTTGCTGCCCGTTCGCGGCTTTTCGCCGCTTATGGCGCCGCCATATTTGGCGGCAAAATTAGCGTTAATGTGCTCGCGCAGCCCTCCCCCACCTTTTGGGCGAAAAAATGGCGTGCAGCCCATAGTGCCTCTGGGGCTATGGGCGCCGCCATTTTTGCCGCCCAAAATGGTGTGTGGCTCATAGCGACCGCCGACGGCAGCGGCTGCAAACGTCAGCGGGCCTCTAGTAGTCCCGCTACCGTCTCTTGTGTAACCTGCCGGCGGGCTCCCATTGGCAGACATTGGGGCCTCTTGTCTGCCCTTTCCGGTCTCTGTGACGACCTCCAGGCGGAGCTCCCAGTCGGCAGTTGGCCTCTCAAGACACATGGCCCTCTTCCGTTCCCTTGTTGCCCTGCAGTATGTCTCCAGGGCTGGTCATTGGCTCTCTGCGGTGCCCGCGTCCACCCTGGCCCTGCAGGAGTCCCAGGGTGCAGGGGGCTCTGTGGGCCTCTGACTGCCTGGGCCCTGCAGAGTGCTCCATGGCATGCAGGGTGCCTCTGCGTGGCCCGAGCTGCCGTCGCTGGGGCCCCTCCAGGCGGGCTCCCAGGAGCGCGGGGGCCTCTGCGAGGCCCTGGCTGCCGTCACTGGGCCCTCCAGGGTCCTCCAGCACTGGCATGTTTTTTGCTGGTCTCTGACTCGGGCCTAGGGCCCCGTCAGGGGCAGCAAAAATGGGGAGCCTGGCCCCGGGGGTGGAACTGCTCCGCCCCGCATGCGGCCCCACCCCTGGAGGGTGGAGCTTCACCCCCCATCACACAGCCCCGCCCAGGAGGTGGAAGCTCCTCCCCCGGCATGTGGCCCCCCCCAGAGGGTGGAAGCTCCACCCCTGCACGTGGCCCCGCCCCGAAGGGTCAAGCTCCACCCCCAGCTTCGGCCCCCCGTAGCCTGAGGGACAGCAACCCGGCCCCCGGCTCAAAAGGTGCCTACCCCTGCTCTTTAAGGTATTATTGTTTCTGTCTTTGCTGCCAGGAATGGGGAAATGTTTGTGTTACAACGTTTTGCCTCATGTCCCAAAAGAACTTGGTTGGCCTTGTCTACTAACATCTTAACTGAGCAGTGGCGGGAGATTTGGCTCTATTTTAGGCAGCAAAACCCTTAGCCACTCCTGATTTCGTGAATTTAGGGTCCTACTCATTTCTTTATTGGGCTAACTAGATTAGGGAAATTAGATGTTCTTCAGCTGTAACTAGGACAGGAACTCACACCAGCACATATCCCAGTTTTGTAAAGATTTTTATCTACAGCAAACAGGATAAGTAAAATTAAAAGAGGCAATCCCCAAACGAGCTGCTGAAACAGGGTCAAAGCTGTGGCCATAACATTTCCTATTGGCTGAAGTTTTCAGGGTGAGGGGAAGAGCAGCAGAGAAGGCTGATCTCCTGTTATCCAAAGAAAGGTGGTGGGACTGGGGAGTCCCCACCAACTATGGCAGTGTTATTTTAGATTTGGGGAAATAGCTTGGCAAGAGGCTGGATACCCTTTAGGGTTGTCTGTACCCCTATATACCAGTAATAACTGAGGAGAATTCCAACTTTGGGTGAATTGAGAGGGTTTTATTAAAAATGCAGAATGCCATTGGCGTGCGCACACACCAATAACATTTACACAGATACAGCATTCAAGCTAACTGAAATGGAAAGATGGATAGCAGATTTTGAGGGTTTGCAGATAGGTGCAATTACCTATCCAATGAGTAAAACCCCATAAAGCTGGAATGGCTCAGACTGGGGGATTGAGAGCGGTACTGTGACATACACAGAGGCAGGCTGGGACAATTGTGAATATGCCTGTGATGTACACGAGACTAAGTGTGCATGTGTGCCTCCTTCCTCAATGCCTTGGCCAGCTCAGGCAACTAGCCAGGCACTAGGAAGAGAGCAAGTTCAGGCAAGTGACCCAATGCCATGGGGAAGTAGGGTGTGAGTGTGTAGGTACCCATCCCCCATTGCCTTGGGCTCACTGGACCCAAAGTGCCAGGGCAGTAGAAAGGAGGGAGGGGCATGCATTTGATCCTCTTTGTCTGCTGCCTTGGGTACCTGGAGAGCAACAGCAGCAAGAAGTGTCAGCCCTGGTGCACATCACACGCACACACTGTAGAAGAGAGGGACCAACTGGGTGTCACCCCAACTCTGAAATGTCTTGTGATCCCCCACCATCCACACCCCATTATTGAAGCCACTGCTTATGTTCTCCACTTCACCAACTCCAACAGGCACCAGCACATCACTATCCTGGAAATTAGCTTTACAATTGAATTTTCCTTTAAAATTAAGCAATACTTAGGGTATATAAACACACTCATCTAAACAGCTGATTTCTTAAGCAGCATTACCAGTGAAAACTGGAAAGGGCTCTGTACCTCTATGATTGTGTAGAAAGAATTTCAGCAGATGCCCCTTGCTACCTGAGTGGGTGTCAACAACAACACCCACACCCCGCTGAAAATCCCTCTCACAACCACACCCAGGTACAGGAGCCCTCTTCATTTTCTGTCTGGCAGCCCTAAAGCAGAGTCTAATAAACACTCTGGTGGGATTAAATCCGTTCAATTGGCGCCTTCCAAAAACATAAAGGATCAAACTGCTGGATTGTGCCGTAAAGCATTATATGGCATAAGTCCTATGGATGGAGAAGGCAGGCTATAAATTAAATAAAGAAAACAAGTGCAGAATACCTGAAAGCCTGTACTTCCCATATACCTGACTAAGTTTTATGATCGTCAGGGAGATTTTAAAAAATCCATTCTACCACCCTCCCAGGCTCATCTTGAAGACACATAAGAGAGGCTTCTTGGTGCCTGCTCCTAGGCTACGGAACCTCCTTCCTTCTCTCTGCTCTTATTTGACAAACAGGCAAAAACTTTTCCATTGAAACAGACCTTCAGCCCTTAAATATGGGGATAGAAAGATGTGAAATGAATGTGCTTGTTTATATATTTGTAATAGATTGTACAGCATATATTTATATATCTATATTTTTATGAATTTAAATGGTTTGAAACGAATTGTTAAAGTAGATTTTAATTGGATTGACAGTTTAATTGCTTTTAAAACTTTGTTTCTCACATTGTTTTCCAAGCCATGCTGACTGGGGAATTCAAAACTAGTTGTTTAAAAAGTGGCGTTTTGAATCTCTGAACAACCGTGGCTTCTGCTCTCCAATGAAGTTGATGGTTTTGGTTTGGTTTTGGTCCTTAAGTGCGTGCTTCTTGCTGTACACTGGTATGAGCCATTTTGAAGTGTGGTATTTGAGGAGCAGGGTATAGAAGATATACTAAATAAATAAATACGGAAGCTAATAGCTGAGTTGTTTTCTTGGGCTCTTGATGTCAAACT
Source organism: Sceloporus undulatus (assembly GCF_019175285.1). Classification (NCBI taxonomy): domain Eukaryota; kingdom Metazoa; phylum Chordata; class Lepidosauria; order Squamata; family Phrynosomatidae; genus Sceloporus; species Sceloporus undulatus. Next base: position 314,340,298 of record NC_056522.1, on the reverse strand, counting down.
TCTTCTCTACCTTGCAAACACTGATAAGGATTCAGTTTCCACTTGACAATTTCAGAATGAGTCTTGACTGGGGGACTTCAGCACTGGGCGTTCGAATTCACGTATTCGGCACAATAACCATCATACCAAGCGTCGATGGCCCAATCCGAACTCACGTGAATGCGCGAGATGCAAACTGAATGCGTACTGGCCTCCTCTTGTTTTGAGCGTGTTTGGCCGTGCCTGAAAGGGGATTGGCAATATCTGGAGTGGGGCTCTGTTCGTCTCAGTGCGATGGCACTGGTGTGACCACCCAGTCCTGAATTCCATCGCAAAGAACCCCCAGATTTCAATGTTAACGGCTTCCCCGGTGGGTCCTTCCTCGTGCCGGTTCCAGGAGGGGGGGGGGCGGTGCGCAGCGGGCCGCCTCCTCCTCCTCCCGGCTTGGGAGCCATCATAAGCTCATCCAAGAAGGAAGAAGGACCGTGGGGGGGCGCTGGACTCGTGGGTTCCGACACGCCTCCGCCTCCTCCTCCTCCGGCTTGGGAGCCGCATAAACTCAATCCCAAGAAGGGAAGAGGCGCGGGGGCCGCTGGAACGCGGCGATCGCCGCGATGCTAGCGCCCCCGCGCCTGCCTCCCGTCTTGGAATGCGGCTTATGCGGGTTCTTCTCAAGCCGGGAGTGAGGATGAGGAAAAAAGCATCCCCATTTACTTAGATTGGGCCATCCAGCCTCTATTGACAGCCGCGGGAACTGTCCCCCCCCCCCCCCCCCAGATACATAGTCACCACACACGCTTAAACCGTGCAATTGCTAATTGTTGCAGGGAAGTACGTTTTAACAGTTAAAACCAACAGGAATTTAGAGAGGAACAGAGAAATGTATAGGTGCAACGTTTGTATATCACGCGATGTTAATTTGCATGACTGGCTCTCCACTGTTTACCACCATTACCACCGGCCTGGTCATGACGTGACCTCCATTGTCACCCCGGAGCGTTTAAGAATGTCGCAACCATGCAGGCACCACGAAGCATGGGCAGGGGGCCATACTAATCGGCCAATCCTCATGTTGAGCACCGGTGTGACCAAACATTCTGCACTGAATGCACTTCGCGCGAATGCGTATTGGCCAATTTGAATCCTGCCAATTCGGAGGGGCTCCCAGGTATGATGGTATTGTGCGAAATAACGTGAATTCGAACCGCCCAGTGCTGAAGAGCCCCAGTTCCAGACTCATCTGATAAGGGCCATAGTCAGCCTAACAAGAAACCATACAAGGCAGCCTCTTAAGATGTGCTGATTAGGCAATTGGGATGATATCTAACTTGTGTTTCTTTGTTGACAGCAGCTGTCAATAAAATAGAAAGGTACAATTTTAAGCAATATGTCTCTTCTTCACTTCTCCTTATGTTCGTTCAAATCTGCTCCATATGGCTGGAGCCTCTCTGGAGCAGATTTTGGGGAGTGTGGGTGTTGTAGGGAAGAGGAAGTATCCATAAAATGCTCATCTCCCTTTTCTGCTAACAGATGCCTTCTGTAGGTGAAGGACATTAGCTAGATATCCCCTTGGCAATTTACCAATCAGACATCAGGGTGGACAAGAAAGCCAATATTTAACTGGACATTGTTCTCTTGTTATCTTCATGGGAGAAAACTTTGCCTCTGCCCTCAAAATCATGGGGAGGTGGTTATTCTGATTACTTATGTGACAAGAAAAGACAGCTTTTGAAATTCAGAAGGATTATCTTCTCCAGCAGGTGCAAAAAAAACACTGTTCCATATAATGCATGCTGAGAGGTTTGAGAGTTTATGGACCAAGACTGGTTCTTGAAAGAGATCCCACAGGCTATCATTGGCAAGCCCTGCCTTAAATAAACTTTAAGAGCTGGGTGAAGTTACTCCAGGTGTTTGTGTACCACAAATATACCTAAAACCAAATATTGTTGTTGGAACTTGTGTCTACAAGTGGTGAACCAGAACTACAGATATAATCAGGCTTGAGGTTTGGAAACTTTTCCATTTTAACCCCCCACCTAAGCCAATTACCGAAATAAACAACTTGGATAAATAAGCTTTTGTAAGCGAGCAAATCAAGTCACACCTTTAGCTTTGCTGTTATTCAAAAAATATTTCTGTCAAAATTATCCTCCCACTTTGACCCTCTGTCCCAACATTAAAAAGAGCGAACCCATTCACTAAGCAGAGATTGCTTCTAGCCAGTTTTCTGGAATATCCTATTGTGGTACATATTAACCTTTATCTTATGATTGATAGACACTGCCAAGGAAATTTAACAGAACAGATGTGTGTGGGGGGGTGTACCATCAAAGGAATTTTAATGCTCTTCTCCCCCTCTTGAACTAAATACTTACAAAGCTATTTCTAAAAGATGTGTGAATCTGAAAGCAGTGGGAAGGGTAGTTTGGGGATTAAGGAACATCTGAGAAAAGGAGTATAAAATTGCACTGAAGGAGAAGTGGGGGGAAGAACCTATAACCCTTTCCCTGCTCACTCTAGTGTCAACAAATATGCAACCATTTAATGTAATTGCAGAGTTATTTATGGTACACAGAAAAGTTGAGCTGACGACCCCCAGGAACAAAGCTTTGGAGACAGGAAAGTTCTCCCCCTCCTCTTTTACAAAGATTGGCAGCTGGTGTCCAAAGGTCTTCTAAGCGGAGAAGCACACATGCTTTGTTTGCAGGTGTTACTTTCTGTGCTAAGATCAGGCAAAGAAAGAATAGCAGGGTTATGGGGCATAGGGCAGCAAAAGAGGCTTTGCTGTTTTAAATTGTGACCAAACAATATGGTTTCTCTTTGGGATATTTCCCCCCATAGGAGTTAACAATAGCCCTACTTAATCCTCTCCCAATTACTCCTTTGCACATAAGAAACAAAAAATTGAACAAAAGGGTGGGGGAATACAATTCAGTCATAATGCCATAATTTAATTGTTTGAGATGACAGTTTGTCTACTTTTCAGGGCCCTTCCTGGGAGAAGCTTTAATTAGAACTATTGAGTGATCTGAACTTGTGCAATTAGGCTCTGCGTCAATTGTTTTTGCGTGTGTTTTTCTCAACAGTGAGGCATTTTATGTTGCTCCCCTAGTCTTAGTAGTAGAGGGTCAGAAAGAGGTGCCAGCTAATGAACTAGGAGAGTGCAAATTCTCTTTCAAATCCTACAACCAATGTAATGCAATCCGTGAGATCAGCAGAACTGAAGAGAGAAACACACAGGCAGAATAGCCTCCCCCCTTCTACACTCTCAGGTCCTTCATTCTTTAAATCTAGAAGGTCTTTCACTTCACTTTAGCACCAGATTACATCACCTAGAAGGCACCTGCAGAAATTGTGATGTATCAGGGTGACTGCAGTCCATTAGTTATATGTCTCCCCATCACCACCTTCACTATCTCCACCTCAAAGAGCTGGGTTTGCTGTCTTCCTGGGTTTGCCCTCTTCCTGGGAGTGGAAAAAGATATTGTTACTGAGCAACCACCTGGCATGTTTGGTGAACTGTGTTCCTTTTGGTGTGCCACAGCAGGCTGAGCAGGAACACAGAACTAGAAGGAAGCAAAGACATTTAGATTATAGACCAGGGACCCTTCTATGCTATACAATTATAGCTCTGTGAGTCCACAGTAAATATCATGACTGAATCCAGTGGAATCCTGGAGTTTGTAATCTGGTGAGGCTTTCTGGCTGAGAATTCTAAATGGTCCTCTCTAAACTACAAATCCCAGCAGTCTACAGGATGCTATCAAGACACTGAAATGAAATCATAGTGTTATAATTGTGCAACGCGAATAAACCATCCTCAGTGGTGGAAATCAGATGGCACTCCAGATTTTGCTGAACTGCAGCTTCCAACAGCCCTAGCCCAGATAGCCAATGGTGAAAAATATAAAGAGTTGTACTCTTGAGTGTCATAGGATTGCCACCACAGATCCTGACCAATATTTCTTTTTGAATATAGAAAACAGCACTACACACACAGATGTCTTTAACTATCATGTATTAAATTATCCTGGAGCACAGAGCAACATCTAACATTATAGAACCTAAAACATATCTGAATACACACAGAGTTATCCTAGGAAATGGCAGACCTCAATTGTTTCTCCTAATCTGAACATGAAATAACGTGATAGCTGTCAAGAAATTAATACTTATATTTTCAACAATATGCACAGAAATTCATTAATAAAACTAACACATAACCGAACACTAATGGTCAAAAACTATGATAAAATTCATAAATCAGGCAAAGTCATGGAGATGGAGATGAAAATGCAGAAGATGCATGTGACACCCTTACAGAATTTTTATGGGCAACAAAGACAGTTATAAAGGTGGGGGGATTGCAATGTTAAAACTAAATTTATTTTAAAGATATAACCATGTTGGTCTGGAAAATGAATATGCAAAGAGATATTGTAGCACCTTGGAGACTAACTGAAAGAGAGAAGTTGAAAGCATGAGCTTTTGTAAACTTAAGTCTACTTCCTCCATGCATGACCCCATGTAGCTGAGTCTTTGAATGTTCATGCTAACCTCTCTTTCAGTAAGGGGCTGAACAGAGAGCCCTTTTACACTACCATCCAGGCAGATTCAGGGTTTGGCGTTTTGATGCTGCATGTCTGGAAGTTGTTTTGAAGCTGTCCTGGCCATTTAAACATGGGCGGCTTCATGACGCTCTGGCAATGTGGTGTTTACATGCCGCATGCCACCAGAGCATCATGAAGCCGGCTTTGGGCTTTGGCAGGGCCAGAAAAGCTGACTTTTTGCCAGCCAAAAAAGGAGTGGATCTTTGCCACTTCTTTTTCAGCCAGCTTCAAGGTGGATTGGAGCCACAGTGTGTGGTTGCCACGACCCTAATCTGTCTTCAGAAGGAGCGGCTGTTCTGGCCCTCCAAGGTTCTACAAGATCCCTTTCATACAAATTTATTTTAGCACTTCTGAGATGCATGATCAAGTACAATATTCAAGCTTCAGATACATATGCATAAATAGTTGCACAGATATGGGATAGGGTCAGAGGGAGATAGGATAATTCTTCTTATCATAAATCTTCAAAGGTCTAGTTTATCACAAACATCCTGACCCCTGTAAACTAATATACAAAGCCATTGGACTGTTGATTGCCTTGGAAGTGTTAAGGTAATACAGGGCCTCGATAAACGCCGGCCTAGGGACAGAGTGGGGGTGTGGCATCCACACAACACACGCCCCAATGCTGCCTTGATGCCACCGTCAGGATGACGCAGATGTCACAGACAACGCAGCACCACTTTTGCGACTCCTATTTGCACTGCAGAAAGGTCAGATCAGGGCCCTGATCCAGCAAAGAAAGAAGCAGCTAAAGCCCCACAGTCTGCTTTAAGGATAAAAAGGAGGAAAGGAGGGAGAGGGGGAAAATGGAATGTGGCAGCACCTTTAAGACTAATTGGTTTTTATTTTAGCATGAATTTTCATAGATATTAACTCACTTCCTCTGATACATTACAGAGTGATATGAAAACCTCAAGCTATAAAGCATATTTATACAGTTATGGGAATGGGATAGAATGTAATAGGATCCAGAAGCATGCAAATCATGTACTTTGCTCTAAAATTTCAAAGGGCTAGGTACACAAACAACTCTTACAATAAAAACAGTTCTTCCAAATGTTTAGGTAGAATCTCTTTTATTGTAATTTGAATCCATTGGTTCTTGCTAATAAGATCATAATAATAAAATTTTTTTGTATACCGCCTTCTGAAAACAGGGCGGGTGAACGCATCTAATAACAATACATTAAAACAATTCAATAAAAACAATAAGATTAACATGCCAGCCTACAGTGCTGATGCGGGGAGGGGGGAGAATTACTGGTCAGGGGTTGGCTTGTTCGAATAGATGGGTTTTTAGCCCCTTCCTAAATTGGGCTAGGGAGGTGGCTGAGCGGAGCTCGAAGGGCAGCGCGTTCCAGAGGTTTGGGGCTAAGATGGAGAAAGCCCTCCTAGAGGTGGAATTATATTTCACCTCTGGAACTCTTAGCAGTAGCTGCCCTGAAGATCAAAGTGCGCGGGGCGGATTGTACGGAGAGAGGCGGTCCTCCAGGTACCCTGGGCCCAAGCCATTTAGGGCTTTATAGGTGATTACCAACACCTTGTATTGTGCCCGGAAGCGAATAGGAAGCCAATGTAAGTCTTTAAGGACAGGTGTTATATGACTGGCCCTGGCAGTGCCAGTGACCAGACGGGCTGCCAAATTCTGCACAAGTTTCAGCTTCCGAGTATGGTACCAGGGTTGCCCCATGTAGAGCGCGTTGCAGAAATCCAACCTAGAGGTTACCAGGGCGTGTACAACAGTTTCAAGGTCTCCCCGGTCAAGGTAGGGACGCAGTTGGCGTATCAGCCGAAGCTGATAACAGGTGCTCCTGACCGTCGCATCCACCTGAGATGTAAGGTGGAGCGACGAGTCCAGGAGCACCCCCAAACTGCGTACAGAGTCCTTTACGGAAAGCGTGATTCCGTTCAGGACAGGTGTCTCTGGAGCAGGAAGAATGAAGCTTGTTCCATTTTCTACATGACAACCTTTCATATATTAAAGATAGTGATCATGTCACCTTTCACTGTGTGACAGTGTTGGAAGGGTTAGAATGATTGTTTTGCCTACATAATTGCCTAAGGCAAGATCAGAGGTGTAGTTCCAGAGGGACAAAATGAGAACTTTGCTCTCCCAAATAAGAATTCTGCCCCATAAATTAAATTTCCTGTCAGTCCTACCATTTTTAGTATGTTACAAAGTGAGACACTCTTAGGTTCATACCTAGAACTCTTACATTTACTGTGTACTCACTCCCTTGATAACTTAGCCTGTCCCTTTTCTTTGGCTATCTAAACTCTATCTCTAAAATGCTCAATAAAATTTAAGTTATCAGGGAGACTGAAGGAACATTTCAACAGTGGCAAAATTCTTATTTTGCCCCATCTGTCCCCACAACATCCCTGTAACAATAAATCAGTGTGGCTTCCAGACTTTGGTTTCCAGATGTTCTTAGACTTGCAAAAGCCCAAGTCACTATGACCAATGGGATCCAACAAAATTTGGATTGGGAACCACTGCACCTAAACAATAGAATCAAGCCAGGCTCACCATACCAGAGTTCTCTGTAAAAGGAATTATATATCTTCCAGCTCACAAGAAGTTCTGAAGCTGTCTGTCGATTTCTAGGCAGAATTCAAAATGCTGGTGATGACCAATAATGCCTATATGTTTTGAGTGCAGGTTATCTGAAGGACTGTATCCCCCTTTATTAGCCCATTAGAGTGCTAAGATCATCCAGAGAAGCATTGCCCTCTGTCTCACCACCTTGTCATATTCATTTAATGGGAACAAGAGAAAGGGTTGTCTTGGTAGCTGCTCCCAGTCTTTGGAACTCCCTCCCTAAGGAGACCAGAATAGCTCCCTCCTTGCTCTCCTTCCATCGGCAGCTGAAAACATTATTGTGCCATCAGACTTTTGGAAATTGAATGGGGTGGGCTTTTAATGATGTGCTGTGCGTTTTAAAATATTTTATGGCCCACTTTTGATGCATTTTAATGTTTTAATGTTTACTATTTCAAGCTAGCAAATTGTTTGCCTTTTAGATAATTTTAATTTCTATTATCATTCTTTTTGTATAGTTTTCAATCTGTATTCTTTTAGATACGTTGTTAGCTGCCTTAAGTCCCATTTTTGGGCAGAAGGTGGAACATAAATGAAAACAACAATGTTTTATATGATTATGATTATGAATCTCCTGAACCTCATCCTCAGCAGAAATGATTCTAACTTCTACAATACAATGTTCTCAAGTCTCAACTGCACCATACAGTTCAGAAAAAAAAACTCACCTTTGATGGTATCAAAAGTTTGCAAAGAGCTCTTGAATATCCATATTCCATTTATTCAGTTCCTGGTATATCTCAGTCATGTAGGCAATCATAGCAATTTCATCCTCTGTCCCATTGGAAAATTCAATTGAAATGGGTTGAAATGGGAATTGTGTTCCCATCCTTATTTTTTTATTTATTTATAAAGCACGTGAACATATAACATACAACATATAACATATATGTATAAATTACAAAACAGAAAACATCAAAAATAAAACAAAACATGTTGGCTTGCGGTTACATATTGGCTATATCATAGACATAGATCCTAAACCATATATTATATCAAGTATCTTATACTTCCTAGGTGGTCTTTACCACTCTTATTCATATATGTTTGTTTCCTCTCTCTTTGTACTGATTTCCCTTAGGGACCGATATAACGTAAAAAAGTCAGCAACCCACAGAGTCAATTTGTGTATCTATCATATATATAACCTGGTATATAGCTACATGAATGACTTGGTTACATATACTTGTAACATATATTTACAGCCTTTCTGACATTTCCATCTTAGTCACACATCTATATATTTCTATCTATATATTTTTCAACACATAGCCATTCCTTTTCCCTTTCACTTATTGCTTCTGTTTGACTATTTTTCAATCGAGCAGTTAAAATATCCATCTCCATTGCTTCAAACAGTTTATAAAGCCATTCATCTTTTGTAGGTATTGTAGATTTTTTCCAGTGTTTGGCATATATAATTCTTGCTGACGTTACCATATAGATAATTATTCTTCTGTGTTTCTTTTCTACAGCTTTGTCTGTTATTATAATTGTCATGTTTAAAAGGAAGAGAAGAGGGTCAAAGGGAACTGTAGTTTGAAGCATTTCAATTATTGCGGAATGAATATTCTTCCAGTATTGACAAGCAAGTCTACAGTCCCACCGCATATGAAAAAAAATTGGCGTCGGGTTTCTGGCACTTCCAGCATCTTGCATTCCCAACTTATATATCAAATTCAGTTTATTCAGTGATATATACCAATGGTGAACTTATTGCTATTGTGCCAGGTCTTTTCCCATTTTTCCAGCTCTATGGGTTTTCCCATTTCTATTGCCCACTTTAACATAGTATCCTTAATCGTTTCCCGTTCCAGGAATCTTCTATTTATGAGTTTATAAAACTTAGACATATGACCTACTTTATCATCGAAAAATATCTCGTCAATTTCAGATTTTCCTTTTATATTCAGGTTTTCTTTATCTACCTTGAATCTTTCCCATAACTGTCTATACAGGTACCAGTCCTCCAATAATCCATCAGACTTCATTTGCTGTAGAGATTTAAATTCTCCTGTTTTGTCTAAGAGGTCTTTGTAAGTTAGCCATTGAGAAGAAGGATATATTTTGGTTCTTTGGAATAAAGCTTCCTGGCTAGAAATCCATAAAGGTATCTGAGGAAAGAAAAGTTCTCTAATTTTTATCCAAACCTTTAACAAGGAATTCCTTATAAATTGATGCAAGAAAGCTTTATTGGCTTTAATTTTATTATACCACATAAATGCATGGTAGCCATATTGTAACTGTGTGCTTTCTAATATCAAAATCCTTTTATTTCTGAGTTTAACCCATTCTTCGATCCAACATAAACAAGATGTGAAGTAATAGGCTTTAAGGTTTGGTAGCGCACATCCACCTCTCAATGTTTCTTCCGTTAATATTTTCCATTTTATTCTTGCCTTTCGGACATTCCAGATGAATTCGGATAGTTCTTTTTGCCAGTTATTTTAAGGGCTATGATTTAAAGATGATATAAGTCACCAAAGAATATGGATATTCAGAAGATCTTTGCAAACTTTATTTATATGATCTGAAGAGTAACCAAAATATATATCTTTATTTAAAAAAACAACTATGTACATATCACAAATCACTTGAAATGAAACTAGAAACTAGTGGAGAAACTAGCTTCTGTTATTTCTAAAAAAACTCTTTTTTGCTGGAACAGACTTCCGTATTCGAATAACATAATTAACAGCAGTTTGGTCATGTGCAGTGGTTTCTTAGCCAACAACAGCCTCATTCACACTACATAATAAACCAATTTTTCTGTTGGATCATTTCAAATCGATGGAGTGATTGAACACCAAATTGATGTTCAGACTTTGGTTGCCACAATCGAACTTACCCATTTCAATTTAATACACTTTACGTTCACATTAACAATAGGATTGATTCAAAATGGAGTCACATCACAGGGATGATTGTGTCACAAGGAACTGAATCCAATTGACAACACATTCGCACTTGCGTTGACCTGAATCATTTAAAAAGAGGCAGTAAATGCCATGAATTTGGAATAACCAGTTTAACCAGGTTTAGTGCTGGGAGCCCCACAAACCGTGCCAGAGAAATTCGGAGCCAGTGTGAACAAGGGTGATTTAAACTGGTTTACACCAGTTTGAAAACTGGTTTATTATGTAGTGTGAATGAAACCAACACATATTAACAGGCTGGTTTTCATTGCAGTTGTGTGCACAATAAAAAAATTAATCAGTTTCTCAATGACAAGAACAAAACACTTGTCTTCAACAAATTCACATTGGATTCTTAAAGGTTTGCAAAACAGAGGGTTAAGTCAATACAATATATACCGAATCCTTCCCAAAACACAGTTACAATTACTAAGGGAGGAATCACATTGTGGTCATATGAACACAACCTACATTTAGTTGTGAGTCTGTCCCACTGATTTCAACAACACTGACTGCCCAATATGGATGCTTTGGACTGCAGCCATAAATATCTTCATAAATTAAAAGCAAACATAATATTCTAGAAGGGTATATATACCTTTAAAAATTAACACATTGATTCCACTATACTTTCCTGTGTTTTGTCCCTTTAACAAGAATTTTGCACTCCATAGACCTCTTCCACCCCTTCCCCACCCCCGCTATTAATATGTGCAAACTCTTGACACTCTGAATGGTTCCCCAATGCCGAAATTAATCACATTTTAGGGAGCAGGTCAGCAGTGAAGAAACTGAAATTCGTGTGAAAAACTCTCTGGGATAGCCCCGGTGGCTCACACCTGCACATCCTATTCATTGGCACTGTTTACATATTGTCATCCACAATTAATTCTTTCCTCGGACGCTCTACTGATTGCCCTCCCGTTGCACAGGGACCCCATTCTGAGCTGTTGTGGCTGTTAAATTGAGCATGGGGCGCCGTGATTGAATTAAATTTTGTGGCGCTCTCTCTCCCTCTCTTTCTTTCTTCTTCCCCTCCTCTTTCCTCTGTGTTCAGTAATGATGCTGGTTTTGAGGGTGACTGGCACTGGAGTACAAAGATAATTATAAGCACTCAATGTGTGGAGAAGGAAGGTTTGTATTTTGAAGTGTATTTTGTCATTCCAAAAAGTAACCTACCCAAGTTCTGGGAGGGACAGACAACAGCAACTGAAAGGAGTGTGCCCTGGGGCAGAAAAGATAACTGTCTGGAAACAACTCTTCAAAGAAAGGACACATCCATCTTGGACTATCACCCACTGTACCTCAGACAACAGAGATATGTTGTTGGTGGGTTTTATTATAATGGGTCTCCAAAAATTATCTAAGGGTCGAATTCATTGTAATCTGAAGTCATTGAAATTTTCTGGTCCTAAATCACTTAGAAGTTTAAGGGTCGGGCCAACTCTTAATTGTGTCCAGAAATGGACCAGAAGCCAATCCAGTCAAACAGAAGTTATATGCTGAATTATATGTTGAAAATAACTGGATATATGACTTTTCTATTAAATGGCCACATGTTGATCACTTTTACATCGTAGTCAGAGGGGAATAAAGAAGAGTGAGGGAGCATGCTTCTTTCAGGTGCAATTCTTTTCCTTACCCTTATGGAATCTCATATGGGGAACAATTTTTCTGCATTGCATCCATTCACATAATCCCAATTGGCTTTTAGCCCAAGTCTACACCTATCTCTAGCTTGTCCCTGTATCAGATGTCTAAGACCTTTGGAGAAGAGGAGAATGTTCTGGTTCTCATTCATGTTCTGCTTCCTAGACCTCTGCTACGGGACAAAGAAGTAGTAGAACTAGGTTTGGTCTGGTGAGAATAAATATCAACCCCAACAAATCTTGTCATATTCAGACGTTATCAAGAATGAAGCCAGAAACTTACAGCACCAAGGATAGTTCCAAGTGAGCCACTTGCTCCAGGTATGATTGGAACCACAGTGTAGTCTTTATTCCTTGACATCTAGAACCACTTGACATCTAGAAACCACTCTTTCAAAGGTCATAATGGGACAGGTTTTCATCCTCAAAACATAGTACCCTTCGTCTTTCCTTGACTTCATACCAAGCATGCTGCCTATATTGGCTGACAGGTCCATGGTGTGTGGCCCTTGAAGACGATTAGGCTGGCCTTACTGGAACTGGATTTAAAACTTCTTTCTCCTGTTCAGGCTCTGGGATCTAGCTCAGAATTCTCTGGCTCATGAGTCTTTGGCATCTCAGTCCTAGGTGTCTTCAACATTTTTGGTTTAAGCTGTCTTGGCTAGTGGAATCTTTAGCCTCTCAGTACTGAGATGTGAAAGTCTCTGGAATTTTCACCATTATCATCTTCATGGTGTTGTGTTGTTCTTTATTTCATTTATAATTACCATTCCTCATAAGCACTCAGTGTAGCTAACACTCTACATAATAGTTAAAATAATAAATTATAAATATCTAAAAACACAAATTACAAATACCTGAACTAATACATATCTACCTTGTACAAAAGCTCGTGAAAGACAAGAGTTTGGGGAAAATCAGATCTCTAACAGAAGAGAGTTCCATAAATTGGATACTATTAATAAGAAAGCCCAGTTATGAGGGTTCAAGAATGGGCTGTAATTCAGAGAAGGCAATTTTTGTATTTTCAGGTGCTTGGATTGGCACCACTGCTCCCACAGTCTCTTTGTCTGAGTTACCTGACCTCCAGAGTCATTGGAAGAAGCGTCAATACATACTCAATCGAAATGGAGGTACCAGGCTTCACTGAAGGGGGTACTTTCCTTCTTTCAGCTCTAGATTGGCCTGCCCAGTCTCTGGCAGCCAACATGTCCCTATGTAGGTAGGGAAAAGGTGGATGTTGAGTGTATATGCATTGCTTGTCCTTTTTTAGACAGTTCAACAGGATGAGAGGAGAACAGAGCTAAGCCAAGTCCTAGTCCTCTTTATAGGAGAGTGACATGAGTATACATTTCTTCCTCCCTGCTCCAGATTAGTGGAGAGACTGATGGCAGAGCTCTTATTTCTTTAAAAAAAAATGAGAAAAAAGGGTGAGCTGAGATGACAGCATCTTATCCCTTGTGCAGGTAGTATCTCTGTGCACTGTACAGATATTTATCACTCCTTGCTTAAACAAGACTTCCAAAGTGCATGCACACCGAAAGAGACACACTACTCTGGATGCCTGTTGCTATTAAGAGAAAGCAGGCTGCAATTGTATATGGGTAAGTAAGTATTGCTGTAGATGAACATACATATACATGATCGTATTTTATACATCCTCAGGTCTAGCGTTCCAACAAGATTGCAATAATGTAGCACAGACACTGATATAGTATAGCCTTTGCAACTTTTTTTTTTACCCTGGAGGAAACATTGTAATAATTTCCAGGCCTCAGGGAACCCATGCATAAAAATTACTATATCTGCAGCTAAAAAAAAGTTTACCTTTTTTTTTTCATTCACAATCTCTCACAGAACCAAACCCTGGAGTTCTGGGAAACTATATCTGAGAAACCCTGGGTGTTATTTGTGTTTCAGTTGCCCCAATATGTCATGGGTAAGTTCATCCAGTTAGCCATGAAAATAAATTCCCACTCACAGAGGATACTTTGCAGCTAATAAATAAAATGCACTGGTATTGCATGAAACCAGCCATCAGCATCAAACTGAATTTTGAAATTGTAAGACTATAACATCCAAACTCAGTCTTGTGTAATACACCATTGGAACAAGAAAACAGAAGTTATCCTTCAACATGAGGTGCCTTTGTTTCCCTTTCAAACTCTGGGCAGCTTAGGAAGGGGGGAAGAGACAGCCTTTTCTTATCTCCTTGGGGCAAGGGGCAGGGGTGATGTTAGACACCTCAGAGTGCTTCCACATGTACCTAGTATGACAGGTCAAATGCCTGGTGTGGGAGGACAAAAGGACTCATGAAGACACAGGTTTTTCTGGGTCTTATGAAGAAGAATGATTTGCTCCAGCTTTAATAACAGGAAACGAAAGCCAGATTGCCATAATTTGGGGCCAGCATTCAGATCAATAGGATAACCCTTCAATTCATGAATAGTGGTACTCTTATGTCTAGCAGGCTAGATATATTACTTGCCAGGTTGCATCTTAATTGTTATTTTTAGCCAGTATTATAACATAGATTGAAGATGTTATTGTTTTGAATCCCAACTTTCAGAATCCCCCAACCAGCACAGGTCACTATAGCGCAGTATATGCTCTGTATTACAGTATATGCAGGCATCCAGTTTTCAAGCAATGGATAGCATTGGGAGGGAGACCTGGCAACAACTACTTTGTTTCCCCAAAAATAAGACATTGTCTTATGTTTATTTTTCCTCAGGAAGACACACTATAGCTTATTTTCAGGGGATGTCTTATTTTTATCTACATTTATTCAAATATAGTTAAATCGTCTTCTTCTGGAACATCATCATAACTCTCCAAACCTGGAATTCCCTCCTGAATTTCTTGTGACTCCATTTCCTTTAGAACCATTGGCCCCAATCTTTCCACTCCCTCCCCCCCCTTTCCATTCCACGCCAGGCCTATCACTATGTCTTATTTTGGGGGTATGGCTTATATTGAGCAAATGCTTAGAAATCCTGCTACGGCTTATTTTATGGGCATATCTTATTTTCGGGGAAACAAGGTAGGTCAAATCAATGTAAACCTTCTTATTTCTTTCCTCACCACCACCCTAATGATAATAATAATCATAATATGATTTATGTATGGCCTGCCTTTTCACAAGGAATCAAGGTGGGTTACAACATCAAAAAACATGTAGTACAATAAAAATAAGTACCACGTGCTATTAAACCAAATCCCCTTCCCTACCCCCAACCCAATCATAAAACAAGACAATATAAAATAACAATTACATTATCAATAACCTTCAATAAATAAAATGTGATTGACAAGATGGTATGAAAGCTCACAGTCTATATGAATCAGGACACAATCTGTCATGATTTGAACAATCATGCAGTCACAATGGCTGCAAAGTAAACTCCCAGGTGTGTATATCACCCTGCGGACAATGAAAATTCTACCTTATTCACCAGTCAGTAACTTTGATGCATGCAGTGCACATGACTTTCAGTACTGTGGCTGACTGGCAGTTGAATGTGCTTACTGACTCTGCTGAAAAATATTGTATTTGAGATTATGGGGAATAATATGAAGACTCTGTGCTTTGACATCTGTCATAAGCCCTGAAACTCTCTTGATGTTTCATTCATCAAGTACATGTATTGAACAAGTCCAAAGGAAATGTGCATAAAATGGCATTGTGCAAAGAACTGGGTTTTTTAAAAGTCTATTTTGAGACTTTCCTGTATATTTGTGTTGTCCTGCAGGTATGTTAGAAGGAAAATTAATGAAATGAAAGTGACAAAAATGCAGCTAGATCTTTTCTCTATTCTTTCTTCTAAACACTTGTGTTTCCATATCTTTCATTTTCTGTTTCAACTTCTACCCTCAATGAGATAAGAAAGTATGTGTATATGTATGAGTAGCCAAAAGATCACTGCATGATTTCTGTTAACAAGGAAGGAGAGACACAGGCACGGTACAGACCGCAGAAAAGGGGTGGTCCACAGCTGCCCCTTTTCTTGCCGAGCTGGAGGCAGGGCAGCCTCACTGGCAGCCTCTGTGGCTTCAACCCGGCGCTTTTCCAGGCCACAGAGAAGCGGCAAAATGGAGGTGATGACATCTTGTCTTTTGCCTCAGGCAGTAAAGCATCTTAAGCCAACTTGATCCTTTCTAAAATATTATCAGTAACTTTGAAATATCACTTGTGAAAGTCAAGGAGAGAAGGGAATGAATTTCTTGGGCCTAATGTCTGGCCTGATATCTTGTGTTGATTGAATGCAAGGAAGATGAATGAGTAAAGAGAGAAGGGCAATGGATGGGAAAAGAGGGGAGACAGCATATGAGAAAGGAGAGGGAGGAAAAGCAGGGATTGGTTCTTTGGCCAGAACGAAGATAGAAAAAGGCAGGAGGCCACAGCAAAATTAATTTAAGAGTTTGCAGCAGGCAAGGAAAAGATGCTGATTTTTTTTTTCAGTTTTAAAGGGAGAAACAAAACAATATTCATGTTTTAAGTAATTTAGTTCAGCTGCTCTCAAGCAATGCGATAATAGCTAATGCTATCCGCCCATGATCAAAACATACATTGGGAGAATTATATGTTTTAGTCAGAACAAATTGTGGCTGCTTTGGAGAAGCATGTTGGCATGTTGTGGTGAATTTTTTCATTTTGTTTTGACTCCACTGCATTTCTGGGAACTTTCCTAGGCTGGACTTGGATAGCACTGTAAGTATGATTTTGAAATTCTTTTGAAATTCTTTACCAGCCCTAGAAAACATAGCTGCCCTGGAATATAGGGCAAGTCTGGAAAAAGAATGCTTCCAGACTCACATAATCTCCAACTACCATGGCCAAATTCTAAGTCATGGGTGGAAATTAAGCTGCTCACAAGCTACATGTAGCTGTGGGTGGAGGAGTGTACAGTAACCTTACCATCCCCGCCAAACCCACCAGAGCTCCCACCCCGCACCCCAATATTCTCCAGCTAGGGAAAAAGCTTCTGCTGGAGGGAAAACCACACTCATAAAAAGCCAATATTGCTAAATAATGGGATTTTCAAAGGGAAGAACCTTGAAACATCAAATCACCAACAATCAAATGGTGCAAAAAAGCAACCGTGAGAGACATAATGTCACTTTCAGTCACACCAAATAGTGTGCAGCTTTCTGGAGTTCCAGAAACCCAAAATGACACAAAGCAGCCCTCTAGGTTCTGGAGAGTGCCCACCTCTGCTTTAGATCTTTGTATCTCAAGTTATCTGATGTCCAGGACCAGATTCCTCTTCCCCATGTAACAGGGCCAGTACATATTTATGCCCATGGGTTACAACTGTTTGTTTCCTAGGCTCTTATTATTCCTGAGGCAAAGCTGAGTCAGTGCAATGTAAGTTATCACACCATGCAGATTCTACAGTTCAAATTGGCCCCCTTGCACATGCGCAGTGGGGCTCTGAACGCATCGAGAACTTTTACACTTCCAGAGTGAAGAAGGGGGCCACTTCCTGTTTCTCGTGAATGCTAGCCTCACATGAATGACTGCTTCGCATTGGGCAAACATACTTAAAAACATATGCACAAACACACACATATGTATAAATATGCATATATACATCCATGTACGGGCACATGGAGACATGAACTCAGCATCCAAATACTCATGTATACATACATATACTTATAATACATACACACACACACACACACACACACACACACACACATATATACACACACTCATACCTGTATATATTTATACATATATATGTGTGTGTGTGTATGTATATATATGTGCATATATATGTGTATATATATATACACACACATGTATATATGTGTGTATATCTATATATGTATGTCTATATATGTATGCATATATAAAAACATATATATATATATATATATGCATATGCATATACATACATACATGCATGTATATATGTACACACACATATATATGCACATGCATATACATATATATACACACATATGTGTATATATATATATGTACATATATATATATACACATATGTGTATATATATGTACATATATATATATATATATGCATGTATATATATATGCATATACACATATGTGTGTGTATGTATATATATATATATATATGTATACACACACACGTGTGTGTGTGTGTGTTACAAAAATGCGCTGGTGAAATAACATACCTTCTCCTCCATCACATCGGCCGGGAAATGTGCCTGGGGAATAATAGGAGAATATTAGGAGTTTCTCTAAAGAAAGACAAAAAGAAAGGAAGGAAGGAAGAAAACCTTGGGAAACCCCCCCACCCCCCACCCCCGATTGCAGATCTGGGGGGGAGGTACAGCATGACCCTGCTCTGTCCATGTTATAATGTAATAATGTTAAAATGTTAGCTATGAATATAAGGTTTTATTTATCCCTCCCCACCCCCCCGCCGTACACCAGCGACATTGGAAACAACCGCTTTCCCCACTCAGCAGCACTGGAAGCAGAAGGAATACCAGAAGCAAATTGAGCAAAATCACAGCACCGCATCATGGAAAATGTGGCACCTTGGCAGTTGTGGGGGTGGGATGTGTACCAGGACCAAAGCAAAGTTCCATTGCACACCAAGACCAATTCAAATTGGATTCAAATTGACCTTGGAAAAAATCTGTGAATTCGCTAGTTCACCGAATTCACCTACTTCTGGAGTGACTTTGGATTGACTTAGAATCAGGCTCGGAATGACTCTGCATAGACAGCAATCGCATGTGATAATCTATCATGTAATAACATGAATTTGCATGGTTGGATCCGGAGTGGCTTTGGATTGGAGTTCCAAAAATCATTGTGTAATAAGGGCCCTGGAAACTCACCAGGAACCAACAGTAAATGCCTCAGAGACCAGCATTATCCTACAGACCATCACTTTGCCTGGCACTGCTCTGGTTGATAGCAGATGTTGTCAAACAACATCTGGAAGTTTATATGGTCCTCTGTCCCCATCCTTGTTTTACCCCTTTAGGTTGCAATCCTCAGCACATTTACTAGGCAACAAGCTTTACTGACCAAAGTGGGGCTTACTACTTCAGCAAACAGTCATATGATTATTTGACTGACACATTCAACAGCCTACTGTGTGATCCTGCTCTTCCTAGGAAGCTCCTGGATTCAGTGTGGAGCTATGTGGAACCAGTATTAATATTTATGGATTAAATGCACCAGTATTTATGGAGTAAATGGAATTCAGAGTGAAGAAAATAGGAACCACCTGCCATAGGAATGGTGCCTTAAGCACAGCAGCATGATTAAAACAAAACAAAACTAGAAGCCAGGGCAGAGAAGGAAAGTCATGGCTTTGTTAAGCCTTAAACAATGATGAGTCCACTTTCCTCCCACCATCACCACCCACCCCCGCTCCTCCTGCAAAGGTTTTTATTTGTATCTAGAATATTGTTTTAAGAGAAAGCATTCTTATATATTGAAAAAAACACCTTCTGGTTTTGTTCCTTTGCATTTTGCATTCACATCAGTAAGCTTTATCCTGCATTGGGATGGTAAAAGAAAGAAACGTCTGGTTTTCTCTCAATGGGAATTTTCTATGGCTGATCGTGCCATTAGGCATAGCAAAACATCTGCCACATGCAGCAGTTTTAAAGTATTATGAAAGGGCAGCAAATTGCTAGTTATTTAATTTGTTGCTTTTGAATTTGTATTCCCATACCAGGAAGGGTGAGAAGCTTTTGTGTGGTTTTGTGCCTTTTATGAAAAAATAACTTGGCTTTGGGTAACATGCACCTTGATTTGGAGCACTGAGGTATGATTTGCTGCTCCTCTTCAAATAACAAAATATGTTAGGCCAGCCTTAGGGCTACAGGTAAATGGTATGCAGAAAGCTGAAGGATAAATGTTCCCCTTTGAGGTATCAAAGATGGAAGTACTGTACTAATGAACTGGAGACAGTACTTTATTTGACAACACAGCTCCAGTCTAGATATTAGCATTCAAGTTGAGCAATCTGGCACTGAAGCAAATTAAATTTATACTTTACCATTTACAGCCATTTGTGAAAGCTTACCCAACAACTATACATACCTCAAGACATAAAAATCATAGGCATATATGGTGGATATATTAGCCAATCATTAAACACTAGTAATTAAATCATAATGGAAAATTACTAAACAAGCACCAAGTAAGAACTTTTCAGGTTGAACTTTCCTTGCATGTCAGATTATTATTAATGGCTGGAATCCAGTATGACAGTTACGAATGTGTTACCTGGAGTTATGCATTCATGACTGTTGCATATTCATGGTCCCTATTAGCCCCTAGTGGCAGCCTGGTTGGTTTCTGGTAAAGCCAGTAGCGATCACATAACACCTATTTTAAAATGACTCCATTGGCTGTCCATTAGTTTCCAGCACAGTACAAGGTGTTGGTTATCACCTTTAAAGCCCTAAATGACTTGGATCCAACCTATCTTTGGGACTGCCTCTTTCCGTATAATCCATCCAGCACACTCATATCCTCTGGGAGGAATTTATTATAGCCTATGAAAACTAGGCTATCTGCTATCACCCAGAGGACCTTTTCTTCAACCACCCCCATATTATGAAATGGCCTACCGGAGGAGATCCATCAAATTACCATTTTAAACAGCTTTAAAAAGGCTGTTAAAATGGATCTCTTCTGGCAGGCCTTTCCCGAATAGATAACTGGCCACCAAATCAGAACCCATCACCCTCTGAATTCTACTATAACCACTGTCTGATTTGTTAATTGTTTATTTTAAGGTATGTTTTAAGATTGTTAATTGTGTAATTGTCATTTTAAGGGAGAGTGGGATACAGGGATTCAGGATTGTACAATTTTAACTGTAAGCCACCCCAGTTGTCTCTGACAGAGAGGTGGGATATAAATAAAAACAATATTTATTATTTATTTATTAGTTTATAGGCTATTTAGGGATCTTGACAGTCCCCCAATTAACACTTAATGGGCAGCAGCCACTGCGATCAGCTGGGTCTGTTCCCCTGTTGCTCAGGAAGCAGCTAGCTGACCATCCCATTCCCCCTTGCATGAGTGATCTCTGGCATGAGTGGGAATTGCAAAAGAGACCCTGTTTCTGCCTGTCTCAATGGGGATCACTCATGGGATGGGGTGGAAATGGCAGCAAGAAGACGAGAAAATGGTAGGAGTGTGGCAGAAATAAAGGAAAATGAGTGATTCCACCCAACACTGGCTTTGGCTTTGAATTGAGAGGTCAGAGAATGACCAAATGGCCAAGGTAGAACCTTACCGTAGAAAAAGTATTCGGCATGAGGGAAATTTTTAGAAGATGAAGAGTTATCAAATCCTTAAGAATTTCAAGGAGAAATAGGGTAAGCATTTCCAAAGCATTCTGACTCTACCATCAACAAACTAGCACTTTCTACTAATAGCAGTTAGAATCGTGTATGATTTTTACATATGCATAAGCACCATAGTTACAATCCTAGGCAGTTCCTTCCCCTCAGTCTTCAAACATGCCTTAGTTTATCCTGAAAACCGCGCTCGAACCCTCTTTCACTTGGCTAGACTATCGTCCAACTCATCTCTCTTCGTCTTTCTTTTTCTCCTCTATAGGTGTTTGGAACAGGGGTAGTTGTCTATTCCACGCTGCCTTGAGTTTCTTGAAACCAACTCCATTCTGGATCCCTTCCAGTCTGGTTTTCCGCCCACGGCACCCACAGAGACGGCCCTTACTAAGATCTCGAATGATCTTTTGCGGGCCAAGGCGAATGGCCTTTATTCATCCTTGTCCACTCGATCTGTCTGCGGCCTTCGACACCATGGACCACTCTCTCCTAATAGATGTACTCTCTGACCGGGTTTCTCGGGGCCTTGTTCTCGATTGGTGTCACATCTTACTTGTCAGATCGATCTTTTTCGGTGGTCTCAGTGGTCAGTCCTCGCTTGTCTGTCCCCTTATCTGTTGGAGTTCCTCAGGGCTCTGTTTGGGTCCCCTCTTTTCTCTTTATCACACTCTCCTCCCTTGGCAAACTTATCAGTTCCTTTGGTTTCCTCTACCATCTGTAACGCCGATGATACCCAACTGTACCTTTCCATCCCATATCTTTCGCCAGAGCTAGAGCAGCAAGTGTCATCCTGTTTAACAGCTGTCTCCCACTGGATGCGCCATCAGCGTCTGAAGCTCAATATGTCCAAGACCGAGCTCTTGTTTTTTCCCTCCTAAGCCCACCCTTCACTATTCCTTTTCTATTCTGTCAATAGCGCCTATCCGGCCGGTCCAGAAGCCGCAGTCTTGGTTCATCTTTGACTCCTCTTTTGTCATTCATCCCCCAGATCAGACTACAGCCAAAGTCTGTATATTTTTTCCTCTATAATATCGCCAAAATCCGTCCATATCTCTCAGCTTCTTCTACCGCAAAGACACTGGTCCATGCCCGTGGTCTCACGACTAACTACTGTAACCTCCTCTTGGCAGGGCTCTCTCTCTCACTCTCCACCCATTAATTTCTGTTCAGCATTCACTGCACACATTATTTCACTCATCGCCGTTATGACATGTCTCCCCTCTGTTGTCCTCCCTTCACGGGCTCCCTCTTCCTTTCCGCATCAGGTACAACTTTTGCTACTCACCTTTAAAAAGCCCTGCATGGGCTGGCCCCTCTGTACTTAACCGATCTTTCTTCTCTCCCTACATCTCTACTCGCACCCTCCGCTCTGGCAGCCAAAGTCTCCTCTTTCAACCAGGATCTTCTCTGCCCCCATCCCGGATCCGTCCCTTCTCTCTGCTGCCCCCTCATTCCTGGAACCTTCTCCTCTGCATGCACGGCTCATCACTTCCCTAACCAACGCTTTAAGGCTGAGCGTGAAACCAATTGTTTAGGGAGGCGTCTCAGGAATTTGTTGATTGTCATCTGGCTGTCTGACAATATTTGATGTGATGTGATTGTTTTATATTTGATGTTTTTAATTTGTTTTCTTCTCTATATGGTAATTTTATCTATTCCTCTTTTAATTGTTATTATTTTAGAATGTACGCCTTGGGCAGGCTTTTATTTACTCTTTAATTTTACCGACTTTGTAAACGGCTGTGTATAATTACAGCGCTTTAGAAATAAAATTAATAATAATAATAATAATAATAATAATAATAATTCTTGCCAGCCTCCCCCACCCATCCCCGTTATTGAGCGCTGCTGCTGCTGCGATCAATGTGGATCGCCCTCTGTTGTTTGGGAAGCATCTGGCAGCCATTTCCACCCCCTCCCATGAGCAATCCTCATTGAAACAGGCAGAAGCAGAGTCCCTCTCACATTGCTCCTTATGCCGGAGATCAGCCAGGAAACAACTTGCCTGCTAGCATGAGGTATATGCTAAACAAGGGACCTTTGTTTTTTAAAACTGAGAAAAGCTGAGGTCTCTTCTCCTGCCACTTTGCTTGAGACCTCACCACCAATCAGCCAATTAATGACATGCCTCAAAGCAATAAATCCCACAGAGCTGCTCGTTTCTGTATAGTGCTACCAGTGGGACACAGAAAAACAATAGGGTGTTTACAAATGGGATAGCATGAAGCAGCTCTCAAAGGTCCATTTTCTGACAGTTAGGTGGGAGGTCCATGTAATTACCCAGCTTCTGTGTAGAAAGTTACAAATAAATCTGCATTAACATGCTACATGGCTATGTTAAAAAGGGAATTAAAATAAATCATAATTGATTAATTATGGAGGGATACAGACGGGCAGAAAGTGGCGGCAAGACACCACTCTCTTTCTCCCGTGGATCATTGTCACAGTGACCACACATTGCGGTGATCTCACATTGCAGCAATGATCGCCCGGCCCCAGGTACCATATGCCCTGGAGCGGCACGGTGACATCCTTGTGCACCATGCTGTTTGGATGCGAACACGCGGCACATCATACCATGTGCACCGTGTGAACATGTACATGCAAATTCCCTCCCCCCCCCCCCCGACAGCGTGGTAGGTCTCGGGACGTGCTACACTCCGATCTCCCACCCAAAATCGGCCCCTCTGTACGGCCTAAGTTAAAACATGTTTGTTGTTGCTCTATGCCTCCAAGTTATTTCCCACTTATGCCAACCTTAAGGTAACCCTATCATGGGATTTTCTTGGAAAGTTGCTTTAGAGTGGGGTTGCCATTGTGTCTTCTGAGGCGGAAATCTATATGGATAATCTCCATAACACTGAGCCTTGGTAGTTAAAGTGGTGTCAACTGGGTTATTTCTGCAGTGCGGATACAGCCTAAAAGGCTGTATAGACAGCATTATATGCTGGCTTAGGCAGAGTAGGGCATGGCAACCACACAATGCATGCCCTGACACTGCCCTGATGCCTGACCACATGGCAGACGGTGCAGCACCAAAAGGAGCACCCGATGATGTTCCATGATGGCAAAGGTGCCCTTTCCACAGGAACAAAAAGGAGACTTTTTTGCATCTCCTTTTTGCACCACAGAAATGTCAGATCAAGGCCCATGGCATGTAGTAATAATAATAATAATAATAATAATAATAATAATAATAATAAATTTTATTTTTATACCGCTTTTCCAGAAGATCAAAGCGGTGTATACAAAATTTAAAAACCAGTACAACACATCATAAAATATATAAAACCAATAACACAATATACAAATCTAAAACAATCATTCGCAAGGGTGAGGCAGAAGGTTGATGGAATCAAAATACACAACTTCATTTTCCAGTGGGGGAAGGCTTGACAAGAGAAAAGTTTTTAGCCTCTTTTTGAATGTTTCTAGGGGGGTGATCAGGCGGAGTTCCTCAGGAAGATTGTTCCAGATTTGTGGCCGCTACTGAGAAGCCCTCTGGGATGTAGTAGCACATTTAGATGATGGAATTTCTAGCAAGTTCTTCCCGTTGTTCTGAGTGTGCGGGCAGATTATATGGGAGATGCGGTCCCTCAAGTAACCGGGCCCAAGCCATGTAGGGCTTTATAGGTAATAACCAACACCTTGTATTGTGCTCAGAAGCGAATAGGCAGCCAGTGCAGATCTTTCAGAATAGGTGTTATATGGTCAAACCGGAAACACCAGTGACCAATCTGGCTGCCAGTTTTTGTACTAGCTGAAGCTTCTGGGCGTGTACAAGGGTTGCCCCATGTAGAGCGCATTACAAGAAACAAGCGAGAGGTTACCAGAGCATGTACCACAGTTTCAAGGTTCCTTTGGCCCAGGTAGGGTCGCAGTTGGCGTATCAACCAAAGTTGATAGCAAGCACTTCGTGACCGTCGCATCTACTTGAATGTCAACTGCAGGACGAATCCAGAATTACTCCTAGACTGCGAACTTGTCCTTCAGGGGAAGTGTGACCCCATTCAGGACAGGTGGATAAACTTCCTTCCCCAGGCCTGGGGGACCTACACCAGTACTTCCGTTTTCTCTGGATTCAAACTGAGTTGTTTTCCTCATCAGCCCATTAACCGACTCCAGGCAGGCGTCAGAGGAGAGACCCCATCCTTAGTCACGTGAATCAGTCGGAGACACAGAGAAGCATATTTGGGTGTCATCGGCAACTGATAACACCGTGCCCGTGTCCCGGATGATCTCTCCCAGTGGTTTCATGTAAATGTTAAACAAAGTGGGGGACAAAATAGCTCCCTGAGGGACACCAGATGTGAGTTCCCTCTTAGAGAAGCTTGTCCCCCAACTGCACCATCTGGAATCTGCCCGAGAGGTAGGAGGAACCAGGGAGCGCGTGGCCCCGATACCCAACTCCCCCAGGCGTTCAGAAGGATACCATGGTCAATGGTATCGAAAGCCACTGAGATGTCCAAGAGCACCAACAAGGTCACACTTCCCTGTCGATAACCAGACGGAGATCATTGACTAAAGCAACCATGGCAATCTCAACTCCATGTAGTTGCCATGGCCCCGATCCATTGCTGAAGGGCGCGGTCTTTTCAGTTAATGAAACTGTTTGGACACTAATGGTGTGATGTGATACACATAACCATGCCAGATCTAACTAATGCAGTTACAAACAGAATTTTTCAGAAAGCCTGCAAATGGCTTCATGTAGAATGTACTGAGTGGTCCAGCCTAAACATATAGGGGATAGAAAACTTTGGCTAGGCAGCATGTTCAGCAAGTGACCCAAAGTAAGAACATTCAGGTTGGTGAACATTAGGAAGTGCCTTCTCAGTTGTAGCCAAAGGAATGCAGCCCAAGGTTTAGTGTACCAGCAAGTCCTTTATAAGGCCTTCTTAGAGCTCTGAAGGTGCAGGTCTTTTTCTCTGACCTTTTCCTAAGATACGTCTTAATGTCCCTGAATTTAGTTTCAGCTATGTGATGAAATAGTTAATGCCATTTTGTGTTTATAAATTGGTTTGTTTTGGTTTTCAGCTGATTAAATTTTTTATCACTGGTTTTATTAATGGTTACTTGGTGGGAAGGGACAGAAGGTTTGGAAAGTGGCATCCATGATCATAAATAAATGAAATATAGTTCTTTCCAATATCTAGAATTGCTTTCCTGGTAAAAAAGGTGCAGAGTTCAAATGGGTAGCACAAGGAAACCCACAGGATATTCTGCCTAGCTCTATATCAAGAAAGGTGCAGAAAGAAGTTCAATCAGGTGCAGGGAAACTTGTTCCATTGGAGGTCAACTATGGACAGGAAATTGCAGTCAATCCCGACTGCCTATGCAGAACCTGACACCACGTCAGGAGGTTATTGGGGAGCTCTTGTGTTCAGTGAACTCCAAATGTGATCATCAAACACACTGTGAATCTAATCACACCGAAGCATTTGATGCAGAAACTCAGCCCCCTCACATATGCACTCTTTGTTTCTGTTCTTTAAAAATCCCATAGTAACACCTGCATTTCTTTCCTTTTTGAAACACACTTTGCCCACAGAACCATAAATCAACTGTGGAATGATGAAGCAACACTTGTGTAAACCCATTAGTTATTGGCTTACTCTAGTCAGGACTAGTAATTATATTTAGGTCAGAAGTGCATACAGCTCTCCAGATGTTAGGGACTGCAACTCTCAAAAGCCCTAGCCAATATACAAAGAATGCAGAGAGCTGCAGTCCAATGACATCTGGAAAGCCACATGATAGCCAGCTGGTCTAAATCAATTACAAAGGCAAGCTACAAGAAGCACTGAATCAACAGTATTTATATAAGTGTTGTCTTGCCATTCCACAACTGATTTAATGGATACTGTCTAGCAACTGCAATTTGGGCATGTGTGTTTCAGAAAGGAAGAAAATGCCAGTGCTGCTTATGGAATTTAAAATTGGCGTTGGGGTGGTGGTGGTGAGGTATGCACCAAGCTGCATCTGTATTATTACTACCTACAGACTGTGCATATAAGACCATGATATAAATAACAGTGGTTAATTAATTAATGAAGTTTGGGCACACTATTATAGCCCAAACTCACTTTTAGGGAGAAATGTGAACGCTATCACTATGTGCCTTTCCCCTGCATCTCACTAATACTGGCCTTAATCCAACATCCCCTCCCCCAGGAGGTGTGTGTGTTGTTCATGAGTTTGTGGTGCCTATCAAATTATGAGAAATTTCATAGGGTTTTCTTAGACAAGGAATATTCAGAGGTGCTTTTGATTGATTGATTGATTGATTGATTGAAATTTTTTTTCTATACACCGCCGTTCCCACGATCACGGCGGTTTACAGGCAATACAAATGCAAACAATACAAGTTAAAAACAAACTTCACAATAAAAACACCCCCAATTAAAACCAGCATAACTAACATCATAAAATCCACATAGAATCAATTTTAAAAAAATCTAAAAATCCATACGATAACAAAACACGTACATAGGGGATAAAGTCAGGACATGTGAGGGAAAGCTTGACGGAATAATGAGTCTTCAGGTTCTTCTTGAACGACTCCAGGGAGGGGGCTAAGCGGAGCTCCTCAGGGAGAGCGTTCCAAGATTGCGGGGCTGCCACAGAGAATGCCCTTTGCGCTGTTGATACATATTTAAGTCTTAGGAACGCTCAAAAGATTTTTCCCCCCTGACCTGTTGCTGCGGGCGGATTGTATGGGGAGACGCGGTCCTCCAAGTACTCTGGGCCCAAGCCATTTAGGGCTTTATAGTTCACAACCAACACCTTGTATTGGGCCCGGAAGCGAATTGGCAGCCAGTGAAGATCTTTCAGTATCGGTGTTATGTGGCTTTGACAGTTTGTTCCTCTGATACATGGCCTATAGTACCTGGGTTTCATTGGCAATCTCCCTTCCAAGTACTAAACAGAGCTGAACCTGTTTAGCTTCCAAGATCAGACAGGATCTGGTGCTTTTATAGTATTTAGGCCACGCACCATAGCTAAAATGCCTGTATCGCGGGATACACTACACCAGTGCTATGCAATCCCAATGCAGAATAGCATTGTACAATAAATATCAAGTGACAAGTACCATAGAGTAAGTGCACCATACACACTGCACAACTGCAATGCAAGGACAGAATGCACAAACCAAAATGTAAAGTATAAGATGTGCAACTTCAGTGCAAAGTATAGGATGTACAAGTACAGTGCAAAGTATAGGATGCACAACCACAACATAGCTTGTATAGTATGTTGTGTTGTTATCAGCCCTCAAGTTGACATTGACTCATGGTGATCCGTGGATGAAACATCTCCAAGACTCCCTGTCCTCTACTGCTCTGCTAGGTCCTGCAAATCAGGCCCATGACCACTCTGATTCATTCTATCCGTCTGGCATGGTATCTTCTCTCTTTCTACTATCTTCTACCATCCCCGGCATTATTGTATTTTCTAATGAGTCATGCCTTCTCATGATGTGGCCAAAGTACAACAAGGCCTCAGCTTGATCACCTGTTCACTTTAGGATCTTATGTTTGTAATCTAATGAGGAATAACTCCACTCCTTTACAACAAACATAATTTACAGAGTCATTTCAATAATTACAGGGCTGTTCTATTGGATAAGAAATTCCTCATGCTTCTGAATGAAAAACATTCAAGGATTTGTTTTTAAAGGACCTACGGTAAATGAATGATTGAATAAATTTTTTATAATCTACAGTCCTCCCTCCATTCTCACCATTTTCTAACCTCATCCCTCACTTATGCGAAGGGATGAATGGAGGGGGAAATGATGGGGCAGTGGTCCCGCAGCCTCACACCTATATTGTAAGCCAAGGGGGGGGGGGGGTCCAGAACAGACCCCTGCAAAAACAGAGGGTCGACTGTACTTAGTTTTGAGAATTTAGAAAGAAATTCTTTTTTAAAATTACATTACTAACAGGAATGAATTGCTTTTGAGAAACAACTTTAAACCCTAGCAAAAAGAAAACCTTAGAAACAGTAAAGGGCAGACCATTGAACCTTGCTGCATATTTAGCCCCCACCCCTGGTGAAAACCAAACGGTGTCCCAAGCAGCAATACCCAGAGATGCGTGCAGAACTGTCTCCTATCATTCATGGATATTGAAATGTTCTCAACACAAAAACTTGTAGATGTGTTTGTAAGCATTTTTTTTCCTGACTACCACACGATAAACGCCTTATAAATGTAATCTTGCTATATTCCCTCTGAAGAACATAATTGGTTTACAGCCTTATATTGATCCCGGAGGATGATAGAATGTGCCACCCACCTCATTTGCACAATCTTGTAGTTTCTGTTTACATTAAACAAATCCGAAGTACCCTGGAACGGATAATGACTTTCTTTGTTCTAGGCTGTCCCTCGTTTGTTGTCAGAATGAGCAGATGGGAAAAAAGCATGTTTCTAACAAGGATGGCCTTCCAATATAATAAAACAAGACACTATTTTTAAAAAATAACAAGTCTTTTTTATGAGGGGTTGGAGGAATATCGTCAACAGATTTCTGAATGCTTCTAGTTCCTACTCATGACCTCCTTCCTCATTGTTCCTCATTTACCTGGATCATTGATTCAGCTTTCCTCACTCTAACCCAAAGGAGGCTCTGAGATACCTATCGGTTAGCAGTCAACAATTATAAAACATTGTACAATCTACTTATTCCAGATTTAGACGCCAAATCATCAGAATTCTCTGGAAAGTGTACAATGTTGTTTTTTTAATGCTTGGAGATTCTTAAATAGAAACAATAAAAAAAAACTAAACAGTAGAAAATAAAATCAAGATAGAAACATTGGAAAAAAAAAAGGTTACAGTAACCAAAGGAAAACCTACAGCAAAAAGTAAAAGTGCTATAATAGGAATGTACAAAACCTTTCTTAAAATGCCTGGAATATAGAAAGGTGTTTAGAGATACTCCAAAAATAATGATTTAGGAACAGCTGTGCTCTCCAGATTCAACAGGCAAGGTACTGAAACTGGGTGTGGTTCCCAACCTCTATCTTTGAAGACTAAGGGATTGAGGTTCCGTGCCATTTGCAGATAATATGATCTGTTTGGAGGTCTCTTTTGTCACCATCTGGTGACTCAGTTTTGATCAACAGGCAAAATTAACATTAAAAACACACTTAAACATTCTTAAGTATTGGAGGCTAATATTTAATATGGAAGAATGAGCAGGCTCTCTGTTACTCTTCTGGCTATTTTCTTAAGTACAGTATAGATGTATAAATACTCTCTTCCTCAGGGAGAAAATAAAGACTTTTCAGTGACTAGGTAGATTACATATCTGTTATATTGTATGTAAGGTATCAGACTAGCATCTCATAGAGTGGTATCACATAATCTGTATGGACATGCATTCATAAGGCATCATTTGTCACATTGGCATATACACTTGTAAGGAACTGAACTTTCCTTTTGCTTACACTGTTCCTGCAAGCTTGAGCTACACATCTGTATCTTCCTTGGTGACTGATCCTTCCATTCTTTATACATGTTTTTTTTTTCATTCCTCTTTGAATTTTCAGTGCAGCCACACTGGCTTTTCAAATGTTTCCCATTTTCCCCTTTCCATTAATTATTTTATTGATTTTTAACAATCCCTCTTCATGAAATACACCCATGCTGGGTGTCACTTTCCTTCTGGCCCAGTATTTCCATGAGCTGATAAAATCAGTTTCCTGATATCCAAGGTCCTGTTTGACTATTCCTTCTTGGCCTGTCTCACAACAGCATGCATGGTCACTTCCCCCTAAAGTATCAACTGCTTTGACTTCTGTGACCAACTCCTCCCTGTTGTTTGGGATCAAGTCCAGGGGTGCTGAACCCCTTATCCCTCTTTCACTTTTTGAATAGGAATCACTGCAAGGCACATGAGGGATTGTGTGAAGACTATTATGGCCCAGAACAGACCACCAGTTTCGGTGGCCTGGAGCAATTCTAGGGTTCTGGAGCACCAGCATCTGCACGCTCTGGAACCCTAGTTCATATTGGACAGTGCCATCTTTATGCGGTGCTGTCTGTATGGGGCACACGCATGCATGACGCAAAAATGTTACATCCACTGGATCTCATCAATTATAGCAGCCAAGCTGAAGTGGATCCAAGTGATTTTATCTACAAAGACAGGGCAAGTAAGACATTGAATACCTGACTTCTCCTCTCATGGGCCCATGTGTAAAAGACCCTTGACCACACATACAGCTTTAACTGGCAGGCTCTTTGCAGATGCAAAAGAAACAAAGAAGAAATTTGCTTGGCTGTCAGTGTTGCTACAGTAATTTTCTCAATAACCATCAGTCTATGTTTATTAGCTCCACCTGAGTTTTCTGTCAACATCACTCTAGCACTATCTCATTTGTTTCATCATCACCACCCTTAGTGTCTAGTTGTAACCGACTGTAGGGGGCAATGCTCATTTCCGTTACTAAGTCAAAGAGCCGCCTTTTCCAAGGACTACTCTGGTGGTCTGTGGCCAGAATGACTGCACCGAATGCTGTTACCTTCCCACCAAAGTGGTACCTATTACTTGCATTTGAATGCTTTTGAACTGCTAGGTTGGCAGAACTGGACAAGTGACAGGAACTCACCTCGATGCAGCATTTGGGCCTTGAACTGCCAACCTTCCAATTTTCCTATCATCAGAATTGGATCTTAACCAATGATGCAGTGATCATTGCAATGATGCTATGAGAGGGGACACTCAGGATTGATCATGTCCATGTCTCTGGCCATTTTTCCATTCCAGGGATCAACCAAGACTTCAACAGGGTTGCCTACGGAGGCAGCAGGATATTCCACAAGAGCCATAAGAAACCATCAGGATCCATAAGCCTCTTAATGAGTCCCCCATCCCACATATGTTCTGAATCCCAGTACCTAAACACCACCATGGACAGTGATCTGTCCATGGCAATGGAACTATCCTGAGTTTCTCCACTTACACATTCAACCACTACAGAAAATAAAGTGCAGAGTGTGTCACGTATGAGTAGGATCAGACCACACTTGGGACAGCCCATGGTGCCAAGGCAGACACGAAGTCCGAAATTGCTTCTGAGACAGAACATCCGGTGCATGGATGCAAAGTCCTCCAGCATCAGCATCAGTATTTCTGCCCTTCTTTTCCCAGATAAGGATTCAAAGTGGCTTATAACAATTTTAAAAGATATGGCTAACCACAAGATACAAAAGTGAAATTAAATTAATTTGAAAAAATTAAAACCAGATTAAAATATACAGCATCTTTTCCCATTCACTAACAGCATTTTCAGTCCCAGTGAACTGTTGCCAAGGCTCTCTAGATTGTTTGAGATAGGAGACAGTTTGGGGCAACTAGCATCAATTAACATGTAGCTGTCTCCCCTACTTTATCTCCCTATGTCTGTATGGTTGTGATGGTCACCCTAGAGCCAGTATCTCCCCTTCTTTTGAAAACGCATTGTTAGATCCAGGCAGACGACGAAGGAATATAACAAGTACTAAACCCTCCACTTCCACAGTCATCAGAACAGGCCCTTGCCCTTGTGGTCCTGCAAAATGGCACCCCCAAAGGGCACTCCCCAGATCCTCCCTGCGGGAACGCAGCCTTCACTGCCAGATTTCCCAATTGCCCCAACTGGGATGGGCAGTCTTGGCTGGCAGAACGGCTGAACAGCTTCACGGACCTAAGTTTGCTTTCCATAAGACTATAAAATATTAATGCAATATATTTCTTTAGGTTTGCTATAGGCCAGCCATTAGTTTTATTTCTCTCTCATACTTTTATTTTGTATGAGATAGGTTGGCTTCATGCCTGGACTAGCTGAACCTAGGTTCTTAACTTCATGCCATCTAAACTAAAAATCCGCTTCTATTCTTAGAGACAAACTACTTATTACCATCAGGATTCAGGGGCTTAAATTTTGCAACTAAAACCATAAATCAGTGCTCAGCCTGTTACAGTACTGTCTGTCTGGTCTCTCATTGTCTGTTTCAGACAAGAGCCAGGAAAGAGTAGGGTCGTGGGTTTTTAATTGTTTTTTCATACAGCCACTACCAGAATTCCTCAACCGATGGGGAATCCTGGGAGTCCAAAAAGTAATTTTCCAAGATTAGGTCAAAACTGGACTTGTCTGTCTTCAGCCTGGTGAAAAAAAAAAGACCATATGAAATAGATATTACATGGAATTTTAGACTTCTGCATAGCAATTCTACTTTTGTAAGAGAAAATTGGATAGAAGTAAATATGTCTTCCTTCATCATGTGGTTTTAAGATTAGAGACTCCTCCATTTCACCCAACTTCCTTTATTGCTTGATTGGCATTTAATGTTGTGAAGTGTTTGTGAGCCTAGACAAACCTAAACAGATACCTTTATTTCTTTTCAGCTTTTAAATAAAAACAACCTTTGGGGGGAAATTGCTATTTTGGTTTTTCCAGAGCAAGACTGTGATAGAAGTATGTGAGAAGTATGTGCAATTATACCATCTGTTGAATTATGACAACACCATAAATTTCATAGCAATTTCTTATACAAAGAGTACCTTCCTCTGAATGTAGCTTTCACCAGCATTATTTAAGGTAATGGTCCATGGACTGGTGCCAATCCCTGAACCATTGTCTGTTGGTGAGTTTCTAGAAAAGAAAGAGAAATGTGTACTCATTGGAGAAAAAATTATTGCCAGTCCCCCACACCAGAGAACTTGTACATCACCAGCGGACACCACCTGGTATTCCCCCTTTGAAGTACTAACCCTGCTTAGCTTTGGAGATCAGATAGGATCTAATACCTTCAGGGTATTTAAGATCAGCAGTGTGAATACTTACAAGCTTTTCCTGTTACAGCGCCTACATTTATCTCTAAACTTGAAAGTACAGAGGTTTCTTAAGAAACTCAGTGCATTCTGCCTACAAAGCAGCCTAAGGCCTCGATCAGGATGGAAACATACCCTGATCTCAAATGAAAGTGGGTTTTTTTTCCTTGCTGCAAATGGAAAAGGAAAACTTTTTTCTGCTTTTCTTTGACTACCATTGTTCTCATTCACCACACCAGCATTTCTCAATAACATCTCAGCTTCAAGCAGAATGCAGAGCATTCAGTCTAACACTGACTTTTCTTCTTCTGCATGCTTTTTTAAACTATCTTTGTCTGATAAAGGATCTGGTGAGCTTTACAATCTGGTGTGATTTAACTGTATGCCTTTTGGTTGGTCTAATAAAGGTAGCAGGGGCCTAAATACCCTAAAGCAGGGGTGCCCAACTTGGAAGGAGGTAAGGGCCAAAATTAATGTAATTTAGGTTGTTCGGGCCACCAATAGGTTTAGGATAGTGAAATGTAAGACATTTAGGTGAAATGTAGGACATTCAAGCAAAATGGAGGGCATGACCAAATAAAAGCTGGAAGCATATAAATGTAAATCCATACTTCTTAGCCATGCTCAAAATGGAGGACGTTGTGGAATCCCTCCTCCTGGACAGGAAGGCCGAGATGGGGGACATGTCATAATTGTCCACTATTACCAGGGACAAAATGTGGAACAAATTCAAGACCAAACTGTAGGACAACTGCAGGACAAAAATCAGCCCAAAATGTAGGACATTTAAGAAAAATTGAGGACCTTAAATGTCCTATATTTTGGGCTGAGTTTTGTCCTGCAGTTGTCCTACAGTTTGGTCTTGAATTTGTCCTACATTTTGTCCCTGGTAATAGTGGACA
The DNA here is from genome assembly GCF_019175285.1 of Sceloporus undulatus. Lineage (NCBI taxonomy): Eukaryota > Metazoa > Chordata > Lepidosauria > Squamata > Phrynosomatidae > Sceloporus > Sceloporus undulatus. Next base: position 314,305,490 of record NC_056522.1, on the reverse strand, counting down.
ATTATGGCAACCCTAGAAAATCTCTCCCTCCCTCCTTTCTTTCTTTCCCTGCTTCCTCTCTTCCTTCCATATCTGTGTTGAACTATGTCAATAAAGCAGAAATGGATAGATGGATGGACCTTGAGATGTTGCTAGACTGATCTCTCATCCACTCCCACACATAGCTGTGCTGGCATAGTTACATAATAATATACCCTATTTTCCGGCATATAAGACGACTTTTTGACCCTAGAAAATTGGGTCAAAAGTCGGGGGCCATCTTATACGCCAGGTTGAGCCCAGGGGCCCGGCGCACACAAGCTCGGCCGCCAGCTTCTCAGGCCTCCGGAGGCCTGGGAAGCCGGCTGCCTCGTGCCGGCTTCTGAGGGGCCTTCGGAGGCCTCTGAGAAGCTGGCGCGTGCGCTCTCGGGGCTGCCAGCCTCTCAGGCCCCTGGAGACCTGAGAAGCCTGCAGCCCCAAGCCGACTTCTGAGGGGCCTTCGGAGGCCCCTCAGAAGCCGGCGCGCACGCTCTCGGGGATGCCAGCCTCTCAGGAGGAGGGGTAGCCTTATACACTGAGTATAGACTAAAGCCTATAATTTTCTTTAAAAAGTTGGGGGGTCGTCTTATACGTCCAGTAGTCTTATACACCAGAAAATACGTTATGTCGTTTTAAAATAGGACACCAGTAAATGCTGGGGCCAGCATGGTGTAGTGTTTTGAGCATTGGACTATGGCTCTGGAGACCAGAGTTCAGATTCCAGCTCAGTCATGAAGCCCACTGGGTGACTTTGGGGACTCTCTCAGCTGCAGAGGATGGAAATGACAAACCACTGCTGAAGGAACTTGCCAAGAAATTCCCATGATAGGGTCAGCTTAGGGTTGTCATAAGTTGGATACAACTTGAAGGGACACAACAACAACTACAACTAATTAGCATGATGGCTGAGATCCTACAAGTGTATGTAGCTCTGCATACAGAGTTCCACATCCTCCCACCACCTGGCAGCTTTCAAGCCTTAGGAGCAAACCTGCTGCTGTTGCTTACTGGTAGAGAAGGAAGGGAGGAGACAATTCAAACCATAGAGGGGGAGAGATGAGGGCACACTCTCAAGTGGAGTTTCCAAAGCTTATCTTTCCTCTAGGAGCCCCTGGATCTTCATGGTCTGGATGGCCTATCCACCCTCCATACCAGAAAGACAGCAGCAAGGGACCCTCCTGGAGCTTCAAAAGCTGTCTGGCAGGGACAAATTTGGGGATGCAGCTCAAAGGCAACCATACAACCTTCTGTATACGTCAATAACAGAATGCTGACCTATGTTTTTAAGAGGATTAAAATAACTGGTGTTAGTCTATAAAAAGATAACATTTCGAAAATAGATAGAGCTTAAGAAGTCAAAGGCTTTCACGGCCGGCATCCATAGTTTTTTGTGGGTTTTTTGGGCTATGTGGCCACGTTCTAGAAGAGTTTATTCCTGACATTTCACAGATGCCGGCAAAATGTCAGGAATAAACTCTTCTAAAACATGGCCACATAGCCCAAAAAACCCACAAAAAAACTAGATAGAGCTTATTTAATTTATTTACAACACTAAAAACTAATTATTTAAAACTACATACACATCTAGTGCGTGCATATAGGAATGCCAAACACATTTTGACCTTGAAATTTTCAGTGACACTATTATGGCTATAAGTAATGAAATCCAGAAGCTTAGTGTCAATTGGATCTGTCTCACTTCTTCTTCTTATGTTAGTTTTGCATTGACAAGGATCTACCCAGAGGTTCTCATAAATATAGATACATTACAAAAGCAGGATTCCAACAAGATAACCCACATAGGATCAGAACAAAAAATGAGAAAGGAAGGAAACCCTCCCAAATGCTTGAAACCAAGCACAATAATTTGATCTCAACCTAGAAAAGTTCCTTTTTTAGATTACAGCTTTCAAAATCCCCTAGCCAAGCTGAGGTGTCCTGGGAATTGTAGTAACCTTGTGGTTACTCAGATCTACTGAAATGGTCATTAAACCAAGATGTTAAGCTCTCTGAAGATGAATTAGAGCTTCTGGCTTTCCAAATGTTGGGCTATCACCACCATCCCCATTGATTGGTTACAGGGGATGGGGTGGATGAGAGTTGGAGTACAATATACTCTGAAAGCCATGATTTCATTATGATTTCATTTCATAAGAGAACACTATTATGAGACAGAGGCTTGGTAAAATCTGGAATTATATTGGCAGAGTGATTATTGGACAAGCACATGAACAATGGGTCAGAAAATCATAGAATCATAGAGTTGGAAGAGACCTCAAGGGTCATCCAGTCCAACCCCCAGCCATACAGGAATAAACAACCAAAGGATTCCTGACAGATGTCCATCCAGCCTCTGTTTAAGAACTTCCAAAGAAGAAGACTTCATCATACTCAGAGTTAGAGTGTTCCACTGTCAAACAGCTCTTACTGTAGGAAGTTCTTCCTAATGTTAAGGTGGAAGCTCTTTTCCTGTAGTTTGCATCCATTGCTCTAGGTCCTATTCTCTGGAGCTGCAGAAAACAAGATTGCTTCATCCTCGTTGTGGCACCCCTTCAAATATTTAAACTGGGCTATCATATCCCCTCTTAGCCTACTCTTCTCCAGGCTAAACATACCTAGCTCCCTAAGTCTCTCCTCATAAGGCATGGTTTCCAGACCCTTCACCATTCTGGTTGCCCTCCTCTGGATACGCTCCAGCTTGTGAATATCGTTTTTGAATTGTGGTGTCCAGAACGGAACACAGTATTCCAGCTGAGGCCTGACTAAAGCAGAATAGAATAACTATTAAGCTATGAATTTGCCTGATGACATTAAGCAAACTGTTATTTTCTCAGTTTCCTTCTTCATCTAAAAGTTGGGCATAAATGCAAGCCTACTTCAAAAATCTTTCAAAGATTTTGCACACTCAAATATGAAGCCATAATCCTGTTTTGTGAAATTGAAGGCTGTTATTATACATTGTCATCATTTCAATTTTAATCTGTCAGCATCTTTTATTAAAACTGGTCTTATATTGCCATACAGAGTATGCAGGAGTATGAAGAAAATTTGGATACTTCCAAGCAAGAGAATAGAGATGGGGCAGATGGGAATGAAGGCATGGCCCCCCAATAAGAATTTTGCCCCACTTCAATGAAATGTTCCTTCAGTCTCCAAATTTTTAACATTGCAGAGAGTGAGGCACTGAATATCTTTGTTACAAAGCAAAAGTTTTATTTTATCCTAAGACCTGTATTCACAGATGGAAGAATTGTTGATGGAATGGTTTGCTTGAGAGAAAATGATATGAAAAAGAAATCCGACATTGCCATCTAGTGGTGTCCATTTGCAGTTCATTTGGAATTGGGAACAGTAAAGTGCTACCACTGCTGAACCAAACTGGATGAAATAAATAGACTTGAACTCAAGACCTTCATGGGAAGGCTTTGTTTTGGTCCACCCACACTGTCACATTTGGTGAGGACATTCTTGGTGTCTGCTCCCATGCTGACAAACTCCCTTCCAAGGGAGATTACTTTGGCCCCTTCTGTGCTCCCTTTTTAACTGCTGACTGCTGTGGAATGGTCTTTAAACTGGGAGTGTTGCAATTCAGTGCTTGATTTTTAATATAATAGTTTTCAAAAATGTCTTTTCTTCAGCAATGTAATATAATGGCTTTTAGCCATACTCTATTTTAATTCTTGTTGTAAGCCCTAAGCTAGTCCTGTACTGAGATGATTGCACTCTTTAAATATCTAAAGGGTTGTAAGACAGAGGAGGATGCAGGTTAGTTCTCTGTTGCCAAAAAGGGTAGAACCAGATCTAATGGTTTCAAGTTACTGGAGAGTAGATTTGGATTGATCATTAGAAGGAACCTCTTGATAGTAAGAGTGGTTCAGCAAGAAAACCAATTTCTCTGGACATCTTCAAAAAAAAGGCCTGGTCAACTACTTTCTGGGAATGCTATAGCTGAAGTTCCTGTGATGGCCAAAGGAGCCTCTTCCAACTCTATGATTCTATTAAAGATGAGTCAACCATGTGAGGGAAGAATCTTTTGTAATGATCCCTCTCCTACTAGTAGATTTCTTCATTTAGTGAGCTATTAAAGCTGGAGTACACTAACATGCTGGGTCCTAAGCCAGATAAGGAAGGGAAAATGAGTGGGAGTAGCCAAAACACATAGAGGGTGAAGAAGCGAGCTTTCTGCAAGCAATCACAGTTCAAACCTTAGCAAGGGGAGGACAGAAATCCAAGATGGATGGAGCAGTGAAAGGAGGTGAGGAAGTGTTCTGCAAGCAATCTTTTCCCAATCTGTCCTTCTCTAGGCAGCTTGCTGGGATAAGAATGGAAGGGGCATTAACATAGATACAAAGACATGGGACCTTACCACACGGGGGCTTTTTGAGCGTCCGTTTGCATTGGCTGATGCGTATTCGCGTTATAACGCATCATTCATTCACACTCGCGCTCTCTGAATACGCTTTGCCGATTCATATTCGCGTCATATCACAACATTAATCCACACCTGGGCGGCCTTCCGGATCGAGGTCTTGCGCATCGGCCAATGCGTATTCACGCAAAGCGAGGCCAGTGCAGATTGGATGACCACACCAGCCCAATACAATGTGTGTTCGCCGATGCGCATCAGCAGCTTTGCGCATGCTCTGTGGGGCTCTGAACGGGGCGCAACATTTTTAACTTCTGGGGTGAAGAATGAGGTCACTGTTTAGCGCGGAATATCGCGAGAATTGCTGCCTTCGCCACTTATGCAAGGGGTCTCGGCTCCATCTGTGTGTGTGTGTGTGTGTGCGCACTCATTATATATTATATATATATATATATATATATACACCACACACACAACCACACATACATACATACATAGTGGTATAGCCAAAAGTGTGATGCCTTTCTATGTGTAAACACACATTTGTCTGTATGAGAGTATATATATGTGTGTGTGGTGTGTGTGTGTGTTTTGTTTTACTGTGGAGCAGCCGAAAGTGTAATGCTGCATGTATATGCTTGCACACCATCTTTGGTGTGTGTGTGTTGTATACACACACATGCATATACATATACACACACGCATAAATACACACACACACACACAACAAACTGTGGAGCAGCTGAAAGTGTAATGCTGCATGTATATGCTTGCACACACATCTTTGTGTTTGTGTGTGTGTGTATATATATATATACACACACACACATATATTACACACCAGCATATATATATATATATATATATATATATATATATTATATATATGCAGGAATCCCTGTTACAAGGAAATTTCTATGGATGGCAATTGCCAAGGATCCACTCAGTGAAATCATGCGGTCAGTATTGCCATTCAGGAATACTGGATCACCCACCCATGGCAATGTACCTACCTTTCCCTAGGGTGTGCTTCTTGATGTTACTTTGCCCTGCAGGAATTCCCTTTTACAAGGAAAATTCCTGGATGGCAATTGCCAAGGATCCATTCAGTGAAATCATGTGGTCGGCACATTGCCATTCAGGAATACTGGATCACCCACCCATGGCAATGTACCTACCTTTCCCTTGGGATTGGGTGAGAGTTTTATATATATAGTGTGTGTGTTGTGTTGTGTGTGTGTGTGTGTGTGTGTGTTTAGATTGTAGCCTGAGGGCAGGGAACCGTCCAATTAAAAAGATTGTATGTACAGTGCTGTGTAAATTTACAGCGCTTTTAAATAAAGGTTAATAATAATAATAATAATAATAATAATATATACACACAAACACCACATATATATACAAAAACACACTGTGCCACAGCCAAAAGTGTGATGCCTTATTTATATGTTTACACACCATCTGTCTGCTTGAGTGTTATTATATGTGTGTGTGTGTGTGTGTGTGTGTGTGTGTGTGTGTATATACACACACTGTGGAGCAGCTGAAAGTGTAATGTTGCATGTATATGCTTGCACACACATCTTTGTGTGTGTGTGTGTGTGTGTGTGTATACACCACACCACATATACATATACATCCCCCCTCCCGCGACACAAAAGGTTTCTGCTTTATCTCGTTCAGTGGAAATAACCTCCCAGCCCCAGCGGTTGTGCTAAAAGGGAAAAGGGCCACCGGGGGAAGGGGGAATTCCAGCGCAGCATCATGGGAGATTTGTAACGGTGGTCTTCAAGAGACCCGCGGATTGGATGTACACACCAGCCAAAGCGCAGAGGTTCCGCACTGGCCATCAGTGCGGATCCCGCGATCCCCTAATTTTGTGTACTCGGAAACGGAGGAGCCAGCTGCCTTCAGTTCGGAACCCAGCCGTGAATACGCATTGGCCAAAACGTATTCACATTATATCGCATTGGTCAATGCATATTCAGAGCTCACAGGTGTGGAACTCCATATGCATATAACGCGAATACGCATTGGCCATGCGAACTGACGCTCAAAAAGCCCCATGTTAAGGTCCCTAGACTCACCTCATTGTAGCTCTCTCCCTTCTCACCACCAGACTGCAGCTCCCAAAGATTACCCTCACGGGAATACAGACTTCAGCATAAACAAAAGCTCCATTCCTGTCTAACCTAAGACAACTCCGCTGCAACCACAATATATTGCACATGGAACAAGAGCTGTAGAAGACTATACAAACAATCCTCACTCCTTCCTGTCTTAGACAATGGAGATACATTTCTTTCTCTGTCAAAGGAGAGGATCAGAAAAGTATCCTTGTGGTTTTAAACCAGGGGTGGCCTCCAGATGTTTTTAGGCTACTACTTGCAGCATCCTTACCGTTTACTATGCTGGGCATGGCTCCTGGGACTTGAAGTCCAAGAACTTAGTAGGGCCACATGATTCCCATGACTATTTTAAACTGAATGACTTTTTTCATGTTTTCCCAATTTGTTTTAAATTAGGATTTCACAACAAACCAGAATCTAAACACAGTTCATAATCACCAGTTCTCTGAGTCATCAGAGAACTGTGGTTGGCTTAAAACTTAAGTTTCCGATTCCCTCCAAATTACTTATACAAACATAATGTGAATTTTTGCACATATTGCATAGTGTATACTTGTATGTTGCTGATAAATGACAGTTATAAATGCTGACAAATGATTTATTTATCACAGTAAAGAAAATGGAGGGGGGCATTAAAAAGAGGCAGAGCAACCACAGACGGATGGCTCCTGGGGCACATAGGTGAAAGCTATGGCCTCTGCTGCTGGAAATGGAGAACTGTGCAACCATGTTTGCACCAGTGACTCGAGTCTATAGAGGTAGCAGAGTACAAAAGAAGTAGTTAAAATCCCCTAGTGTGTTCCATCATTTCCTTGTCTGCTTTGCTTATTCCTCATCATAGTCATTACTCTTGGCTCGATTTCTCTTCTCTCCACACACTTCTACCTCCCACTTAGTCATGTAGTCAGTGAGTGTCACCATATTTTCTTTTCTCCCAAGTATTTGTTTCTGTAACATTGTATTGTTATAATATTCATTTTGTCTTTATAATCTACAGTGTTTTGTTGATGATGATCCCAAACAGCAAATTCTATATATGTAACACTGTTACATCTGAATGAAATGAAAGAGATGCAGCATCACTTGCTTTTACTGACCACATTGAACTAAAAACTATCCAACATACTGTTGCCAAGTGCATTAACCGCATTGCCATGTCAGATCAGTAACACTGCCATGTACTCCAAGGATGTAGTTATGGATGGGAGAGGCCCATTCCCTTCCAAATAATAATTCTGTTCTTCCCCCCTCCTCCATGAAAGTTTCAATCAGTCTCCAAATTTCTAGCATTGCTGAGTAAGACACTGAAAATTGTTCACAGCTAGAAGTCTTATTCATTGTGTTTGCATTCCTTGGGAACTTTGCCTGACCTTTTGTCAGATGCCTAAACTATTTCTAAATGCTCAACTGAAGCTTTACGTTTTTGCAGTGCTAAATTTATGAAACTGAAGGGGAAATCTTTTCATGAGGCAGAATTCACATGCGGTGCAGATAATACCCTCATTTTATTCCACTGCATAGTTAGAGCGCATTCCAGATGGACAGATTCACTCAAGAAAGCTAAGGTCCTTAGTCTGCAAAACCTGATCAGGGCTGATGGTGACCAGCGTGACTTGGAGGTCTCTCATTGATAGAGTTGCTATAATCAAGTCAACTTGACACAATTAACAACAAATGGCTAAGGGAAAATGACTTGTTTCAAAATGTCAACAGTAGACGTTTGCTGTTATGTCAAAAGGTTGCAACAACTGAGTAATTTATCTCCCTAATCTTCAGTATCCTGCTTGCAAGAATGTATCCAGCCTACATGCTAACCTTGGTTTCTTCCCTATGTGATGGGGTCAGGAGAGAAAGAGTCATAGCAACAGTTTTTCTGGCTATTTTCTTTGAAACACTTGCCCGTTTTCAGTTCCAGACTCACTGAGCAAACTAGTAAATTGGAAAATAGCCTTTTATTTTCATTATTAGACTTAGATGAAGACGAAGAGATCTAGATTTTCATGACTCTTCACTCTAAAGAATTTTGCTGAGAAGAATCTCACCAAAGCCACCTGCTTTTCCTACACTTTTTTTTTGCTGAAGTTCTCACCCTTTGGAAACCAGAAACACAGGCAAGAGAGGTAAATGTTTAACCTAATTTCTATCTTCTCCCCAGTAACTCATTAACTTGCTGGAAATGTCCTTCTCTTCCTATCCTGAGCACTTGTTGGGTTTTCATTTTGATCCTCTCTCTCTCCAATTTTGTTATGTTCTCATCAAATTCTGTCAGCTTCAAGCAAACATTGGCACCATTAAGGCACCCATAACTGTCCTGAGTACCGGAAAGTGCTCTTGGCACCCATTGTTTTCCAAATTGGAGAAATGTTTACTGTGTTGTCTACTTTTTTTTTTCTTCAAGATTTTGCCCCATTTGAAGTTAGACAACACTAGGCTCCTTTGTGCCAAATCTACCTACTGCTTTTTAAGTCTTAAATCTGCTCAAAACTTCCACTCACTCTATTCCTATTCCCATAACCTCCTAACCATTTTTCCTTGCTCCCAAATCCCTATTTTTATCTAAACTAAGAGCCAATCTTGTTTAATGATTAGCTTAGATGAGGTAACCTGGCAGTCTGTGGGGCCATATGTGGCCCCAGATCCATTTTTGAAGGCCCCAGACTTCTCCTGGGCTCCCCCCACCCTTTTGTGCTTAGTATGTAGAGCAAAGTACAGATACATCCCCCTATACACACTTTCTAGATTGACTGAGAGGAATTTTTAAACAGAACCTGATGTCCATCTGTCAGGAGTGCTTTGATTGTGTATTCCTGAATGGTAAGGGGTTGAACTGGATGGACCTTGGGATCTATTCCAACACTATGATTCTCAGATTCTAGGGACAAAAAGTTTCCAATACGGAAACATTTTCCTCAGCCTGACAGAGAGCTGGTGCGTAGAATATGATCCCCATAGCTTGTGCATGCAGTATTAAGACTATGACCAGGGAAACCCAGATTCAGATAGGCTACTAACCTGAGGCCAATCACTGTCTGTCAGTTTAACCTCCCTCTCAATATTGTTGTTGAGGATAAAATGGAGGGGGGGAAGAGCCTTGTGTTCCACCAGAAGCACATCTGAGGAAAGATGGGGTATTAATGTAATATTCTGATAGATACCTGCTCTGCTTTACTTTTTTTTCTTATTAACCTCACACACATAATTATAAATCAACTGCTGTTATGTGCCTTCAAGTCAACTCCAATGTATGGTGAACTGGTTGTAATGAAGAGGGAGAGATGAATGAGGGCAATGCCTCCAGATAAGAATTCCCCCCTCCCATGAAATTTTCCTTCAATCCTCAAATATCTAGCATTGCAGTTGAGCATTTAGAAATACAATTTAGGCATCCAAAGTAAATGATAGCATACACTCCTGAAAATTGACAACACTAACACTTCACAGATCTATTAAAACACTGTACACATAGAGTCTCCCTTATCTGGAATTCAAAAATCCAAAATATTCCAAAATCCAAACCTTTTTTCATGGGTGGCTGAGATAGGGACTCCTTTGCTTTCTTATGGTTCAGTGTTCACAAACTTTATTCCATGCACAAAATTATTAAAAATATTATGTATAAAATTATTTTCAGGCTACATGTATAAGGTATATGAAACATAAATGAATTTCATGTTTAGACCTTCAAGGTGTCTCATTATGTGTACTGTATGTAGATATTCCAGTATCCAAAAAACTCTGAAATCCAAAGCACTTCTGGTCCCAAGAATTTTAGATAAGGGAGGCTCAACCTGTACATGTATAAGGAAGCCTTTCCATGCATATAAAACATTGATGCATCTATAGCTCTGTGTGAAAATTCATTCTCAAGTGTGACACATGCTGAAACTACACAAGCATCCAGTGCTTCATCACAGAGAAGCAAATTAAGTTATCTTGGTTTTTCAAAGTAGCATATTTGAAGGAATTTTAAGTGGAGAGAGGAAATCAGAGCTCATTATAATGACTTGCACAGTATGCATGTATTAGCTGGTAACTTTTATTTAATCCATACAGTTATTTTGCATGTGGAAAATAATTGTAGTTTAACTTGATTTGTGGGATTATTTTTGTCACTATGCATGAAAACTTTTTTCCACAGAAATCTCTTTTGTAGTGGCCAATGCCCAAACTCTTCTCCCCCCCACACACACACACACAAATTTTTATCTCTGCTCATCACTCTCCATCCCACCGTGAAAATTATCTCATAACACCCCAGGCAACCTAGCATAGGTTTTATTGGTCAGTTTTATTCACTGAGGGTTTGTCATTGCCTTCCTCTGAGCCTGAAAGATTGGGCTTTCTCCCTGTATGCACTTATTAGTTTTAATGCCTTGTACTTGAGACTGTCAATGCCAATCCTCATTTAAAATAAACTGCTCAGTTAAATCATCCCTTGCTATCTGGTGCCTTCCACATGTGCTGTATGGTGACAACGGGGAGAAGAGCTGGAGGGCACCACTATTGAAAAAGCTGTTTTGAATCAATTAGTGCCATGTTATGCTTCTGAAAGGCCTGACTCTGACTCCCCAATTCCTTTAATCCTGAAGAGTCCACTTTCAAAAGAAGTGCACAGCTGTTTTAAGTGAAAAAAATCATTTGATATGTAGGATTATATATTGGGGAGTCATCTCTGCTAAGCAGAGAATGTTGTTACAGAGTGTCATCAATATGCAAAAGGATCTTGCAGCACCTTTGAGACCATTGAAAGATAAAAATGGGCAGCATGAGCTTTCTATACGTCCTCAGATCTCAAAGCTCATGCTACCCACTTCTATCTTTCAGTTAGTCTTAAAGATGCTACAAGATCCCTTTGGATGCTGATTTTCTAGACTATGTCTTTAACAGGCTATGTCTTTAAATGTCATAAATGATCTACAAAGGACAACCAGTCTGAGTAAAACAAGAACAAAACTGAAAACCAGCTTATGATCTAAGCATGAGGACGATGGCACCTGCCAAATGCTCTCTTCCTCCTATTTGAAGCAATGTGTACTGCCCCTTGGTTAGAACAGTTGTGCCTTAGTGGATAATCTGGCATTTTGAGGTTAAAATTAATTTATTTAATTCATTTTTATGCTGCCTTTCTCCCAGAATGGGACCTAAAGCAACTCACAGAGGAAACTTATTAGAAATTTAATAATAAAAACTTTAAAACAATTAAAATCATCTCACTAAAACAATATAAATTTATATTAAAAATGCAAAAGTTAAAAACATAAATAGAGCATACACCTCATATAAAAGCCTCCCTGACAGTGATTATATATTAAAAGCCTGCTTGAATAAAAATGCCTTTGCTTGCCGATGAAAGATAAGAGGGGAGGGGGGCAGCCTAGCCGTTCAAGGAAGGGAGTTCCAAAGGATGGGAGCAGCTACTGAGAAGGCTCTCTCTCTCTTATGCTCTCAACAAGTGAGCATAACATGGACTAAGAGAAACCCTTCCCCTGATGATCTTAGAATTCTTGCAGGTTAATTTATGCGGAACAAATGGGGTGTAGGTGAATAGTCAAGTTGGAACCAACTATGTTGTCTGGCCAGCTTCTCAAATTTAAAAGAAAAAGAAGCTGTGTCAACAGAATAACCATCTAATTGCTTAGATCCCCAAGATAAGAAGTTGACTTGTGTACCATGTGTAATAGGAGGTTTGTCAGGAACATCTATACAAAACATACAGCACCTGAGAAAAACAACAAGATTAACAAAACAAGAATTTGTAGATGGAGCCCTGGTGGCACAATGGTTAAATGCTGGTACTGCAGACACAACATTGTGAGTTCGATCCTACAAGTCTCCAGGTTTACTCAGCCTTCCATCCTTTCATAGGTCAGTAAAATGAGTACCCAACTTGTTTGGGGCAATTGCCTTACATATTGTAAACTGCTTAGAGAATGCTTACGAGCTGTACAAAAAGCCCTGAAGGGGTGGCTGGAAGCCGTCCCTTCTTCAGCCGGATCAGGGTCATGGCAACTTCACGCTACAGCCCTGATCTGGCCTTCTGAAGGCAAAAAAGAAGCCGCAAAAAGCAGCTCCTTTTTGCGCCCTCGAAAGGGTGCAGTAGCTGCAGCAGTGCAGCTATATGGTGTCCCTTCGGTGATGCATCATATGGATGCAGTGCCAGAGGTGTGTCATGACACCGTGTGCCATGTGGAGTGGCGTGTGGTGTCAGGGCACCCTGGGGGCAGAGTTAGGCATGCGTTGTCAGGACTCTACACCCCGACTTTGCCCTCAGGCCAGCCTGAAAGACTGGCCTGTACAGGGCCTCAGTTCACTATGAAGAGGTATAGAAATGTAAAATGCTATTGCGATTGTTACATGCCTGAACCACTACAAGACTCTGCAGTAGTTTTCTCCATTCTGGTATCCATTAGAAGTTTTCATTTTGAGCTTATCTTTTCTCAGGGTTTTTTTTTTTCAGACAAAACTTTGGAACATTATGGTAAGGCATCCACAAAAGTCTAATGCCCACAGGTTCTTAACTCTCAATTCCTTGCCAAGAACTTCTTTTTCCCTATGTACACAACTGCACTTATCCACACACAAATCCAGGACACAATTGGATCCTAGCCTTCACCAGCCTCATGTAATTCCATCTCTATACTGGCTGGGTAAAATGGGAATTGTCATTTAATACATTAGGAGCGCCTAAAGTTGGAGAAGGCTGCTCTGTGCAAACAAATGGGTATGGAAGCAGAAACTGCCCAACCCTCCCTCCCATAGAGAATGATAGTCTAGGATATCGTGACATCAGCTGTACTATCCATTGTGGGCACATTTACCTGCTTGCCATCATCTAGAACAAAATAATAGAGTATAAACATTTCACAGTCCTTCTTTGGTTACTTCCATGTGCAACCAATTCTACTATTTTCGTACTTTCCTTTAAGCCCACATCACACCCTCCTTTTCTTATATCAGATAAATGAGGACAATACTTAATATATCAGAGTGGTGTAGTGTGGTGTAGTGGTTTGAGTGTTGGACTACTACTCTGGTGATCAGGATTTGATTCCCGCTTGACCATAAACACCCAGAGGGTGACCTTGCACAGGTCACAGTCTCTCAGCCTCAGAGGAAGACAATGGCAAACGCTCTCTTTGATTTTCTTTTCTTTTTTTAATTCATAAAATACATAATGGTTTATTTGGATGATTTTAAAGTGATTTCACTGTAGAATTTATCTCAACTGGGACAAACGTCCAGAGAGTCTTCATATTTGAAAGTCTTGTTCCTAGGCAATGGCTTTGGCTTCTGATAGGAATGCCTCCCAATATTTTATCAGCTGCTGTTGTGTTTGAATTAATGATTCCAAATATAACAGTTTTGAAGTTTCTCACATGTTCTTTCTCAAATCTTCCTACTCCTTTGTGTATTGTTTTGGAAATCTGTACAAAATCCTTCTCTCCTTGTTGTACTTTTGTTTCCCACTCTTTAATGGCAAAACTTAAGAAAACCCTATGACAAGTTCGGCTGAGGATCTCCATAAGTCAAAAATGACTTGGAGGCACACAACAATTTAACATATCTATTAAAGTAGTATACAAAAGAAACAGTGATGTTTGTCTGTTTTAGTATTTAAAAAAGCATGATGGATTCCAGTAGCAACTTTGTGACAAAGAAAAAGAAATTTTACAACAACAGCAACAATGAAAAATTATTTTTATCCCGCCCCTCTGGGCAACACAACTGGGGCGGCTTACAAGATTAAAACATATATTCCTATCTCACAATCCCACTGCCACCCCTCTAAAATACAATTAAACAACTTACAATTTAAAACATAATTTTAAAAAATAGACAAAACAGATAACAATGGTTACAGCTGAAATCAGGGTGAACAAGTTAGGCTTTTTGGTGGCTTTTTTTGGTGTTAAGATCCGTCTTAACAGCCTTTTTAAAGCTGTTTACTGTGGTAATGTGACAGATCACCATAAGCTTTCATGGAGTACAGCTCATCCTATCAAATGCAAGGAGTCAACTTTAGTATAGTTATTATTTCTTGCATTTATATCCTGCCTTTCTCCTAGTATGGAACCCACAGCAGCTCAAAATAGAAGATAAAAACCAAATGCAGTTAAAACAACAGATAATACAAAAATTAAAATCACTTAATCAAATGATCATATTAAAAGTGTTAGTTTAAATGTTTGTGTAATCAGAATGCTTCAGTCTTCCAGGACTCGCTATCACTCACTCAGAGTCACTATTGCAGAACAAAGGAAATTTGGAGCAAAAGACAGCTGAAGTGGAATACATTCACAAAATCCAATTAAATTATTACAGCATTAAAACAGATAGTTATTAAAAGAATAAAACACATTTTAAAAAGATAAAACTATGTATCAAAAACTGTATCAATTTTTTTAAATGGTGCAATAAGTATGCCTTGTTAGCATACCCTACACACATCCTGTGCTGGATATGGGGTTTTATATTTAATATAGGCATCAGGCATGTTTTTGAGGGATCATGAAAGTCATGAAAACTAGGTAAGGGGTTCTTTGGAAACTAGGTAAGGGTGATGTCCTAGCCTAAGGACATGTGGGAGACCTAGAAAATAGTAAAATAAACACTGAATGGCTTGCTGCTTACACTACTACTGCCACCACAACCGCCACCCTAAGGACATACCTGGCTCTTTGCGCATTTCCTCTTGCAGTGAAGATTAAGCATCATACTTACACCTCACCTTTCACCTTTCCTATCCAGAGGTTATCTCAAATCCTATCAATGGGGTTTTTTTTTTTCCCCCACTCTGGAGTTAAAGCCGTGAGTCATTTCAGAGTCCTTTTGTCAATTCCATGGAAAAACCATCCAAGTTTTATTACACCATGGGATAGCATCAAGCACACTTCAAGGCTATGAAATCCGATATAAATATCAGCCCCAGTTTTCGCATCTTGCCCACGGAACCTGTGCACACATAAGGTCCCCCTCGCTTACTGTTTCATCCTCAGATTCTGCCTAAGTCACTCTCCATCTTCCGTGAATCCCTAATTTAAGGATTGGTAATTATCACCCCTTCTAATTCCCAATCTCTTGCTATTGATCATTTCACACCTTTCTTTCTGTTAGCTTTGTAATCTCAAATCCACCTCCCCACCTTTTAGGGTAACAGTCTGAATGCATTAAGAAATGTGTGGCTTTCAAATTCTATGATCTAATCTATGATTGCACTTTGTTTAGCTTCCCTTTGCCCCTGTACCAACTTTTGATGAAACATAATCTAAAATTATTTTGCCTTGGTGCCTTGGTGTTTTTAGGGCAGGAGGCTAGG
>NC_056522.1:314285416-314289651 GCF_019175285.1 Sceloporus undulatus | reverse complement strand
TTATTATTATTATTATTATTATTATTATTATTATTATTATTATTATTATTTTAAACAGCCTTTTAAAGCACAGATACAGGGTTCTGCTATATGTTGTATAAGAGCATCTCTGTCCTGCCTGCATAAGCATTGTAAATATTTATTCAAACTTCTTCTAATCCAGATTATATAAATACTTTATTGTTCATGTTGGGAAAACCAAGCTGTGCTGTGATTTCATTACATAGTTCTCTCAAAAATTGGCAGAGACATGCTATATAGCAATTACTGGATGAGAGGATTGTTTTGAATACTTTTGTTGTTGTTGTATGCCTTCAAATCATTTCTGACTTATGGCAACCCTAAAGTGAACCTATCATGGAGTTTTCTTGGCAAGTTTCTTCAGAGAGAGTTTGGCATTGCCATCCTCTGAGGCTGAGAGAAAGTGACTTGCCCAGGGTCACCCAGTGGGTTTCATGGGTACTACAATGCCCATAATCCCCAGCCACATGACCCACATGCTAACTTTGGGATCCTGAAAGATGTAGTCCAGAAAGACACGTTTTGAGATCTAGCTAACATTCTGACATCTGTATAAGAGATGTATAAATGCCTGCAGTCTGGAGAAACACAACACTTGGCATAAGGGCACTCCTGCCTGTGGTACCTAGAATCCTGTCCTTTGCTGTTTCATCAATGGAAAAGTTTGCATGCATGCAGTATTCCATCATTATACCTGACAGGGCATCATCATCATTTGCTTTTTTGCTAGTGTGGTGGTCTCCCCCACCTCGTCCTACAGACCCTCACCACCAGGACATGAATACAGGATGAAACCCAAGGCAGATCTTGTTGAACAACAGGACTACTGCATCAGTAGGATCAGTGGAAGTAATAGTGACACTCTATTCTGCTTTGGTCAGACCTCACCAGGAATATTGTGTCCATTTCTGGACACCACAATTCAAAAATGATGTTGACAAGCTGGAGAGTGCCCAGAGGAGGACAAACAAAATGTTGGAAGGTCTAAAAACCATGCCCTATGAGGAGAGACTTGGGGAGCTTGGTATGCTTAGCCTGGAAAAGGGATGGTTAAGAGGTGATATGTTAGCCCTGTTTAAATATTTGAAGGGATGTCATATTAAGAATGGAGAAAGCATGTTTTCTGCAGCTCAAGAGACTAGGACTCAGAGCAGTGAATTCAAACTACAGGAAAAGAGATTCCACCTAAACATTAGGGAGAACTTCCTGACAGTAAAGTCTGTTCAACATTGGAACATGGTCCCTCAAAGTGTGATGGAGTCTTCTTTTGGGAAGGTTTTTAAACAGAGGTTGGATGGCCATTGGTTGGGAGTGGTTTAATTGTGTGTTCCTACATGGCAGGGGGTTGGACTGGATGACCATTGGGATCTCTTGCAGCGCTATGATTCTATGATCTCAGTATACAGGAGTACTCTGGGCTGTAAAAGCCCTAAATATTTACTATATTGATAATTATGTATTTGCTCTGACTGGCAGTGCTAGATAATGACAGTAACAAAAAAATTTTAAAGACATTTCACTCTCATGGCCTGTTGACCAATCTCAGGCAAAAAAAAAATCTCTGTCCAATTTTTGGTAGTCGTTCATACAGCTTTTCACTTCAGTTGCCTTTCGCCTCCCTTCTTCTGGTAAGAGTTGTCCCTTTTTAAACTTTTTTTTTGGGGGGGGGATCTTCTATCTGTATTCAGTTTTTTGAAACCAACATGGCAACAATGGAATACACAAGAAAGGGGAATACATAAGAAAGAAAAGGGGACAACATTCCTTCCTCTTACCACAAGAGTTCCTAGAGCAATTGAGCTGAACAATTGGCATGCGTGTGTGTCCCAGTTTCAACAGAAATGATGAATATGTTCGTGTGGCTAAGGAGAAGAACTGGAGAACTCTCTAGTGAGAAAAGTACATGCAACTTTCCCAGAAAAGAAAAAGCAACAGAACAGTAAAAAGTCTGTTTTCCTCCCTCATCCATGATAACTAACTTTAAAGGAAAACCACTGGGATGGGAGACCATGATGATCATGTCTCTGTTCTAAGCAAGTATACCAATTTAAAAAGACACCACCAACTGGAAGAAGGATTTTCCCAAACTCAGAAATTACTCTTTAACTTCTCTTCCTGAAGTTTCATGGAGTGTGGGTTTGTTTGTTTTTTCTCCCACAGAAGACAAGATCTGAACCAAGGGATTTAATTTACAAGAAAGGAGATTCTACCTAAACATTTGAAAGAACATCCTGACAGTAAAAGCAGTTCAACAGTGGAACAGATGTCCTTGGAAGGTGATGGAATCTCCTTCACTGGAGTTTTTTAAACAAAGATTGGATGGCCATATCCCAGGGATGTTTTAGCAGTGGATACTTGTCTTGGCAGGCGGCTGGACTAGATTATCCTTGGGATCTCTTCCAGTTCTATGTTTCCATGATTCTACTTCTTTACAGAACTTGGTTTTGAATAATGGATCAAAATGGATCATGTGACCATCCTGAAAAATGCAAAAATGTTGTCTTATTAGAATCAGAGGTAAATAAAGTTCTCTCTCTCTCTCTCTTTCCTCCTTTCTCCATATCTGCAGTAGGTTGTCTTTCATATCAAAGTGATACAAGAACCCCAAATACCTTTTTACATAACCCACTGTCTTTTGTGTATAGTCAGGTTATGGATTTCTATGATTCCAATGCTTTTACTTACTAGGGCTATACTCTTGGGTTTTTTAAAATTTGTTTTGCTTTGATTTTTTTTTTTAAAGCATGATTCTGCAACCTAGTGTTCTCAAGATGTGCTGGATTACAATTCTCAACATAGGCTAACACAGCTACAAGCCATAGATCTGAAGAAGGTGGATGGTTTAACAATGGATGGGTCTCTTCCACTGAAAGAATTGCACAGTCATTATGTTCATAATAATTTCTCTGTAAAAATTCAATTCAAGACTCTTTAAATGCTTGCTTTGTGTGTTTCATTTTTCTGATATCTGTATTACATACTTATGACTAGTTTACTCTTAAACATAGAGATACCAGGGAATTCGTTTTTTGCCAGGCTTAGCTAAAACCCTGTGGCACTTGAAAACATTTATTCTCCTACATTAAGAGGCATTGGTAAACAAAACCAGAATAATGTACCACCTCAAAGGTGTGTGTGTATTCCAATAAGCAAACCTTTACTATGCCATGTTACATAAGGGACACAATTTCACTATGATTTGAGTTTCCACAGATGTTGATATGGGCCCAATGCATTATGGCATAAGCTTTCATAGGCTATAGTCAACTTTGTCAAATACATGAAGGGTTACTCAGAATATGCAATGGGGGTTGTAGCATAGAATTGTAAACACTGATGTCAAAGTGACATTAAATACAGAAAATATTGACAGAGACAATGACAGCATTTCTTGTTGTAGTCATGAACCAATCCTGGGGTTTTATTGGCAAAACTTGTTCAGAATGGGTTTCCCTTTGCCTTTCTTTGAAGCTGAGAATGTGTGACCAGCCCAAGGGAGCACGGTGGTTTTCCATGGCTGTCTAGGCAAGTACTGTACAGATAGTACATGTGCAGATGTCTTAAGTCTCTACTTAATAGCCACCATTGTAGTCCAGAGTAACTACAAGGCTAAATGTTAAGCTTGTAAAACATATCTTTTTGAACTCTATTTTCCATGATCCCCAAGCCAACATGACCACTCTCCATGCTGGTTTGGGGATTCTGGGAGCTGTAATCTAGACAATTATGTTTTCTAAGCTGTGGCCCTGTTATTGTGCTTGCTTCCTTTTCCACTTGCAGCAAGGAGGAAGATGGCTCTGATCACTACCTCGCCCACTGATACTGGCAATAACACCCATGAAAGCCTTGAACACTGGAGGTTCAGCCAGATGGACAATGTCTCTTTGCCCAATTCCTCCTTTCCTTTGGCATTTAGTAGAACAGCCACTGATCATGCCCTGAATGTTCTTGCTATGGCAGCCATTTTCACTGTCATGGTAACAATGGGTTGCAACATGGAGATATCCAAAATCAAGGCTCATATCAGGAAACCCAAAGGGGTAGCTATTGCTGTGGTGTCTCAGTTTGGAATTATGCCCTTGACAGCATTTGCTCTGAGCAAGATCTTCCAACTGGATCCAGTCGAGGCACTTGCTGTACTCATCTGTGGCTGCTGCCCCGGTGGAAATCTCTCCAATATTTTAACTCTGCTATCAAACGGGGACCTGAACCTC
>NC_056522.1:314229694-314285406 GCF_019175285.1 Sceloporus undulatus | reverse complement strand
AGGTAAGGAGGGTGTGTGACAGTGACATGAAAGCCAGAACTAGGCAGTCAGTAGAAAAGTTTTAACCAAGAAAGAGGGTTCTAGGAGGTAAGGAGGGTGTGTGACAGTGACATGAAAGCCAGAACTAGGCAGTCAGTAGAAAAGTTGCTTTAACCAAGAAATAGGGTTCTAGGTTGCAACATAGACAGTAAGTACACAATTCCCTTGTTGCAGCAGCTCCACTGGTTGCTAGTCTGTTTGGAGGCATAAATCAAAGTGCTGATTATGACCTATACAGCTTGGGCTAAAGTTATTGGAAGGGCTGTATTATCCCATATGATCCTAACTAATTTTTAAAGACTTTCTGGGGAGGTTGTTCCCTCTGTCCCATCACCCTCGCAGGTACAGCTAGAGGAACATGGAGAGAGCCTTCTTAGTGGTGGTGGTGATGATGATGATGATGATTGACTGCAAATTTTGGCTTTCCTCATTCTTCCAACAAACAGTTACAAAGTATAGCAGTCATCCTCAACCTAGAGTCTCTACACTAATGGGAATTACAAAACCCATCACCATAGCTAGCATGCCAAGTGTTATAATTACCACAACAGGCAGTCCCAGATCAGGAAAGACTAAAGTAAGTTCTCTCATTCTTAAAAATCTTTGTGAACGCAAGACAGAAAGACTTAATGTCAGGAAGAGACTATACCTCAGGGACGGAGCAGTCGTTTTAAATGCAGACAGTTTAATTTGGGCTTGATTTTATTGGATTTCTATCCCATCCATTATCATAAAAGTGCAGTGTAGCTAAACAGTCTATACAAAATAGATGAAAACCCAAATATATAAAATTAAAAATATCTAAAATAGTAAATTACAATTGTCTGACAAAATAAAGTAAAAGCAACCCCACTAAAAACAGTAGAAAATTAATAAAGCACTTGCTTATTCTCTAGAGAATTATAGAAATAATTATGTTTTTAATAGGTGCAAGTAGAGCTCTAATAAAAGGTTGTTCCATAACTGTAGTGCCACCACTAAGAAAGTGCCCCTCCCCAGCATAATAGCCCTACAGGCTATGGTACTCTCAGGAACTATAACCAGTACCTGCCTGGCTGATCTTAAATCCTGAGTTGGTTGGTACTGCCAGGTCAGGTTCAATCTCTGGCATCTCCAAATACCAGAGCTTGAAAAGATATCTTCTTTGGAAAGCCACTGCCAATCAGAGAAGACCTAATGAGCTGTTCCATTTGAGGTTAATTTATCCAAACAAAAAAAGATGAGGGCTATCTGGGGTGTGTGCTGTTTATGGGCAACCAACAAATAGTTGCACTGCAATGTGTACATATATGTCACTGTATATTACTTGTAATACCATTCTGTCTGTAAGCATAGATCACATGATCTAGATGAGGTGGTCTGTTGTTGTTGTTTTAAAAGTTGCCTGTTTCCTTCATCTTTAATGTATGCATGTAATGTACACCTTTTGTGTTCTCCTCCAAACTCCCTCTATTATGCCATTTTGTTAGCACTGATGTGAGTAGGGATGGGAGATAGGAAGTATTTAAGCAATTTAAGAATTATCTTAGCAAATAATTCTTCACATTCTACTGTTATTAACTACTGTATGTGACTGACAGCATACCTTTTGGGTACATACATTTCCATACGTGATTGATCCTCGAAACAGTCGTGTAAAGTCGAAAAGTGTTATTTCTGGTTTTCAGGCAAATTTGGAGATCTTTTGATTTGATCACTGTGGCAAATGTCATGAGTAATCTGAACTGTGAGTTAAATCTCCCATGTCTATGGAAGTCTGGTTTCAGGATTTTGGGGAGGTGGGTCACTGAGAATCCTTCATTTCCCATGGTTAGAATCTGTTCATATGAACCAGGAGTATACTCTACACCACACAGCTACAGTAGATTGATCCTTCTTTAACTATGACAACCAGAATATCATGGATTTGTAGATTGGTGAAGTTCCTGGACTTCCCTGCTGAAGAGTTCCAGTGTTGTAGTTCAGGGAAGCAGATTAGAGCTCTCCAGCAGAAAAATCTAACTACTTCCCCAAACTACAAATCCCAGGATTCTCAAGGATTAAACTGAAACAGTTAAAATGGAATCAAACTGCTGTTAACTGTGCAATGTGGAAACTACCCCAAATTGACCATCACTTTGAAAGGGAGGGAGATGGATGAATGTACCCTGAGGCTGAAAACAGACTGGCCTTAGTTATTTTCCATTCTTCATTATCCACCAATGCCATATTTGAAAGAGTCAGAAACAGGTAAAATGAGGCAATGCTAAGCAAAAGATCACCTCAGTGATGTCATATTTCTCTTTCTCAGCATAGTGATGACGGGATGCTCAACGTTCTTGGCCCTTGGCATGATGCCTCTTCTTCTGTATCTCTATACTAATGGTAATCTGGAGGGCAAAGTGCCTTACAAAGAGATTGTATTCTCCTTGTTCATGACCCTGATCCCCTGTGCCATTGGGATCATTTTGAATGAAAAGAAGCCACAATACACTCATCTCATTGTTAAAGTAAGTGGATGCACTGCTACCTGGGTCTCATTTCATCACGCTAAATACTGCTAGGAAATACCTTCTCATTTTCACAAAAGTTCTTTTTTGCCTGCAATACAGGAATGAATGTATTTCCACAAATGAATAAGCACTCAGACATTCATCAGTTCTCATTTCCCAATGGTTAGAAAGCACACCTGTATGGGGGAAAGCAGGGAAGTAAGGAAAAAATATGGTGTTGCCAGATAAGTTTTTAAATGCTCCAATCAAAATCAGATCCCTTGTGACTGATTTATAGTGCAATCCTATAATGTCCAGGAAGAGAGATGAAAATAGCAGAGGTGAATAACTGGCTCTGCAGATGGTGCCGCCAGGAACTATTTAGATTCCTTGATCATGGGCTGAGGGGGGACTGCTGGCAAGGGATGGGTTACATCTCACGCCAGTTGGCAGAATGGTTTTTGCCAACAGTCTCAAGAATTTGACCAGGAGGCCTTTAAACTGAGTTATGTGGGGGAGGGAGATAGTATTCTGGAAGGCAAAAGGGCTGGAGAAAACAGTCAAACTGTCATATAGAGAACAAGGAAAACAGTGCAAAGACCCAACAGTGGGAAGCAAAAAAACTTGCACAGGCAGCAGATAGAGGGGGGGGATGGTCTTAGATGTCTCTACACTAATGCACAAGAGCATGGGAAATAAGCAAGATGAACTTGAACTCCTAGAACAACAAAGCAAATGTGATATAATAGGCATGACTGAAACCTGGTGGGATGAGTCTCATGATTAGAAGGTAGTAATAGAGGGATATAACCTTTTTAAGAGAAACAGGTCAAACAGGAAAGGAGGAGGAATAGCATTATATGTCAGGGACATTTACACCAGTGAAGAGATCCAGGACATCAATCCTGAAAGCCAGAATTAAAGGGGAGGAAAACAATAGGGATGTTATTGTGGGAGTCTACTATAGACCCCCAAGTCAGACAGAGGAATTGGATGATGCCCTTCTAGGACAGATGACCACACACTCAGAAAGGAGAGATGTAGTAGTGATGGGTGACTTCAACTTTCCTGATATTTGCTGGAAGTCAAACCCTCAAGGTCTAGCAAATTCCTCACGTGCCTCAAAGACAATTTCATTGTCCAAAAGGTGGAAGAGGCAACAAGTGGGTCAATTATTTTAGATCTGATTCTAACCAACAGGGATGACCTGGTTAATGGGCTGCAAGGGGTGGGATGATTAGGTGAGAGTGATCATGTTCTCCTGGAGTTTGTTATACAGTGGAAAGGAGAAGACAGGCATAGTCAGACATGCATTCTAGACTTTAGGAAAGCTGATTTCAATAACTTTAGAGAAATACTAGGGGTAATCCCATGGTCAGGTATACTAAAAGAGAAGGGAGTTCAAGACGGATAGGAGTTTCTCAAAAAGGAGATACTGAAGGCACAATTTAAAACAGTTCCAATAAGGAAGAAAAATGGGAGGTGTCTCAAGAAACCAGGATGGATGTCTAAGTTTTAAATGGAACATGTATAAGAAATTGAAAAACAGGGAAATCACCAAAGAGGAATTCAAACAAATAGCGAGCACATGTAGGGGTAAAGTCAGAAAAGCTAAAGTGCAGAATGAACTCAGGCTTGCTAGAGAGGTTAAGAACAATAAAAGGGGCTTTCTCTGTGATGAATTTCATTTTGATAGCTTTGACCCAGTTTTCTAGTCTGTTTAGGTCACTTTGAATCTAGATCCTGTCCTCTGGGCTATTAGCTACTCCTCCTAATTTGGTGTCATCTGCAAATTTGATAAGTATGCCTCCGATTGTGTCCTCCAAGTCATAGATAAAGATGTTGAATAACACTGGGCCCAGGACAGAGCCCTGTGGGACCCCACTGGTCACTTGTCTCTAGGATGAAAAGGAGCCATTGTTCAGCACCCTTTGGCTTCGGTCAGTCAACCAATTACAAATCCATGTAACAGTTGACTTGTCTAGCCCACATTTCCAACAGTTTGGCTTTGGTTTTTTATACATTAAAGAAATCTTTTGGGGCAACAAATGCCATCTGTAAATTATTTTGTATACATTCTCTTTTAATTCTTGACATTCAGTGTGTTTCATTTTTCTACCCCATGTCTCTTCCCATAAATGATATTCTATATTATGTCCTACATTTTGTGCCCATCTTATCATACTATGTCTAATTATTTCTTCTTCTGAGTCCCATTTCAGTAACATCTTTTAGCATCTAGCGATGATTTTTTTTCTTCCCTTTATTTAATATTTCGTCCCAATCTGATTTCTCACTTTGTATTCCTTCAAGCTTTTTATCTATCCTGAATCTTTCTCTCAACTGCCTGTATAGATACCAATGGCATTCCACTTGAGATTCTTTCAATTCTTCCTGAGATCTCATCACTACTCCCCTTGTACCGTTTTCAATAAATCAGAGTATCTTAACCATTTTATTTTCGGGATACCTTCTCTACCAAACAGCACTTCATGTGGGGAAAACCATTGCAGTATTTTTGTACAAAGTCTGGTCTTGTATTTCTCCCATACATTTAATAAAGCTTTTTTCACAAGATGGTTTTTACTTTCTTTGTGGATTTTATCTTTACCATATACCAAATAGCTGTGCCACCCAAATCTCAATTGATCTCCTTCAAGACTTAACAATTTCTCATCTTCTAGTGTGATCCATTCTCTAATCCAAACTAAACAACAAGCAAAATAATAAAGTTTTAGGTTTGGTATTCCCATTCCACCTCTTCTTTAATCATCACATAAAATTTTCAATTTTATTCTAGCGCTTTTCTTCTTCCAAATGAAATTAATGATTTCTTTTTGCCATATATTTAAAGGTTTAACATTATGTATTATTGGTAGTGTATTAAACAAAAACAAAAATTTTGGAAGCACATTCATTTGGATTACTGATGTTTTACCTAGTAATGAGAGTTGTATCCTATCCCATTGATCTAAGTCTTTTTTTATGTCTCTCCATACTTTCTCGTAATTATGGTACAAGTCTGAATTTTTGTTTGTCAGGATTATACCTAAATACTTGACTTTTTTCTTCACTTTATACCCACTAATTTCCTCTAGTTTCTGTTCCTCTTTCCTAAGCATATTTTTAGTTATTATCGTTGTTTTCTCTCTGTTCATCTTAAGACCTGAAATATCCTCAAATTCTATTAGGACATCTATTAATGGTTTAATACTGTGTTTTGGGTTCTCTACAGTGTAAATATTCTCATATTAGCTCGTCTGCAAATATTCTCATCTTAAATTCAATTTTTTAAGTTTTTATCCCCTGGATGTTTTCTTCTTGTCTTATTCTGTTATTCAGAGCTTCTAGGGCTAGAATAAATAAAAGAGGTGGCAATGGGCTGCCTTGGCGGGTACTTTTGGTTATTCTAATTTCCTGTTTTTTTTTCTGATTTACAATTATCCTAGCTTTTCAAACTCTATATATTGCTTTAATCCAGCTTAAGTATAAAGATCCCACCTCTATCTTTTCCAGTGTTGTAAATAACATATCCCAACTTAAATTATTGACTCACATTCACTATTTTGAACATTTTTTCACTGTTTTAAGGCAAGAATATTTATCATTCAGGGCTGTAGGATGAGGAAGGATATTAGGGTGGGTCAATTTCCTTACTACTACAACCTAGAAGAAAATTATCTGTGTTTTGTAACACCACAAATTGTCATGGTGTTAGTGATTTATGAACATGTAAATCCAATGTACACCTGTGCAAGTCACTTGTTTCAGTTGCTGTGGAAGTCAGAATTCTCTACCCAAAGTGCAACAACTACTGTAAAATCCCCCCCAAAACCAACCGTTTAAGCTACTGCATTCCATAAGAGCCACTCTCCCATTCTCTTTCTCTCAAATATATATAAAATATGTATTGTCATATAGCTGGACAAGCATTGCTCTCTGGGATTTCCAAAGAAGCATGCAGCTGGAGGAAAACAGACGCACACTTATCTGCTCCCCGCCCCCTAGATCTCCATGGCCAGTAAATTGCTATGGAGTGTGTTTTCTAGTCGCCTGTTGCCTTTTGGTGACACCATGAATATCATAGGATTTTCTTGGGTAAGGAACTCAGAGATGGTTTTGCCAATTCCTTCCTCTGAAATATAACCTACAGCACCTGGTATCGTTGGTGGTCTCCCATTAAATAACAACAAGATCTTACCTTGCTTAGCTTCCAAGATCAACTGAATCTGGTGCCTTTAGGGTATTTAGACCCTTGCTGCAGCAGCTTAGTGATGGTTTGAGATGTGTAAGAGAATAAAACATGTTTTCATTTACAATATGTCTCCCAGTCCAGGATCTCATCCTTCAGTGGCATTCTGCCACTCTGAGTGCACAGTATAGAGAATAAATTGGTGGACCATGGCAGGGAAAAACTGAAAAAACATCATATTTAAATAAAGTGAAATCAGGCATTGAATCTTTAAAATTAGCAATTGAAAAAGGTGAATTTAATTACTGAGGGCCTGAACAGACAGGCCAAAATAAAGCTGCTTCGGGCCACTTTGGAAGTATGCTGTTTAAATGATGCAAGCATCCTAAGATGCCGGAAGCTGTGGCAAAGCCATGCTCCAGTCCTAAGGTCTGGAGCGCAACTTTGATGCGGCTTCCGACCTCTTAGGACGCATGCATCATTTAAATAGCATACCTTCAAAGTGATCCGAAGCAGCTTTATTTTGGCCTGTCTGTTTAGGCCCATAGTTACGGACATAAGATGAGTTCCATTAGATCAGACCAAAAATCTATATCAGGAGTAGAAAGCATGCACACTTCCAGACGTTGCTGCACAGTAACTACCATAATTCTTCACCATTGGCTATGCTAGCTATGGTTGATGGGAGTTGAAGTCCAGTAACTTCTAAAGAGACACGTTTCCCACTCCTGGTCTACACAATCCAGTCTCTCTCTCTCTCTCTCTCTCTCACACACACAACTGGTTGAAGTTGCTATAAGTTAAAGGAGTGGAGGATTGTTTCATTACTATATCAAATGGACTGGGCCAGGGCTGTGTCAAAACATGGAGAGGCCTTGGGCAGAATCTTAATTTGAGGCCCCTTCCTCAGGAGCAGTGTGACTAGAGTACTGGACTACAAGAGATTAGAACATTGGACTACAAGTCAAGAAATCCAAAAGATCATGGGGTAACTTCAAGCTAGCCACCGACTCACTGCTTGATCTTCCTCACACAATTGTGCTCGGGATGAAATGTAGAAGAGGAATAGTGTTTTGTTTTTAATGTTACCTTGGATCTCTTTGTGGGTGGGGAGAAGAGAAATAGATTATTATTATTATTTTATTATATTAAACTTAAAACAAAAGTAAGAGATATTCTAAAATAACAGAATAGGCTTGAAGGTCAGGGCTGATGGCCTGCCCCTTCTTCATAGTGGAGGTCTCCCTCATAGAAGAGCCCCAGAGCTCTCTGTACCCCACCCCCATCTTAAAAAGGCCCTGGAATGAGCAAAGTAACTTCCTTTGGTACTCTATAGAAGACCAGTTGTTCCAAGGCAAGGGGGCTATCAATCACAGAGCTGTATAATCCTAATAGCTGGTCCCCAATGTCTTGAATTATATTCACTTATCTCATTTTATTTATTTATTTATTTATTGTTTCTCTTTTGTTTTCAGGTTGGTATGATTCTCCTGCTCCTTATGGCCATCCCTATGATTGTTCTGATGGTGGTCAGTCTTGGAAGCAGTATCTTGCTGGTCATCTTATCACCACGCCTGGTGGGGACTTCTGTTTTAATGCCTTTTTTGGGTTTTTTCTTGGGCTACATCCTTTCTTCATTCTTCAAATTCAACAACAAGTAAGTTCGCCTAAGCAAAACTGAGTTGTTGTTGCTTTTCTCCTTAAAGGCAGGGATTGATTCTAAAAGTCAATGAAGATGTTAGCTTTATGTGTTTGCTAGGGATAAGTCAATGAAGATGCTAGTTTTATATGTTTGCTAAGGATAATAAACTTCTCAACAGCCGTAAAGAATGACAAGTATTTATTGTGGTCAAGCCTTTATTGGAAAAACCCAAAAGTCACAAACATCTTTGTGAAAGATACTGAAACCACATGTTTCTTGATCAGGCAATGGCATTTTAAAAAAGTGTGCAAGGGGAAAGATTTGGTCAGTGATGGAGACTGTAGTATGCATGTTGTTTTCAGATGGTATGAGGGAAAAGTCCTGCAGATTCTCAAATTAAGTTCATTGAGCCCCACACACAATGGTTCTGGGCCTGCTGGAAGAAAATAAACAAATTCAATATAGCAATAGCAAGTACATTTCTATACCGCTTATCAGTGAACTAGTACTCCCTAAGCTGTTTACAGTGTGTAAGCCAACTGCCTCCAACAAGCTGGGTACTCAAAATTACAAAATCAGAGCAATAACATTTGTCCTTCTAGCTGAAGAGGAGGGGCAGAAACTTCAGTCCTGTTCCATGTTAAATAAACCATATTTAACTGGTTCAAAGTGGATGCTCAGTTTCCCTGCCTTCTGCCAACAGTCAACAGACCCTATGTCTAAGTAAGAGTCTATTGCCTGGAGACCTGCCCAGGTCTGCCTGGGAAACAAAGGGAACAAAGAACGTTGTAGGGGCTTAACGAATAACCTGTGTTGTTTAGCATAAGCTGTTTTAAATACAGGGGTGGACTACTATGAGCTCCACTCCACAAAAACTTATGATGAGGAAAACTTGTTAGCTTTAAAGTGTCAGAAGATTCTTTAGGCAAGATCCCAGATCATGTAGGAAAGGAATAATACTTCATCTGCACAGTTCTGTGACCTCTCCCTATCTCAACAGCTTTCACGTCCCAAGGAGGATGGACTGCCACTGCTGCTATTTACTTGGGGGGAGGAGGGAGGGGGCAGAAACTCAGAGGAAGCATGACTGGTCTCAACTACAAGGGGGAAGGAAATGAAGGTGTGCTCCTTGATGGAGTACTCTCTCATTTCCCTTCCTTGGAAGCTGAGAACACCCACATATACCTCCCCACCACCACCCTGTCCCATTGGTAAGCAGTAACACCATCACCTGGGCTTAACAGTGACTTGGGGTGGAGTTTTGGGATGGGGAACAAAGGGCTCAAGAATAGCCCCTGCATCATGTCCAAAGAGACATACAGTATATACTTGTGTATAAGTCTAGAAATTTGAGTCAAAACATTGACCCAAAAAAAATATATCAACTTATCCACGGGTCAATGTAAATTTTGTACTTCACTCTTTTTTAAAAAGGAACCATCCCTTGGTGAAAAGCAAGAGCATAATCTGTCCTTGAAGCACTGACCATCCTCTCTCATTCATCCAGCCTTTAGTGTGAGCAGTTATGCTTGCTGGGATTTTGTAAATTATTTGGCTTTGCTTTCCTTTGCTTCATCCTTTAGATCTTTTGTTACAGAACTCTAGGTTTTACCCTCAATTTATCCATGGGTCATATCAAAATCCATAATTTTGGTCCCCAAACCTGCCTTCGACTTATACATGAGATCGACTTATAGTTGAATATATACGATATGTGTGTGTAAGCCACAGTTACATGTTTGTAAGAACATTGCTGCCTTTGTTGTTTTTACTGCAGCATACAAACAAAGCTAATTAATTCCCTGGAATTTATTGTAAAGAACCATTTGGACTGTGTTGTTTGCAGGCTAACTAGCCAACACTGGACTTGTATTGGCCTCCGACCCAGTCTCTGACCAGGCTCACCACATTCAGTTTGTAGAGGACTCACTAGTCTTGCTCCCCATTCTTTCTCATATTAAACCAAAATAGCCAGATAGAGGCACTACCTCTGTGGTTATCCTCTTCTATGATCAGGAATTCATTGTGCCAAGCTTGTGATTATGCAGAGGATCATAAACTGCATCAAGCCAAACAGGGTTGAAACGTCAGACCAGTAGGCCCATTCCCATATCCCTCCACAATTAGAACGTTTCATGTTGCAAGAAGGCTTTTATCTTCTCATGTACAAGTTTCCTTTACATTGAGGTCAGCAAGTTTGGCAGGTCTGACAGCCAATTTTGTCTCCTGAACCTATGAGTCATTATGGGCCTCATATCTACTGAAAATGTTGTTCACCAAGCCTGTTTTTAAAAAGCGACAAGTTGTTCAGCATTTCTCCAAACCCACACATCAAACTTCTCTAAAGCAAAACCATGCAATTTGTTGGATAGAGATAACTGCCATTGCTGGATGCTTTGTGTGTGTGTGTGTGTGTGCGCACGCGCCTTTAAGTTAACTGTTGACTTATGGTGACCTCATGAATTTCATAGGATTTTCTTTGCCAAGGAATACTCAAAGGTGGTTTTGAGTATTTAAAAAACACTTTCTAAAGCAGTGCTCTCACCATGAGGTTTCTCTTCTCACCCTAAAACCCAAGAGACAAGCTCTGAGGTGTGGAAACTGTACTCATGGCCCATATGTTGAGCTCTTCATTTCTTTTTCTATATGGCTGGTGGGTGCCTCTCATGAGGGTTTGTACCAACTTATGTTGGTGTGACAGTTTTGTGGGAATACCTAGAACATGGTGACCTGACCAGCATCTCAGGTGCCTTGGTAATCTCCATGCTGGACTACTGTCATGTGCTTTGTATGTAAATACCTTTGAAAACAAATTAGAAACTTCAATTAATTCAAAACGGAACAGCATGCTTATTAGTGGTAGCAAACCTTTGGGAATACATAACACAGAGACTGTAAGAAACATGATGGTTCCACAACTTTTCTTAACATTAAGCATTCTGAATACAGCATACCTTACGGACGTGGCTTTTCCTATAACGTGGGTAGGACTCATTTGCCCACCAGATGGCGTCAAAGTACAGTTCCCAGCAATTCTAGCCAGCAATAGCAATAGTAATAGCAAGTACATTTCTATACTGCTTATCAATACACTTAAGCACTCACTAAGCCATTTACAATGTGTAAGCATAGCTGGTGATGAGGAATGTTTGAAGTTGTAGTCCAACATCTGGAGAGCTGCATGATTCTAACCCTTGTCCTACAAGAACTCCCTCTTTATATATTAAAAAACTTAATGACCAAGCTTCAAACGTTACCAAAAGATACCAACTTCAGTACAAGGTATCTTAATGCAGATTTTGGTATAGCTTGTTCACTAGCTACACTTGCCCTGGGTTTTCTCCAAAATATGTGGATAGGCATTCTGCTTTTTTCTTTTCAGTGAATGCCTAAATTCTTACAATAATCATATTCTGTAATAATGGCTCCTTCATTGTGTGGCGTGCACGCATGCACAAACACAGCTATAGACCTGACCCAAAAGCCACCCTCCACATGTATCAGGCAACAAGGGGGCAGACTTTTTTTCCTCTTGTATTCATTCTATAAAAGTTAATAAACATACCAGATTAGGATTTATGCTGAGCCTAAATACTAAATATTGTATTTAGTATTTTCTCTAGCTCTTATATAATTTATGCTGGGTCTAAATACCTTACAATAACCATATTCTGTAAGGCACCAGACCCTATCTGATCTTTGAAGCTAAGCAGGGTCATTACCAGTTAGTATTTAGATGGGAGACCAGCAACAAATACCTGATGCTATAGACTATTGTATACAAAAGAGGAAGGAACTAATAAAAACCAACTGAGTATTCCTTGCCAGAGAAAACCCTATGAAACTAATGTGCTTGCCATAAATTGATTGACAACTTGAAGGCACACTACACATATGGTTTATGCCGATGTGTCATGCCTATAACCCCATGTAATACAGGATTGTGTATTAATATTTCCTGCATTAATAGATGCAAGCGGACAATCTGCCTGGAGACAGGCTGCCAAAATATGAATCTCTGTTTGACCATCCTCAAGATGGCCTTTGCAGCTGAAGTTATTGGGCCTCTCTACTTCTTTCCTACTCTGTATACGATTTCCCAGTTGGGAGAGGGCCTTCTGCTGGTCGTGGTTTTCAGGAGCTGTGGAAACACAAAAGAACCAAATGGTAAGAATCAGCTTCAAATAACCACTTCTTTTTCTCCCTTTGTGTGGCATCATCTCTTGACCTAGTTTCCCATAGAACTTTGTAGATTTTTATTTATCCAGGATATAGCTTACAAGAGCTGTTGGCAGATTGAAAGTCAGCCTGTATGAATGTCAGAACAGAGCTACAACTAGGCATGGCTCAGAACTGAGATTAGAACTGCCGCTTGAAGCAGAAGGCAGAAATGACGGCTCTTGCTATACATAAAGCACAAACCTTTTAACTGCAAGGAAATAAACACTTTCATGCACTCACATCTGGAGGCAACATTACCAATAAAAGCACAGTTAATATCAGTTAACGGACAGTTAATAATCCAGGTTAAAACAACAGGTTTGCTTTATTTCCTTTAAAGCCAACAAACCCACTAGGTTACATTGAACAAGTCACACTCTTTCAGCCTCAGAGGAAGGTAATGGCAAAGCCCTTCTGAAAAAACTTGCCAAGAAAACCCTGTGATCGGTTTGCCTTAGGAATGCCATAAGTCAGAAATGACTTGATGATATACAGTAACAACAAAGTCCTACTGTAGCTGTGTGTGCCTATCTAGAACATGCAAGGTAAACAGGTGGCCACCAGAATCCTTTACTGAGCATGTGAACAGCAAAAGAGAAAGAGAGCAAATGAGCCTGTCTCACTAGTACCTACATGTTAAAAAAAAAACCATAGATCTAACAGAACCTAACCAGAGTTATCCAAGAAACTGAAACTTTTGGGGGGCTAGATTGCAACACCGTGGATAGCTTCTTCAAATTCATACTACAACCCACATTGGATTCACCACACTCTACTGACATGGGAACACAAGGCAGCATTTCCATCTGTTTTCATTTCCTTTTCATTTCAGACTCAGTGAAGGTGGTCTCTGAAGCTATTGACAGAACTGGGGTCAAGAATGAAATGGAAACCAACCAACCAGAAAGTTTGAGACAAAGTAGCAGCAGAAAAACAAAAGGGTGCTGGAAAAAGTGGTCCACCTCAACATCAGAAGTCCAAGCTATTTCCACATCTGAGTCCTGCTGAACTGACTCACAGCTTTGTGTAAAATACATGTCATTGTGATGATTGTGAAGTGAGATAAATACTTGCCTTCATAAATCATGCATTCCTATTTGCTCTGTGCAGGTTTTCATCCTGTACACCAATGGAGTGCCAAACATACACCTTTTTGAGAAGAATTTTGGATTAGTATTCTTCCATCATTAAAAAAGGTGCTTGTTTCCAATAACACACTACAGTTGAGTGCTAATTGCCAAACTCAGATACATTCCTCCTGTCTGATCTACGCTAAAAATGTGGAAAATAAAGATATCAGGAATTTGCCACAAACATTACTTGTATCCCTGAGTCTGTGTGAGACTAAAAAGCAAACCAGCAGTACATCTCCTAACTTTGTCTTGGATCCTAAAAGGATGCAGTTAGTCAGTTAATAATAAACAGAACTAAAAAAATATAAAGTGAGCAAACTGTTTCAGCTTATACCTTTATCCAAGTTTAGAAGTTTTCAACATCTTCAGTGGATGATGGTATTCTCTTCTAGGCTTAGGCCATGTGGTGCAAGGGACTCTCATGTCTATGAATCCAGAAACACTCCCTTTTTGTCCAAAATGCCTGAAGGAGATGGCACCTCAATATCAAATGGGAACAAATCAGAGTATGATGTTGAAGATTGCTCAAGCTTCCTGGTCAGGATTGTAGACTTGTGGTTCTTGAAGCAGGTATGCAGATGTGACAGCTTTACCAAAGTATTGCAGACAGATCACACAAATGAGATTGCAGGACTGGCAGGCAATGTGTAAATATTGTAGGTCCTGCAAGTTGCAATTTTCCTAAAGGTGAGTCTGCTTAGGGTAGCTACAAAGCCCAGTTTGTATTTCTATTGCCTGATTTTGGTTGGGAGTAAACAAGTGACTTGAAGGCACATACAAGCAAGGTAGGAGAGGTCCAAGAAATGATGAACTTTTTGATTAGAAGGGAAAATGTCATTTGCTCCACCAGTTCCAGGTTTCCCATTTTCTCCTGAGCTGCTACCACAAGATCAAGCACGGGTTGGAGCAAAGAATGTTTGCCCAATAGATCACTGTGAGCTATTTTTATTAAGACCCCAAGGGCTTTTGCTTAAATACTTGCTTCAGATGGAGATGAGAACTGTCAGAAATTAATGCAGTGGCAACTGCCACTCTATGGAACATCTTCATAGAGACCAGCACAGATAAGCACTGGCTCTTCAGAGCATCCATCACTGGAGTAAACATGCTAACCTGAGAAGCCAAGGAGCCTAGGACTAAAGTACCACTAGTCACAATATCCTAGTTAAAATGCCCGAGTCTGCAGACCCCAGTTGCAAATATTAATATGGCAACCCCTTGCTGAACAAATCCTGCCAAGGACACCCTGTGCCTTGGGATCAAAAACTTACTTGGGACACAAAAAATAAAGATATGCAAGGGGACTTTGTAATACCTTTGAGACTATATAGAAGACATTGTTGCATAAGCTTCAGTCTCTTTGAGTTTGACCACAACAAAAATGAGGTGAGGTTGCATCACTTCTTTTGCAAAGCTTGTTTTAAATCAGTATATGACCCTCAGTTGCAAATGTAAACTGTTTTCCTGAATGTGCGAGGCATAATTTAAGCTATGAGCTGCCTTGAAGATCATTTAATGAGCAGGCAGAGTATAAACCTTCATCTTGAATTACTAAATGACAGGCTTGCAGTGTGCAAATTTTCCCCTCAACCAACCCTCCTGAGAATTGTATGTCATATTTGTCCTCCAGCTAGAAGCACAGGAGCCACAGAATTTAGTCTACACTTTCAAAGGCATGGGATTTTACTTATTTCATTTAACACTGTTCTATAGTGCAGTAGTGATCATGGTGTTAAGATCCTGGAACTGAATCCTTCAGCCTGGCTCAAATTAAGTAGGGGGTCTACCTTTCAACTACAGGAATATAACCATTTTGTAAAATTAATAGTAAGCATAATCATGTCCAGAGGAAAACATGATTTTTAATGGCAACGATGGTAAATGGCCTTAAAGGTGAGCAATGTATTTCAGCCTCAAGTCGATTCTTAGTGCTGCACAAGCTCCTTTTTCACTGTTTACAAGGTCAGCACACTCTTGCTGATATGCATTACTCACATCACTGCATACTATGGCACTGAGTAGCACCATGAAGGATCATTCTGGAATGGCAGGGCAGAACAATCCACTGATGCTGGATTCCACCCAATGATTCACGGCCATCACATGGGTGGAACCCAGCATTAATGGGCTGAGCTGCCCTGCCATCCAAAGTACAGTGGTACCCCGGGATACGAATGCGCCGGGTTACGAATTTTTCGGGATACGAAAAAATCCCATAGGGATTTATTGCTTCGGCTTACGAAGGTTTCTTCGGGTTACGAAAAAACCGCGGCGCTATTTTCCGCCACCGGAGGGCAGCAGAGAGCTATTTTTCCATTAGCGCCTATGGGAATTCGGCTTACGAAGGTATTTCGGGTTACGAAATTAACCGCGGAACGAATTAATTTCGTAACCCGGGGTACCACTGTATTTTCTAGTTGAAACCAGTTTGCCAGCCCAGCCAGAAATATTCCCAACTATTTTATTAAAATTGTACAGTATTTTGTAAGTGCATGTATTAGCAGTTTTAACTGAAGCTATGGGTGGTTAAAACCTGGGGGGGGGGGTTGCTGTGCTGCCATTCTGATAAATGTTGCAGTTCATCAGTAACCATATCGTTATTAACTATAACTGTACTGAAAGATCTTATTTTCCACTATCATCTAAAAGCAGCAGTACTCTTTCGTACCTTCAGAATATAATGCTCACTCCCCTGAATTTTATACTGTAGTATTAACATCATCACATTAGTAAGGGTGAAAGCTACCTAAGCCAGAGCAGTGGGAGGGGGTGACTGGTTAAGAAACATACTTTCCAGGGGAAAGGTTTTCTAATATGAAGAATTATGAATAAAATACTCAACCATACTGTTACAAACTTGAGTTCCTTAATTGCTAGCCCCAACCCAGTGTTCATCTGCCACATTTCTGTTGTTCTATAGGCCTGCTAGTCAAGACTCAATTGGGGTTATGCAGCATTACTTCCTTGATCCATTTTTTCCTTCTTCTCTGACATTTGAGCATTCAACTGACTTAGTCAAAGCCTCAAATGAAATGCCTGATTTTTGTGAATCTGTTCCCCATTCTTCACTCAAGAAACCAGTTTACCAACCAACCTTCAAAGCCTACTGCTGTATAACATCTGCTTTTGTCATAACTAGATTCATTGCTTTCGAACCAATGACAACTTGGAAGAAATGCACACCACTTTTGTGAATATTTTTATTATCCATCTTGACCAGTATGATTGGAGATCAGGACAAGGAGTCAAACAGATTGCTTGAAGCACTATAAATCCAAAATAAAGCTTTATTTACAGCTGGTACAGAGCTCAGTGCCAATTTTTTAAGTTTACATCCTGAAATGGCAATTACTGGAATACACTGAGAGCAGGTTTTCAAAAGGAGAACTCTCCCTAATTACAAAAAAAAATTAAAGCTTCCTTAAAGAGCTCTAGCAATATACATAAAGCTATGCACTTCTGGTTCAATGAAGTGAGCAGGAAAAGGATTATCAAAAAGACAATACAATTAGTTCAATAACTTCTTGGTGGTCCACATATACAAAGCTGTTAAAGCCCTCCCCCTCCCAGTCTATTTCCCAGAAGTCACATACTTACCACAACTATTAGCAAGTATGGTTCAACAAGTCCCCACAGTAAACTGTTTTTAATTCAGTTGCCACTGTCAACAGAGCGTGATCTTGAGCGTGATCTTTGGCGATCCACAGAAGCTGGAGACTTTGATCTACTTGAAGAAGCACGCTTCTGGCTCTTTTCAGGGGCAGGAGATCTACTAACAGATCGTGACTTGCTACGGCTCCTGCTTCTGGATCGGGTGTAAGACTTGCGGCTTCTGGAACGAGATCGACTGCGAGACCTCGATGAGCTCCTGCTCCGGGAACGGGACCTGCTCCTGGACCTACTAATAGAAGTTAATTGTCCATTTTAGATTTAGCTAAATACATACCAACACACACACACACACACACACACACACATATAACCAATCCCTGGATGTGTATGATCACACCCAGTATTTTTAAGCTGGAATTCTTACCTATGCCTTTTGCTGCCTTCAATTAGCTTGATTTTCCTTCCATTTATTTCTTTGCCAGAAAGCTTTTCAATAGCATTCTTTAGATCACTGTAAGAGGCAAATTCAACCACCCTAATAATAAAAGAGAGTATACATAAACTCAAACTTGCCAAGTTTTGGACACTTACAACCACCATCAGGATATTTTTCTACAGAGTCCTCCCCTTTTCACACAATATATTGGTGCAATGTTGGTTAGTCCCAACAAACTTACCCTTCATTTAGTTTAGGCCTATGCGCATCTGCAAAGGTTACTTCCCCAGCCTGTCTCATGAAGTCTTTGAGATCCTAGCATAAGAAAAACACTGTTAGAACAGGCAGCAGACAGTATCTTGAGTATTTAAAAAAACATTACTGCAAGAAAAGATGTTAAGAATTATTACGTGGCAGATGCCACACTTGCAGATAATTCTCTATTTGATAGCATACATCAGGGCACGAAATAAATGAAAACAGCATACAGCTTTAAGCAAAATGCTAGATTTTAAATAATACACTTTATTAAACTGTCTTGCATTCAGTTTATTTCTGGAAGAGCATTCTGAAATGTTTTATGGCTTAAAAAGTACATTTATATAAACCAGTTATTTTGTGCCCCATATGTCATTAAAAATATAGTTTACTTTACCTTCATTAACATTTCCCTAGGCTAGCCAAGCATCAAACTGCATTAAGCGATCGAAGATACCCATCATGGTACATGCCCGACTGGCTCTTCGCCAACCGTTTGAAGAATACTACCCAGTCGATGGAAGCCTTTAATCGCACAGCCCTCCCTATTAGCAGACTATTG
Organism: Sceloporus undulatus; assembly: GCF_019175285.1. NCBI lineage: Eukaryota > Metazoa > Chordata > Lepidosauria > Squamata > Phrynosomatidae > Sceloporus > Sceloporus undulatus. The sequence continues at coordinate 314,266,840 of NC_056522.1, read as the reverse complement.
GCGGATCCAGACATTCTCTACTCTTGTGAAGTTACACCAAGGACCACTTCACTGCGATAGGATTCCAACGACCACCTAATGCGTATCTTTCAACTCTCTCGATCACGATCTCTTATTTCGAAGCTTTACGGGAGGTACAGTTCTCAACTTAGGAATCAGATCTCGTTAACTTTCGGGGATCGCTGCAACCCGGCACTTTTAAGGAAGTGCATCGATTACGTCTAGACCAGCAAACACAGATCTAGAGGTGGCCAACTGTTACACTGGAGGAGCTGACTGGATAAGTCAGCCAGGCCCAACCAAGAGTGACCAAGACAGAACGATTAGGATAACCCACAGGCACTCCTCGTCATAAGGCCAACGACACAGATAGGCTGGCAAATAAAATGGATTTTTAAAGTGGTTAAAATGGAGTTTGAAAACAAGGTAAAATTACATTAAAAATGCTACTATTAATCTAATTTTGAAAAATGTATTTAAACATTACGTATTAATAATTTTGAAAATGTTTTAAGCTTAAGATATAAATTAGTTATAGCAAACAGCACTTTTATGTGTTACATACCCATTAAATGAAGTCTAAAAAACAATCATGTTTAACAAACCTGCCAGCTGACTCTGGATGACAAATTTTCTACAATGAGGCGATTTTCTGTTCTTACAGGTGGAGCATTTCTGATGGGAATAAAATACTTAGCTTAGTACCAATGGCAATAAGCACCAATTAATTCTGCTGTAACAGAAATTCAGGCTGCTGCCATGTGTGTACCTTCTATCATTGCGTGGACGGCGGCTACTGAAACGATCAGAGTATCGTCCTCTGCCTCTTCCACCTCTTGACCGAGCCCTTGCGTGCTCAATTGTAACCCTGAAAAGGAGAAGTCAAACCAGTGTCCTTTACTACACATTCAGATTTGCATGGACACTAAATAGAAACACATTCCCAGTACATAGTAAACAGCTCTTTAACATGTATTTACCTTTCACTGCAGAGTTCTTTTCCATCCAGTTCGTAAACGGCATCATCAGCATCCCTTGGATCTTCAAACTCCTGTGGGGGGAAAAAAAAGAAAGCGTCTGTATCAAGAATGTACCACATCCTCCCTTTGTGTATGATACAATATATCAACAGCACAATACGGCCAGTCAAGTTGCACCGTGGCCTCTAGGACTGTCCCCAAGTCCCAGTAAACTCAAGAGAACTTATTTTTAAATAGACAGGCACAGGAACACATTCAGTGCTGTATGCTTTTGATACTGTTTATAGGGATTCAGGCATTTTCCACTATGGAAGCTTACCCAGCAAAATTTCTACTTCTTCGCCTAGAGAAATGCAGTGAAACCACTCTCAAGACTCCATTCAGCATGAACCATCCACATTCTTTTTATTTATTTTAATTATTATATATACATAAACAGGAGCAAACAAACAAACATATAAGCACTCAAGCTTGTTTTGTATAGCTATTTTTCTATTCCCTGTTATTCTAGAATTCTATTCCACATTCTCTTACCACAAACCCGAAGCCTCTTTTCAGGTCAATGTCGCGGATACGTCCGTATCCCTTGAAAAACCGCTCCACGTCTTTTTCTCGGGCTGCTGGGTTTAGCCTCCCGATAAATACACGACAGCCACTCATGATGCCGCTCCAGATGGACCACCAGCTGAGGAAGGAAAGAGAGAGAGAGAGAAGAACAGAGCGTTAATCAGGAGCTTAAGCCCCTGGGAAAGGAAGGAAGGAGCAAGACAAAATGGCCGCCAAGAAAATAGGTCACTGGTTCTCCGCTCGTCTCTGCCGCAGTCCAGGCCCCGCCCCGCCGCAGTGTGACGTCAGAAAAGGCAGCGCGCCAAGCCCAACCCCGCCTCCTCCTCCCGCTGGACCAATCAGAATGCGCCACATCTGCTCCGCCTTTGTGACGCAGCATCGGCAGAGTGCCAGCCGTCCTCGAGAGGCGCATGCGCTCTACGGCTCCAGCCGAGGAGGGAGAATTTCGTCCGACGCCATCGCTTCCACAAAATGGCGGCCGGGCCGCACCCAACCTCACCATTAACAGCGCGGCTGTTTGTCTCACTGCTTAGCCAACGAAATACTCTACATCGCCCCGATTAAAATAAACTGACAACCCTTCTCTCTCCCCCTTCTAATATATTTCTGTTCAAAATCCCCCCCATCGAGGATCCCTCCCTCAAAGCACCGTCACCTCACCTGCTCTTTCGACCTTCCGTTTTTGATGACTTAAGCGGGACCTTCACAAGAGACTTGGGAAAGAGCTTTACAAAAGCTCGAAGCGTCTCAACCGACGTCCAGTCCGCGAATGGCCGGCTCCGCCCGCCGGCAGCGCCACAAAATGGAACCCGCAGCGGAGCACGTGACGTCGAGGGGCACGTGACGCGATTGCGGCTCCGCTATTGGTGGAAGGCGATGGAAAAAATGGAGGGGATGGGCTTGCAGCTGGGCTGACGTCACCAGAAGAGGGCGACCGTTGAGGATGGTGGCTGTGTTCTATTATGTTCCCCTCGCTAGTTTACTAGGGTTGCATCCACACTGGAGAAATAACCCGGTTTAGCACCGATTTAACTCTTTTTGGCTCAAGGCTATGGAATTCTGGGAGTTGGAGTTTGTTGTGGGCCCAGAGCGGAGCGGAGCTCCGCTCTGGGCCCCACAACAATCCCAGAATTCCATAGCAGAGAGCCAGACAACGAGTTAAAGCGGTGCCAAACCGGGTTATTTCCCCAGTGTGGATGCAGCCTATGTTTATTATTCCCCACAAAACCAGATAAAACCTGAGACATATTGGTAGTGTTGAAAAACCACCCAGGAGACCAAGGTTCAAATCCCGCCACCTATTAGGTGACAAAGTCACACTCTCTCGGCCTCAGAGGCAATGGCAAAGCCCCCCTCTGAGCGAAATTTGCCAAGTAAAACCCATGATAGGGTCGCCCTAAGTCGGGAACGACTTAAAAAGCACACAAGAGGAGGAGGAAGACACGTTAATAAGGGGAAACGCCCGACCTGAAAGGAATAGCCGTCATGGCGGCGGGGCATAAGGGACGAAGATGGCGATGTGAGGAGGAGGAGGAGCCATCGCATATTTGGCTGTTCACTCGCACATCTTTTTGTTACATAAGCAGACATTTTGCGCAGGAATAACTGGCCCGTTCCATATAGAAACCTGGCCTGGAAACACAACCTGGTTTGAGCCCGCTTTAAACATCTAAAAGTTCTAAAGATCTCTGTCCCAGCATTGAACATTATCTGATTCTGTTGCTGGAAATTTCTAGCAAGAAAGATGGTAGACTTCAATCTATTCCATCCAACGAAGTCTCTATTAAGTTGCTACAGAATTCTTTGACATCTTTTTTTATACTGAAACAGACTTGGGTCCAAAAACACACTGCAGAAATAATCCAGTTTGAGACTGTTTTAACATTATTCTCTTTATCCCACCTTCTTCCCAGTACAGGGACTCAAGGTGGCTAGGGAATCCTGGGAATTGTAGTTTTGTGAGACATTTAGCCTTCTCTGTCAGAGAGAGATCTGGTGCCACAACAAACTACAATTCCCAGGATTCCGTAGCACTGAGCCAGGGCAGTTAAACCGGATTATGTCTGCACTGAGGAGGATGCAGCCCTGGTGTATCTAGCATTGCAGTCTCCCTCCACTAATAAAAAGCAGCAATTTGCGTAGGAGGTGTCGGTTTTATTATCTAAAATGGCGCCCCCAAAAGACTCCTTCCTTCTTCAGACCCTTTTTCTGTCGCCCCCTCCTTTCCCAATTTCATCTCCGGTTTATGGCACCTTTACGTCAGCTCTTCTTCCTGCTAAAAGGCTGCCATGTTTGTAGATCTCTTCCCAGGCTTTACAGGCTGGTTTCAATATAATTAATTAAGGTCCAAAACACACTGCAGAAATAATCCAGTTTAAGACCGCTTTAACTGCCATGGCTCAATGCTAGGGAATCCTGGGAACTATAGTTTATTGTGGCACCAGAGCTCTTTGTGTGAGAGAAGGCTTAATGTCTCACAAAACAACAGCACCAAAAATTCCCTAGCACTGAGCCAGGGCAGTTAAAGTGATCTGAAACTGGATTATTTCTGCAGTGTGTTTTGGATCCTAGTATTTAAAAGTCAGAACAGTTACATAAAGAAGGAAACTGGCCTTGCAGGACCATATAGAATGAAGATAAGCCCACCAATGTTTTAACACCATTGCTGTTAGAAAATAACTGCAATTTGTTTATTCAAAAATGAACCAGGTGTGGTGAAAGGAAGTAATCCTGAACATGTTGTTGTTGTGTGCCTTCAGTTCATTTATGGCAACCCTATCATAGAATCGTAGCATTGGAAGAGACCACAAGGGCCATCCAGTCCAACCCCATTCTGCCATGCAGGAACTCTCAGTCAAAGCATCCCCGACAGATGTCCATCCAGCCTCTGTTTAAAGAGCTCCAAGGAAGGAGACTCCATTACACTCCTAGGAAGTGTGTTCCACTGTCGAACAGCCCTCACTGTCAGGAGGTTCCTTCTAATGTTGAGGTGGAATCTCTTTTCCTGTAGTTTACATCGATTGTTCCGGATCCTAGTCTCTGGAGCAGCAGAAAACAATCTTGCTCCCTCCTCAATATGATACTCCTATCAGGAGGTTTTGTTTTCAGGTTTCTTCAGAATGGGTTGGCCATTGCCATGCTCTGAGGCTGAGAGAGTGTGACTTGCCCCCAAGGTCACCCAGTAGTTTTCCATGGCCAAGCTAGGATTTGAACCCTTTTCTCCAGAGTCACAATCCAACACTCAAACTACGACTACACTCTGTACATGTGTGGAGTAAATTCCATTAAAATTGTTTTCTGATTAAAACAAGCATTTTCAGCAAGGCTTACTCCAAATAAATGATATGGGATTGCAGCCAAAGAGCAGCAGTAGGAATCCAGCTATGGGACTACAACTCCCAGTGTCCTTGCCTCACAGTAGTGAGGAACAATGAGTTACTTGTAATTCAACAACATCTAAAAGGCCCTGAAGATTTTTGCCCCAGCATTGAAAATTATCTGCTTTGCTGGAAATTTCTACCATAAAAATTGTAGACTTCAATCTGTTTCATCTCATAGAGTCTCCAAATTGCCACGCGATTATTTACCACCTTTTTCTACTGAAACAGATTAACATGGGTCCAAAATACACAGCAGAAATCATCCATTTTGAGACCCCTTTAATTGCCCTTGCTCACTGCTAGAGAACTCTGCAAACTGTAGTTTTGTGAGAGACATTTAGCCTTCTCCATCAGAGAGTTCTGATGCCACAACAAACTACAAATCCCAGGATTCCCTAGCAGTGAGCCAGGGCAGTTAAACCCATCTCAAATTGGATTATTTCTGCAGTGTGTTTTGGACCGTGGCTGTATCTTCAAATGTGTACTGAGTTGAAGAACTGAAATCTCTAAAACCACAAAAGGCTGGCTATGGTATGCTACTCAGTGACCTATTTGCCCATTGACCTCTCTAAAACACTTAGGGGTTTGCCTGCCAGCAGAATGGAAATATGAGGAAGTACAAAGTCTTTACAGAAGTAAAGTTGGAAATTAACTTTTTTGGGTGGTAAAGGTGCAGTAGGTAAAATAAATTCAATTGAAGCCAATTGTGTTACTAAATGCTTGAAGGCAGTGGACCTCATTGACTTGAAGAAAATCTTTCTCCGTCTCAAAGGTGTTGCCAGGATTCCTTTATATCTTTTTTTAATCCACTATGCATTGTTAGGTGTAATTCGATAACCTGCACACCTACCAGTAATTAATCCAATCGGTAACATTAGTCTTTTTTGTACTTGATTTAAACAATTATGGAAAACATGAAAGCTTGCACACTTTCTGGCATTTTGGTAGTGCTCAGCTATGGATTTTATTTTTAATACTGTAGCTCTTCCAGCCTCCTACTGCAATACCAGACGTACCCAAGTAACCTGGTTGGTTTTTAGAGTAGGAAGCCTCCCATTTCTTCACCATACATCACAAAGGCGTATATTCACCCTTCCATCCAAATCTCAGATTATTTCCAGACATTGGTTTTGTACAGAAAATAGCATTATCTCTGCTGAGAAGGATCCAAATGTGTTCCTATTATGTCACCCTTTTATGGTGAGGAAAATCAATGTATCCTAGCAATAAATTGCATTATGTTGTTGCTAGGCAAATTGAGTTTCCTGCTAGCAAACATTTTCTAGGACTGTGGACATGTTTGTCCCAACAAAAAGCAAGGAAATCTTTGAGGGCACCTGGAAGACTAATACATTAACTTGTCTGTGGTTTAGGGAATTACAGGCTTTTCCTGTTTTCCTAGTAGTCCTCTTGAGTCCTGCATGAGCTATATAATTTGCTACAGTATTTCTGGTTTCATAAATTACAATTGATATCTCCACTCGCAGACCATGTTTGTGTAATTTTATAGATCTACTGAGCACTTTAATTAACAACAATAACAACAACAATCCTGATCTATACCATCGTTTGAAAAACACCAGCAAAACCACACTTTACAAGATTCAGGCCGTATGTGATTAAAAGTGTTTGCTGGGATTCAGATAGTAAGATTGAAGGAAAGGAGCATATGAGCGTATAGAGAGTTACACTGAAGAGCTGGACAATGTGTACAGGCACTGTTTTGAAAGAGTGTGTGTTGTATATGAGGTATGTTTTATTTTATGTCTTTAATAAAATATATTTTAAAAAATGTTTAGTACAGTGGGCTCTTGGTATCCATTGGGGGTTGGTTCCAGGACCTCCCCATTAAATACAGTGGTACAGTGAAATGTTGTCCCTTATATAAAATTGCACAATCAAGGTTTGCTTTTTGGAATTTGTACATGTTTTGAATATTTTCAAGCCATGGATGCTTGAATCCATGGATATGAAGGGCCCACTGTATTGTATGGGGATAGGGTTGCCATAACTCTGGACCTCCAAAATGGGGAAAATGTAGGACAAAAAAAGGTGTCCTACATTTGAAAATTTTGTCCTACATTTTCCTGCGGAGGGGAGCGGAGGCCAAGCGGCGAGGGAAAGCCTCCACTTAAGGAGGCTTTCCCTCCCCACCTGGGCCCCGGGCCTCGCCGCAATCGGAGGCCACAGAGGAAGGGCCAGGCCTCGGTCGATCGCTGAGGCCTCCCTTCCTTCCCCGGCCTCCGCAGAGGCCGAGGAGGAAGGCGCGAGGCTGCCGGTGATTGCCGGGGCCTCGCCTCCTTCCTGGCCTCCACGGAGGCCAGGAAGGAGGGAGGAGGCTGCAGGGAGGCGGGGAGGTTGGCGCGGCTGCGCGCAAGATGCACCACCTCCCTGCAGCCTCCTCTGCCCCAGGCCTCGCTGCCCTCCTTTTCCTCCGTGCGGCCATGCGCAGTAGAGGAGGAGGAGGGCAGCGAGGCCCCCCGGGTTGCTCCGCAACCCCGCTGCAACTGGGCTTTACCCGGTTTTTGGATGGCACCCGTGCCGGGATCGGGCAGGTGCCGCCAAAACCGGGAAAAACCCGGTTGCAGCCGGGTTATGGCAACCCTATATGGGGAGAATTTCTACTTCAAGGAAAACAGGTGATGTCAATTCTTAAGCCATAGCGTAGAGCTTTCCATTAATCATATTCAGCATCATTCATTGCATATAAGGTAAGATTTCACCCTTTTGGATGATGCAGCTGAACATATAACTTCCTAAGATAATAGTCCCGTGTTCACATACTGAGAAGTGGTTTTGCCAGTTCCTTTCTCTGACATGTAGCCTACAAACCCTCATTAATTTGTGGCCTCCCATTCAAGCACCAACCAGGGCTGACCATGTTTTATTTCTAACATCAGACAGGATCTGGTGACTTTAGGGTATTTAGGCCCCAGGTTATATAAAGTACAAAATATTTACACCTCATAGATTGGACCCTGGTTTCTGTGTACCTTTCTACTTTTTTCCATCCAATGCACCACCCATTTTTATATCTTCCTTGATGAGGGCTGAATATAAAGCTGTGAGAGAGAATCACACAAAAATGGAAATATACTTGAGAGGCCAGTTTGCAAGATTATCTTTATAAATGCTATCAAGTGCAAGTGGTCTTTAACTTTCTGTACCTGACAATCACATCTTAATTTTATTATTTCAATCTAGCTAGGAGGAGGCCCCTGGAAATTTGTCTAGCCAATGCAAAACATAATATAGTCTCCTCTCTATAGTTTTCTTTTAGTAAGACATTGGTTACTGAACAGCAGTATCTGTACCTGCCTACTGAGAAGAAAATCCCACTGAATTCAGTGGGACTTTACTCCAAGGTGAGACTGCATAGAATTATAGCGTTAAATAAAAAGCATAGGAAAAATAAGCTTTTGATAACTGAAATTATTATTATTATTTTTATTTCCACAAACCTCTTGTTTATGTTAGAATCAACAAGAAGCCTTACAAGGACAGTTTTAAAATGACTTAAAAAAAATAAGAAAAGAACAAAGGGATAATTTTTGATAGAGGATACTATTTTAACCTATATTTACAGTTAATTAGAGGAAGAATTTAACATTTTTTAACTTAATGTAAATTAATCCCACCATAAATTTGTAGAGTGCAATGAACTCTTGAGGAGCATTTACTGTCCTTCTACGAGGACAGTAAAAGGATAGTAGTTAGGTCCATTCTAAAATACCCTCATGATTGATGGCAAGCTATGAGTTACTGTATATAGTCACATCCATGTACAGTCAAGAATATCTCACTGCAGAACAACAACAACAAAAAAAAAAAAAACTGGACTTCTTTCCTTACACATTACATTAGGCTGGCAGCATGTCACAGATAGCAGTTACCAAACATAGTCTATGATTTTAGTACAGTGGACCCTTGTTATATGCTGGGGTTTGGTTCCAAGATCCCCCGTGGATAACAAAATCCGTGTATGCTCAAGTCCCATTAAATATAATGATATAGAAAAATGGTGTCCCTTATAAAAAATGGAAAATCAAGGTTTGATATTTGAAATTGATACTTTTTTTGAACATTTTCATACCATGGATGCTTGAATCCGTGTATAAAAAATCCATGTATAAGAAGGGCTGACTGTTAAACATTTTGAGCTCATTAGAAGTCACATTATGGAATACTGACACAATAATCTTCTAGGAATAGGATTAAAACTATCCTGAGTGGGACAGATATCGTGCATTGGAAATTATTTAAACACACTTTATACTATTTGTGTAAATGTGGTGGTAATGACAGAGCAGATAACACTGTTAACTATATTTGAGCACTATTTACATTTCTGGATAAGCCACTACTGTTTACATAACTTCCTTTTTCATTCCTGTTGTGTTAGCCTAAATATCACCAGATTGATCTTAAAAGCTAAGCAGGTTCAGCCCCAGTTGGTACTTGGATGAGACACTGCCAATGAATACCAGGTGCTGTAGAAACTGACAAAACCTCCTCTGAGTACTGAGTATTCCTTGCCTAAGAAAACCCTTTAAAATTCATGGGGTTGCTATAAGTCAACAGGCAAATCGAAGGTGTGTGTGCTCACACACATACAAACAGACATGCTTTTGTTACAATGGTGTAATGGTTTTGCTGAGGTGCAAAGCAATCCTATACAAGTCTACTCAGAAGTATGTTCCACTGTGCTGAGTGGGATTTATGCCCAAGTATGTATGTTTAGATTGCAGTTTAAGGTGTTTCATACTATGAGCTTATCGCACATGACCTAGAAAAATGCACGCAAAAAGGGCCTAATCTATTAGTCGGCCCTTCTTATACACGGATTTTTTATACACGGATTTAAGCATACACGGTTTGAAAATGTTACAAAAAGTATAAATTTACCTTGATTTTCCATTTTTTATAAGGGACACCATTTTGCTATGTCATTATATGTAATGAGACTTGAGCATACACGGATTTTGTTATACACGGGAGCTCTTGGAACCAAACCCCAGCGTATAACAAGGGTCCACTGTATACATAACCAATCAGCTTATCGCGCAGGCCCTAGAACAGGCCTGTCGTGTTACAAAAAGGGGCCTGATGGGGACAGGAGGCGGCATAGAATGCATGTTACCACACAGGAGACCGCCGCCGCCAGACATTCCCATCGTGTTCTGGATGCGTTCCAAAGGGGGCAATTTTTGAGAACTGTTCAAAAGTTCTCAATGGGAACGTGATGGAAACGTCCGGCAGCGGTGGCAGCATTCTCCTGTGCAGTAAGATGCGTTCTATGCCGCCTCCCGTCCCCATCACACCCCCTTTTGTAATGTGACAGGCCCATTCTAGGGCTTGTGCGATAAGCAGATTGGTTACCTATACTTGGGTACACACAACCTACACCTAATAGATTAGGCCCTTTTTGCGTGCATTTTTCCATGACAAAAGTGACAGTTTTGTGCATGCAATAACTTCTTATTTCTTGAAGCCAAGTATAAAAAGAACTGCAAGCAGCAGGGTTTTAAATCTGAGTGGCTCAGACTATGCTGACTTGCTGATTGAGACAAAAATAGAATGAGTCATCATCTGACAGGGATACCAAGGCCCTTAGCACATGGATCCCATTTTGGGAGAAAGGTGAGACATAAGTACAATAAATACAGTGTGCTCTTGGTGTCCCCTGGAGTTTGGTTCCAGGACCCCCCTCCCCTGTGGATACCAAAATCTGTGAATGTTCAAGTCCCATTAAATACAATGGTATAGTAAAATAGTGTGTCTCATATAAAATGATAAAACTTAGCTTTGCTTTTTGGAATTTATATATGTTTTAAAAATATTTTTAAGCCATGGAAGGTTGAATCCATGGATAAATAATCTCTAAATACAGAGGGCTAACTGTAAGTTACTCTTGTTATACTGCTATTGTTTTCTAAGGCGAACCTATCATGCGGGTTTTTTGGCAAGATTTCTTTAGAAGAGGAACTGCGTTTCCTTCCTCTGAGGCTGAGAGAATGTGATTTGCCCAGGGTCACTCAGTGGGTTTCCATGGCCGAGTGAGGATTTGGACCACCAAAAGCATAGTCCAATACCTTAGCCAAATTATCACACTGGTTCTGTATAGCACTGTATTCCGTTTTGACTGTCATGGCAACATCATGTGGAATTCTGGGGCTTGTAGTTTAGTGAGGCCCAAGAACTCTCTGGCTGGGAATTCTTGTTAACAGACCTCAAGGCGGCCTTGCCTCATGGCAATCATGTGGATGAGACATCTTTGCCCTTCTTTGCTCTGCTCAAGTCCTGCAGACGTTTGCCCATGACCTCCCTAATTGAGTCCAGCCATCTGGTCTTCCCCTCTTTCTTCTACCCTCAACCTTTCTTAGCATTATTGTCTTTTCTAATGAGTCATGCCTTCTCATGAAGTAGCCAAAGTATGTCAACCTCAGTTTAGTCATCTGGCTTCTAGGTGTATTTCAGGCTTGATCTGTTCAAGAACCCATTTGTTTGTCTTTTTGGCTGTCCATGATATCCTCAGCATTCTTCCTCAGCATCACATCTCAAATGAGTTTATTTTCTTTTTAATCTTCTTGTTTTACTGTCCAGCTCTCACATCCATACATAGTGACTGGAAATACCATGGCTTGAACAATACATAGTGATTGGGAATAACATGGCTTGAACATGGCTCAGTTGTATATCCTTACTCTTTAGGATCTTGTCTAGTTCTTTCATGGCTGCCCTTCCTATTCCAAGACAGACGAGCTGAAAGGCGCGTGGCAGAGGCAGTACTAGGGTTCCGGACTGTGCAGCAACCACACAGTCCAGAACCCTAGTATGTAATGGTGGTGGCCTGATGGTGGCGTCCCATCGACATGGGCATCACCATCTTGATGTAAGGGATGCACAGCGTCTGCATATCGCTGCACGTCTGTTACGTCACGAGTGCGCAAATGGTGCACTAGTGATGTAATTCGGGCACCACTAAAAGAACCCAGAAAACCTGGGTTCTTTTTACTCCAGAGGGATGTTGCATGCTCTGGCGGCTGCAGCATCCCTCTGGAGCCAAAATGGGCATCTGCAGACTGCCATTTTCGGGCAGTCTATACTGCGCCCTAGTCGTTGTCTTCTTCTTCTTCTTCTTCTTCTTCTTCTTCTTCTTCTTCTTCTCTCTTAACAGCAGTTGCTGTTCTGAATGATGTTTGATCCCAGGTATAGGAAATCTTTATTTCAATTTCTTCATTGTCTAATTTAAATTTATGTTGGTCCTCTATGGTCATTATATTTGTTTTCTTTATGTACATCAGCAAGCCTGCCTTTGCACTTTCTTTCTTGACTTTCCTTAGTAGGTGTTCCAAGTCCATGATGTCTTATTCTAAATTCTACGGTAAATGTCCCTCCCTAAACTGCAGATCCTAGGATTTAATACGATGTTGCAATTTATTTACATAAAATAATACTAGAGGGTGATTTACAAAGTAACATAAAACATTAAATGGAATATAGTGCTGTAACAGCAAATGTGGAGGTTCTTCTCACCAGCTAATGTAGTGGGGTGGGTGAGATTACTCCCATTCCTGGAGGCAAAAACATGTACAAGCAGATCAGGGACTTAGTCTCATGCAAATTAGTTACCCATTAACACAATCTGGTCTCACATTTGTCCTTGCATTTATGCTACAGATTGGCTGCAGGAATCCACAAGACTGCTAGAACTAGGGTTGCCATAAGTCAGGACCGCCAAACCGGGACAAATGTAGGGCAAAATTTTCAAATGGAGGACACTTTTTTTTTAAAGAAATGGAGGACACGCGAAAAAATTTCCTGATTTTTTAAAAATGTTAATATAAATGCATGTTTCTGAGGATTCTATAGACAATTGCCCGCTCTTGCCCCCCTTGCCCGGCACTGGCCCCCGCTTGCCCCCCTTGACTGCCGCTTGCCCCCCCTTGCCCGCCTCCTCCTGACCGCTTCCTCCTGACAGCCAGCAAAGGCCGTGGCACTGGTGGTGGCTGCAGCGGTGGCCGCATGAGTGTCCCCCCGCAAGTGCGCCAGAGGCCCTGTGCAAGCACACCAGAGGCCAAAGGCCCCGCGAGAGGTCAAAGGCCCTGCGCAAGAGGCGCAGCGTCAGAGGCCCCACGCAAGCGTGCGAGAGGCCAAAGGCCCTGCGAGAGGCACGGTGTCAGAGGCCCTGCATGACCGCGTGAGAGGCCAGAGGCCTCACGTGAGGGTCTCAGGAGCTGCCGCGCGGCCGCAGCCGGCCCATAGCCTCCCTCAGCGGCGCCCGGGGGTGGAGGCCGGGACAAAGGCCAAACAGGGGCGGGACCGTGATGACTGGTCCAAACCCGGGAAAAGTCCCCCCCCCCCCCCGGCGGGATATGGCCTAGCTAGAACTGAAGTGTAGCACTATAAAAAAAGAAGCAAAACTAAGGAAGGCCCGTGGCTCCATGTTGATATTTTTGTTCTCTGTTATTGAGGACAATATTTAGATAGTAAGCCCTGGTATAGCAGGAATCTTTTTGTTTTGTTTATGCTACTTTGTAAAATAAATATGCTATGGTATTATTTTATGTAAATAAACAATAATCATATCCTGTGCAAGGGGGCCCTCCTTCTGACTCATTGTAAGGGAATTTTATCATATCCCATGTGGAAAACTTAAATATGTAGACCGGAACCAGCAGTTAGCAATTTATGTGCCTTAAATCCACCTTGGCCCCTGAATGTTTGCCTGAGCTGCTGCCTATTTGTGTGTTTTTTCCCCTTCTGCTTTCATCTTTTTCCTGTTATTCCTTTCATAAGAGGATAAGTAGGTAGAACTAAAGTAGAGCTTATAAACATTCCCTTAAAAAACCTCTAAAACATCTACGATTTCTAACATCATCCAAAAACACAATTTTTCCAAGTTCTGTCTTAGATGTATAAATGCATCTGCCTGCTTCAGGAATAAGATATATGCCTCCCTCTCCAAGAACTTGGAGTGCAGTTGCCTTGCCAGCATAGTCAATAGTGAGGATTGATGGGAGTAGCAGTACTAAAACTCCCAGAAAGCCACACATATCTATCCCTCCCCCCACCCACCTTGAGTGTGACAGGCCAGTAAGGAAACATTGGCTCCTTAGATATATTCTCAGACATGTCAGTTCCTTCATATGAAAAAGCAACATTCCCTTTTTCTTGTGATCAAGCCCAACACCAACACCAACAACACCATGTGTACTGAGCAGAGGCCCTGAGATAAATGAGGAATTGGCATGAGTGAAAAGGTATTTTATGAAACAGAGTTTTTCTTTTTTCAATGATAACATTTTTAGTGCCACATAACATTGATTTTATGTCAGCTGTATCTTCTGGGGGTTTTCATTGCTGATGGAATAAAGATGTTTCTGCTCTCCCTGTAACAGCCCACATGAGTTATGTTTTGTGAGCTGACTACAGTTGTTTACTCTCGTTTCAACTTCCCTGGGTACAAAGGTCAGAGAAGGGTTTTCCAATCATTTCTTGCTCACATCACATGATTAAGCAAAGGTGCAGCCTCTGTACAAGCTTTAAACAGTTAAGCTGGGAGGAGCATTCTAATATTTATGCTGGCATGTATACTGCTGAGCTGATTGGTTCCTATTGTTATATTCCTCAAAGAAACACCAACTTATATCTCACCTCGCTTTTTAAAGAAGCATTTTATCCACCAGTGGCACTACCTTTCCACAGTGATGGGATCGCATGCTCCTGTGAGGCAAGAGGCTATGCTGATGGCAGCAGTACTGCTAATAGGGTCTCCCATGTCAGACAGGCTTTTGCTGAGGGGATAGACTAAATGTGCCAAGCAACTACTGCAGAGCAGCAGTAGTGGGGTGTGAGTCTGGTGCAGGATCTTTCAGAGACAATGGCAGTGGCATCATAGCTAACACTTGTTACCACTGCACAGAAAGAAGCATGACAAACCCCTTTTGAATGTCTTATACTATGAAAACCCTATGATGAGATAATCCAAAATGAAACGATATAATGCAAGAAGATGACAATCCCATGTTGTAAGGCATTCAGCGAACCTCTGGGGTATAGCAGAGGACAACTACAAGTAGTGTCTAATGATGCAACTGGACTCAACCAAAAATGACATTCAGCTGTTGACATACTTGGAGGTAGAAGGAAAATCTAAAGCTGTACAACATATATTATGGGAACATGGAATGTGAGAAACATCAGTCAGGAGAAACAAGACATAGTAAAACAAGAAATGGAATGTATACACATCGTAGTACTTGGGGTGGACAGGAATGGGACATTTTGTGTCAGATAATTACATAATGTTATGCTAAGAAAATAAAAATCTAAGAATTAATGGAATGGCATTAATAGTGAGGACAAATGTAGCAAAAGGATATAATGCAAAGTATGGCCAAACAGTAAGAATTCAGGAAAAAGCCATCAATAAAGTCATAAGCTCCATTTTCTCTGCAAAAACAAGACCAGGAACAAATTGTGGTACAAACCATGAACTGCTAATTGCAAAAACTAGAGTAAAGCTAAAGAAGAACACCAAACTAAATATCTTTCTGTCCTTCAAAACTGGCAGGCAAAGCGCAGCTGGGGTACAGCTTGTAGTCTCCTGGCAGCATCAGCGGCGTTTTCCTGTGCAATAACACTCATTCTCACCCCTTCAAGCCCGTTCCCAATCTGTGTGCAGATCGGGCGAAAAATGATGTGTGAGAATCTCCAAAGTCTCACTGTCTGTGTTTAGACTTCTGTGCTCCTCCAGTATAATGATGATGTACTCATTGCACTTCAGCAAAGCTACTTCACCATTTCAAGATTTGTTTATTTATTCCTTGTATACTATGCAGCCCTGTGCTGTACAAAGCCAGAAGCAGGGGACAGGAATGAGGTCATCCAACCCTGCTTAGGGGGGAAAAACCTGGTTGAAAGTAACTGCCAAAGATTGTCCTTGCCACCCATACATTAGACAGGCATTTAATATTTTTAACTACTCAGATCAATGCTAGCAGAATAGCTCCATGAGGAAAACCCTGGTTAAAAGACCTTGGTACCAGCTGGAAATTTTTACCAGAATGAAGAAGCATGGACCTTTGAAGAATTATTCACATTGTAAAATTCCTTAGGTCAACAATGAGGCATATCTCATTGAGGCATTTGCGCCTATACAGTATAGGCATATAGGATTGAGGTATACACTTGACATATTTGGAGAATGTTGCACATTTGCCCACTTTCAAACAAACGTCCTTCAGTATGCTTTGACCAGAAGTCTAAATATAGCCCCTTTCTACTTTTCCAGAATTTGGGTCTTAATGTGTTTTAAAATTGTATGGGCAAGGTAGAAAGTGGAATTACTTTAAACAGAGGAAGTTTGTATACCATCATGTACATTCTGAGTAAATTACTTTTTTCTTGCCTTTCTTTCAGGAATTATGACATTTAATTCAGCTAAATGAAGGGAGTGGTTTACTTGGGTTATATAAAGAGATAAAAGGTCTCTGTCATTCTGCCAATTTCTTAGAAGCCATTGCATAAGGCTTCCTGGGGCATGAATGTAAATTTAATTGCCAAACCTGTTTGAAGTTGTTGAACCAGATAGGCTCCCACAGGTTTTCTTTAGCAGGCTTTTGAAGTATTTAATAGGCCTCCATTTAAAAGAGTAAGAGTTGTACATAGTTTCTTTAGGGTGCTCTAAGCCAGCCTTTAAGGAAGCCCATCATCCTAAGGCTCCAGACAAAATTGGGAGCTACAGATGGGACATAAAATGTATTTATGACCACTTACATGTTATGCATTGTCCTGGATGGAAGAGAATAGGACTAATGAAGGGGAGAGAAGACCTGTGCTTTTGTAACTTTCTGTCTGGACATCCTAAATTCCTAACCTCCCACTCCACCACATATCTCCTTTGATATCTCCCATTTGAAGAACAAGTAGAGGGATGGGACACTGAACAAAATATCACTGCCTTTCAAAAAGTAAATAAGAAAGTAATCTCCATCTCTAACTTGTATCTCTAACTGATACAGCTACGAAGAGCCCTTACACTACAAAATTATAGCACTATGATTACCCTTTAACTAGCAAGGCAGCATCCTATGGAATCCTGGAGTTCATAGTTTAGAAAGGGGCACTTAAAATTTAGAATACTCTTTCACCTCACCACACTACAAATCCCAGAATTCCAGTGGATGCAATCATGGCTGTTAAAATGGAATCATGGTGCTACAATTGTGTATTGTGAAAGTGCCCAAGATTAATTGTTTCATAGATCAGGAATGGGAAACTTCTGGACCTATATGTTCTGTCATCCCTCACCATTGGACATAGTAGTTAGTGCTGGTGGGAGCTGAAGTTCAACAGGATCTGAAGGCTCATATGTTTCCTATCTCATACAGATCTGTGGGCATAGCTTTTGCTTCCTTGTAATTCTTAATTCTGCTATACCAGCATCAATAACACTGATCAAACTGTCCATATCTATTAGTTCCATGAATGCAATGGCTGTATTTTCTGCAATGTGCTGGAATGCCTATTGATGTACCATTCCTTTTCCAGGCCTGGATCATTCTGTACCAAGGAAGAGGATGCCAGGGGTGTAGCCAGGATTTTAGGAAGGGGGGTGGGGTCCAGACTAAGTGCCACCATTATAATGGGGCTTGGGTGTGGTGGCGCAGCAGCACACACCATTCATTTTTCTAATGGAAGGGGGGGTCTGGACCCCAAGAACCCCCCCCCTTGGCTACGTCCCTGCCTCTGCTTGTACAGAATTCCATGAACATTATCATGACAGCCTTGTGTGCTGGTGGCACATTATTGCTGGTATTATTATTTGATTATGTATTTGAAAGAGATGTGTGATTTTCAGCAGTAGAATTTCAAATGGAACTTTTAGCAGCTTTAATTTGTGTAAGCTGCCTTCAGTAACCCAGGACTGATGAACAGATGGGATATTAATTAATTAACTGCATTGTTTTCTACTTAATAATAATAATTGATATGATTTTTAATTATAAATAAATTATACATACCTTAAACCCTGCCCAAGAATTGAAAACTTTTGGAAGGGTTCTTCTCTATGTCCTGCCAGTGGGAAAAATACATTGAGGGAGGACATGGGACATGGTCTTATCTGCTGTGGCACCATAGTTATGTACTACCCTTCCTTCAGAGGCCTGATTGGTGCTAACACTGGTGTCGTTCTGGCATCAAGTCAAAGCATGGCTTTTTGTTAAAGCTGTTGGGTCTCACTGATTTTATCCAATTTCCACATGTGCTATGGTCAGCATTATCTTAAATTGTTTTAAGTGGTTTTGTGATTCAGCCTTTTAAATTGCTGTTATTTATCATCTTAAATTGATGTTATTGTATGCTAATCTGATATCTTCAGATGTTGGACAGGATATATATATATATATATATTATTTATTCAAATATTTCTACCCTGCCCTGTATCAAAAAGAACTGAAGGCAGCTTGCATCTGTTTATAATTAAATTAATAATTGAATAGATTAGAGTAGCTGGGCATATAAACCTGTTGCTATTATTGTTTATCAGAAATATATATATAAATATATGACATGGAAGACTTCAGATCAGTTTGATTTCAACAGCTCTGCAGGCTTGGGCCTAGTCAGTTTCTTGCACAGGCGAACACGAAAGAATCCCAGGGATTTCCAGGTAGGGCTAGGAAAAATTCCTGCCTAAAATCACCTAGGAGCTGCTGCCAGTCAGAGTTCACAGTACTGGGCTATATGGGCCAATTATTTGACTTAGTAGAAAGCAGCTTGGTATGTTCCTACGCATTCAACCTTATTAATCTGTGTGGCTTTGAAAAAAATAGATTATCTTTATTCTTCTCAGAAACTGAATATGAGGAGACATCTATGCCCCACACAGTTACACATACATGCAGGGTAACTATGATTTTGTGGTTTGTCTGATCTCTTCCTACAATTTTGCATCAGACCAGCCAATCCACACTGAGGATTTTTGTCTGGAAGTAGAATTGAGAGGCTGTTACCAGGCAAATACAATGATTGTGTGTAGTGCAGCATATACTTGGAGAAAGTCCATGCCCGTTTATGTTTGGGAATTTCTTCTTCAATGAACTCTACTGGAATTTTTTTTCAACAGCAGCTGTAGAACATCAAACAGTTGGAGATATAACTAAGTTTCATATATCAAATTCAATCAGATGCATATGACCCCACCACTTCCAGAAGAGAAAGAGGAGGAAAGTGGCAATTACTTCTTGGCAAGTGTAATTTTAATGAATTGAATTCAAATATTACACATCGTTGGGTATGATTTTAAAATAAACTTGGACTGCAAATCCTTTCATGCATTTAATTTCAGGGAGGAGCCATAGCTAAGTGCTAAAATGCATGTTTTACATACTTTACCTGCAGAAGACCCCAAATTCAAACCTGAACACCTCCAGTTTAATTCCACTCCTCCTAGATTAAAGAAAATGGCAAAAGGCTGGTTGGACCAATGCTCTGAATGGGCATATGATCTGTATATTCATATGCCTTCCACACATTTTCAAATAACTTATTGGAGAAGCTATACAGCAGAAGAGCACATGTTCTGTATATACAAGGGCCCAGGTTGAATCTTTGGCATCTCCAGCTGGAACGATTAGGCAACAAGTGATGGGAAAGTCTTCTGTTCAAGCTGTGGGCAATAAGGGCATGCTGAATGAGTAGCTCATGGTCCAGATAGAGTGGAATGCTTCATCCTGTCGCCTTGGGATGTTGTATCCCCCTTGTTTGTGCAATGGGCCAATGTTGGCTGATGCCATCCATAATGAAGCTGGAATGGGTATTATACAATAATACCACTGCTTGATTATGGATGACTACATCATTTTTATTCTATTTCTGTTATTTTTTGGTATTCTTATTAGAAATAATGTTCTGGTTCTTATTAAACATATGTCACTGATAATCTTGGTGAAACACGTTACTTATGGTAAGTCTGTTATTCAGTGAGATTTTGTCCTATCAAATCATAGCTGGATTAGTAACAAAGTATATTTCACACATTTTTTTCACCTGCACTTCAACTGTGAGACAACAGCAATGTTTGCTTTTTTAAAAACAAAATTAAGAGATATTAGAAGATGAGTACAGGAGCCAGGAAATTAAGAAGCAGGCTTTGTTCCTGTCTAATAAAACTCAGAGGTGCAGCAGGTATTTTGCCAATTGAGGGGCAGGATTTGTTCTTTTGTATGTGGCAGAATTCATGTAAGGCCTATAGAGATGGCCTCCTATAACATGTAGGTAGATCATTAGCAAAGGGATAGCAAATCTGTGGCCTGTAAAGTGGATCCAGCCCATTGCTTAATTTCATGTGGCAAAACAATGGGTTAGATTCAGTTGTAAATCACCCCAATCCATACTGCCAAAACTGTCCTTAGGTGGGTTCACTGTCCAGTGCTAGCAGCTTCCCTTTGAGGAGAGTTTTGATGGAGTAGATTGGTCCTGCTGATGCCTGACCCCGATCTATACTTTTCCTGCATACTGGAAGAAATGAAATGAAGCAGTAGATTAATAAATTTGTCACTCTGGTGGTAAAGGCCTATCTGTATGTTATGGCAGATCACTTCTAATGCTGTCTGACACAAAGAACAAATCCTACTCAGCACTGGACAACCATGGGCCTGAATGAGAGCTGGCGTGGAATAATCACAGGGAATCCTGTTACAGAACTATGATAGTCCTGCTTTAGAATGTGGTTTCGAAGTCCCCCATATTAGTCAATTTCAACTTGGGTTGCAAGACTGGGAAGTGAGCAGGAGACATTGGTGGAAGTGTATCTCCACTTAAATTCATGGGATGACTAGTGTAATGAGAGGGCTGGTCTTTCCAAGCACAAGAGCATAAATTGCTTTTGTGCTAAGGAAGTAGAAATTAAAAAAATATATCTAGAATTATAAAGTGATAAACTGTAATCGTGCTATTCCTATGTTTGTTTTGTCACAGCATGATCACAAACACATACACACATCCTCTGTAGATAGTCTTCGACAATGCCTCGGTTCATGCAGGGAGTGGGTGTCTGGGTGGGGTAATTTTGCTCCAGAAAAACAAACATAACAATAACATATATCATTTTAAAAAATGTATTTGTTATAAAAACACCCTTGTGTTTCGGATAGGAACAAAATGTTTCAGAAAACTGGAAAAGGAAGGAAAATAGCCTGAAACATCACAAGACTGACAAAATATCATTTGGATTTTTTTTTAAAAAAAATCATGACATCAGAGAGCAGGGTTCAAATCACTTTGCAACCACTGTCATGGGCAAGCACACTCCCTCAGCCTAAGAGGAAGGTAAGTGAAAACCTTCTCTGAATACATCTTGCCAAGAAAACATCATTATAGGGTCATTATAAGTCAAAGTTAACTTGAAGGCATATAACAGCAACAAATACAGGGTTAGTCAAAAAGGATGGTGCAAAAGTAAAGCTGTTTTATTCTTAAATGAACTTGCATACCACAGCCATCATGACACAAAATGACAGATGAACTAAAGTTTTTATATGCACTAGAGGTGTCCTCAGGTTGTCCAATCTCAGGTTGTCCAGTTGCTGTGGAAATGGGGGCAGGTACACACATCCCTGATGTATCCCCAGAAGAAGAAAAAACTGCAGAAGAAGAAACCACCAGTAGGAATAGTTCTGTAATGTTGCCGCCTTGCAGTTGATATCTTGTGGTATACAATCTCTGAAGCTGGAGGTTCCCATAATAATAATAATAATAATAATAATAGGATTTATTTACTGTATATACCGCCCAATCACTGGGAATCTGAGCAGTTTACAACAGGGGATAATAGACAGTTCCCTGCCTGCAGGCTTACAATCTAAAAAGACACAACACAAAAGGAGAAGGGAATGGTGAGGGGGAGGGGATCAGGTCCAGCATTCTTCTCTCCCTCTGTGGCCTGGACCAAGGCAGAGGGACTGGAGGGAGGGCTCTTCTTCTTCTTCTTCCAGGCAGGCCTGTTGGAGCTAGCCTGCCTTTCTCTCCCATTAGGTATCACAACCAATAGCTTCGAATAGACTTCTATGCTTGCAAAATAACTTTTTGGACCACAACTGCCACAGTCCCCAGCCAGCATAACCACTGCCCATGATGGCTGGGGGTAGGGTTAAACTCTGCTGTTCAAAGAGCAAGTTTTCTCCAATTCCATAGACCTATAGCAATTGATTCCATTGAGCAATGATGTGTTCTGTGATCATCTGTTTTCTTTTGCCAGCTCCAAACCAACAACCAATTTTAGCAAATGATTATTATTTTAAGAGGTGAATGGGGCTACCTCTTTCATCACTTCATGCTTAATTTTGGCTTCTGCCACATAGCTATGCCACTGACAGATTTCAAACCTTGAACTGAACCTTGTATTGCCCTGGTATCATGTTACATTCTTTCTTTTTTGACTTAGCTTGGTCAACTGGTTCCCTTTCTCATACTGATCAATGAAACAAGTTCCTGAAAGGCAGCTCTTTACACTGCCAATTCACTGCTTCACTTACCTGTCAAAGCTACATTAAATTCCATCTCATTCCTCTGAATATGCATTTTCAACAGTAGATGGCAATATTTAACCATAGTTTCATATACTGTATGTCACTTGTCAAGCCTGGGTATGTTCATAGATGAACCAGCTGTATGTTTGCTGCTCTTTGTTCCCAGCTAAAGATCATTGACCAGTGCTGCTGCTGCTACTCCATTTGCACCCTGGACAGTGTTTATTTTCCTGGAGGCATTTTGAAAAACTTACCCTAGGCAACCTACCAAGTAACTTATTACAAGACTGTTGCAATGATGTTTATAAACTGAGAGGAAGAGGAGCTCTGAAGCTTTACAGAGATCTATGAAACCCTATGAAAACATTAAGGCTGTGTGGTTTTATTAAGTGATTGTGTAATTATGCAATCTTAAACATTTACTATAATCAAAGATAGAGAGGGTGCAGTAGAGGCAATGAGGAAAAGCAACTAACTAGGAAAGTCAAATATAAATAGCATGTTGAATAGCATGTGCCATATATACAACTGAGCACTAAAGTTAGAATTGTCCAAGCCACGATGTTCCCAATCACTATATATGGATGTGAGAGTTGGACTGTAAAGAAAGAAGATTTAAAAAAATAAATTCATTTGAGATGTGGTGCTGGACTAGAAAACTGAGATACTGTGGACAGCCAAAAGGAGAAACAAATGGGTCCTGGAACAGATCAAGCTTGAAATCTCCCTGAAAGCCAAGGTAATCAAATTGAGGCTGTCATACTTTGGCCACATCATGAGAAGGCACAAGTCATTAGAAAAGACAACAATGTTAGGAAAGGTAGATAAGAGAGGAAGACCACATGCTAGATGGATAGATTCAATCAAGGTTATGTAAATGAATTTACAGGACCTAAGTCGAGCAGTGGAGGATGTCTCATTTATTGGGATCAGAAGTTGGAGTTGAATTGAGGGCAGTTAACAACAAATGCCAGCTACTGCTAAGATGCTACTTATTTGAGGAAGTTGCATAAAATTTAGGAACTGAGCGTAACTTTGCTTCTGTTTATTTCTGATAAATTTACCAATAGTCACCTACTTATTTATGTTCATGATAGAAAGAACTGATTGAGAAAATGCAAATGTGGAAGAAAACAAAACTGACAGATTTGCCCATCGAAGGGCCTTTCCACACTTTACGAGTCTAGGACCATGATTCCACTGTAAGCATCACTGGGGAATCCTATGGAATGCTGAGGTTTATAGTTTATTGAGGTCTGTGGCTGAGAATTCTAAATACTCCTCCCTAAATTCTAAATCTCAGTATCATAGTGCTACATTTGTGTAGTGTGAAAGGGCCTAGGTGGAGGTCTTTGAAGGCTGAATTCTTAAATGCCAGGGTTTAAACCACAAACCACATTTGCGTTGCCACATTTTTTCCCACGAAAGGCTGCTTATCATGATCACATGCCTGACTGGCAGGTACAACAATTCTCTCCATGCTGGAAATAGCTGTACCTATTGAATTTGGTCGGTGAAAATGGGGAAGTGTTTTGTTTCAATTCAGTCCACATATCTTTGCATATCTGAGATGGAAGGAATTTGAGGTTTCAAAACTTCAAGTGTGGGAGAAAGCAGTAGGTGATCCCATCCTTGTAGAAAATACAGTAAAGTTACTGACATGCATGTCTTGAATAGCAATTACATATATAATCAAACATGGAGGGGGTGCAACAGAGGCAAAAAGGAAAAGTAACTAACTAGGAAAGTCAAATATAAATAGCATGTTGAAAGGAGACAACCTTTTCAATATTGTCTATTAAAGCTCTGTAGGTAGCAGATTTTGGCAGGATCCTTGCTGGGTATTACATCAGCACATCTCTGGTTACACTAGTGGTTGTAACTTTTTACACACTTATGTAAGGAAATAGCCAGTACTCATATGCAAGCAGTTCCCCATTTGCCCAGAGCACAACAGGATGATTTAATGTTTTGCTCTCATGACCCAGCAGACTGGCCACCAGCATGACACTGGAATGTCACCTTCTTGTGTTTCATAAGTAGCTCTTGACACATTATGGGTAAGGGTAGACTTATCTCTTGAATTAGGATCAAAAATAAGATAAAAATGACCTCATGATCTAAGTGCTTTGTCAGCGTGAGAGGAAATGATTGGAGAGAGCAAGTCTTAGGAGCCTAGAAAGTATCCCTCTAGTTCAATACTGCTTACAATACTGGCCCAACCAGGTTAGTATTATTTACACTGACTGGAAGAGGTTCTCCTGGGTTTTGGGCAAGAGCTTTTTCCAGAACCACCTGGAGATGCCAGGCATTGAACTGGTATGCAAACTATGTGTTTTCCCACTGAGTTATAGCCCTTTTCCATGTGTGTTCACCATCTTTTCTTTCTTGAAACCTACAGCTCTGTGGTTTCTTTATGTTCCATTAAAATGCAAATTACTGGGCTTTGAGCAAGTCGCTACCTTTCAGCAGAACCTTTCTCAGTGGGTTGTCATGAGGATACAGTGCCTTCGACTGATTCATATTGCCTTGAGGTTTTTGGAAGTAAAGTGGGTTATATACAGATATCAAAATATAAAAATTAGAAAGTTAAAGAGCAGTGGAAGGTCCCTAATGAGCAAGTCAGGCCATTGATCTGTCTAGCTCAGTGCTCTTTGGAGCTTCAGAAGAGACTGCTTCCCATTGAACTTGGATTGAACCTATCATGAAGATTTGGAAAGTGAAGATAGTAGTGAGAAAATCAGCTCAGAATATAGAAATGTTACTTTTGTGGGCTACAACTCACAGAAATTCTCAGGCAAACTCACCCCTCGCTGAGGTTCCCTGAGAGTCCAAAAGATTAATTTTCCCTAGCTCACTCTATCACTTGTAGATCAACAGTAGTTGAAAATCCTCTATATGTAAGGTTTCCATGAAAGGTGTCTGCTGTAACATTGCAATCAACCAGCTCTCAAGAGGCCATAGAAGTGTTTCATTGATTGGAATCAATCACTCATTTCTTGGACAGCAAGCAGCTTGTTCTTCTCTGTTGAGAAGGCACACTTACAACTACTAGCTTTGAGTACAATGTATCTGCCATCCACTACCAGTCTTCTCTCTACCAACTCCATTCTCTGAATTAGCATTGTACAGTATACTTTTGGGGAACAAATCAGTTTCACTGTCAATACACTGAATAGGACTTATTTTTAAAAGCATTCTTTAGTTTAAATTTTTCTTGGGTGACTCCTGAGAATGTCAAACACTGTGAAGGATTCTCTCCCCCATTTGACTGCTGTAATGTTGTTGCTGTTGATGTTGCTGTTGTTGTTGTGTGCTTTCAAGTCATTTCTGACTTATGGTAACCCTAAAGCAAACCTTTCACAGGGTCTACTTGGCAGGATGTGTTCAGAGGGGGTTTTCCTTTGCCTTCCTCTGAAGCTTAGAGAGTGTTACTTGCCCAAGGTCACCCAATGGGTTTCTATGGCTGAGCATGGATATAACCCATGGTTTCCGGAGTTGTAGTCTAAAGTGCAGATCACTACACCACACCTATGGTAGCCTCCCACAAATTGAGTAGTATTTATATCTCATTTGAGCATAGCAGGAATTTGGCAATTATCTAACCCCTGTTGCAGTGGTATCGCTAGGGTTGGCATGCTTGATGCAGTAACTCATGGTGTCACCCTTCCCATTGGCCTCCTCCCGTCCCACACCATACAGAATCCTTAGTAATGTTTTTGTACTAATGTTACTCAGAAATCGTAATTCCCATTTATCACTGAATGTAATGGCAATAGTTGTGACATAAAGAACTAGGAAAATCAAAATTATAACTTTAAATTACAATATCATGTGCACAGCTTAAATAAGTTTACTTGTACATGTGTTTAAAATAAAAATTTGGTAAGGTGATGTTTTTAAATAAAAATTTAAAAGAACAAAACATGAATTTGAAAAATGAAATTTAAAAAATACAATTTTAATTTTAAAAAGGGCCTCTCCTTTCTCCTCCCACTGAGTCTTGCCCTACTCACACCATCTCTTCAGGGTTTTAAAAGGATACAGACAAACACCAGAGCCTGATTCTACCAAAAGGCAGATGTTTGGAGAGTGTCACCACCCACACTTGTGTCCCTTAAATGATGCCCCCACCCATTTGTCATGGCTATTATGTCATTTTTCTTATTACTGAATGTCATCAGCTTCATGTTGATGGGGAACATACACCGACTGGACTTCCTTGACAATCAAGAAAATGCTTTTATATTTTACAGTTATTTATTATAACAGAAAAGGAAGCATGTTCTCACAGTTAAGATGCATAGAGGCAGAAGCATTGAAAACATTGAGCAAGTAGTGCCTGGGTTCAGTGCAAAGTGGTAATCTCAAAATATCTTGGACTTCAGTTCCAGTGGCCTGATAACTTTAGCCATGTGGATGGCCATCTGTCGGGGATGCTTTGATTTGGATTTCCTGCATGGTAGGGGGTTGGACTGGATGGCCCTTGCGGTCTCTTCCAACTCTATTATTCTATGATTCTATGTGCTCCCCAATGGGCACATGTAAGACCTCTATGGCTTTGGCAAAAGGAATGTTGTTCTGTAAAATGCCATTCTAAACTAATACAAAAACATCAAACACTTCTGGGAGGGGCAAAGAGCAACTTTTCCAAGCAAGTGACCTATCTTCAGGTAATAAGTATGTGCAGATCTCATTGGGCAACTACATACCTGAGGAACAGGAAAAACTACCTGAGCATGAAATCTTCTTAATGGTGGCTCTTACCTGGTAGAACTTTAATCATCTCCAGTTTACCTATGAAAGAAAGATAGTGAATTGGCCCAGAAATCAGAACTTTTTCAGGATTTTGGTTGCCTAGTTTAGATTGTTTTAGAATGGAGTGGATTTCTCTTCTGCACCATTGATGTGCTGGGAGCTATACAACCCTGTTCCTGCTGTAAGTTTTCAAAAACAAAACCTTTACTTTTATGAATGCCTATATAGCCTAGGCACATGCTCCTCTTTAATCCTGAATGCTAAGCAGGGTCACTCCTGGTTGGTACTTGGATTGAAGACTGCCAATGGATATCAGGTGTTGTGGGCTACATTTCAGAGGAAGGGACCAGTAAAATCATTCCTGTGTATTCCTTGACTTAAGAAAATCTATGAAATTCATGGGGCAGCATAATTTAAAAATTCTGAACCTAGGACTTTGTTTTCAGTTCCAGAACAGTGCTCAGAGATGGATTCTACAGTATCCTACACTTTCTTTTTTAAGCATTGTAATATCTTAGGGTAGAAAGGCAGGGGAGCTGTCTACAGGCAGCCTGTGCACTACACAGAGGATCTGTTCTGGGAGCCTTTGCATAATATGATTTTCATATATAATATGGAACTCTGGGGTGGGGCAAGGGAAGGGATGGGGGCTGCCATGTGAATGTGCAACTGCTGCTTCATCTGCTGCAGGCACTCCTTGAGGCAGTGAGGGACCAGGCAGTTGGAGCAATTAGGTGAGGGGCTGGAGAGACAGACAGTCAGAGGCCAATGCCACTAGCACTCCTCTATAAACTGACTGGACTTCCTTGACACTCAGGAAAATGCTGCAAGCTCCCTCCAGTGCTACTGCCATTGGGGTGACTTGCTGAGCCATTTGCGGGGCCATTGAAGCCTGCTCCCCTCCCTTGCCCAGTGTCTGTGCCAAAGGAGGTGATCTGAGGAGGAGGTTAGGCTGATGAGTGGCATGGACAGCTCACCCAGCTCACCTGGATAGAGCCCAAGGAGGAGGAAAAGGACTGTCACTACCCCCTGGCTGGGTGAGGTGGGAAGAGTATGTGGGGCTCCCTATCAAGGCATGAAGGTGGCAGTAGGTATGCTTTGGGAGGTTAGTCTGGGGTGTCTGTCACTTATAGCTGGTGATCTTCACCAGTGCCTCCTCACTGCACTGGCTGAGCCACATCCTGATGGGGTAGGCATGGGTGGGGGTGTTAGGTGGGGGCTTCAGTCCCATGGTTCCTACTGTGGACTCTCTGCTTTGGTAGGGCAGTGGGGCTACTAGTGTTGACACAGCAGATCTGCTACTCCTAGACTCCCCATACCTCTCCCAGCTGGATTAAGTGGCTGCGCCTGACTTCATCTCCCAGATGTCTCCCTATGCAAATTCAATAGGGTCTGCCTCTTCAAATTCACCTGCTAGAAAGGAAGATGTCTCTTGATTTTGTCCTCCTTGTATGCACAATCATTAGAGGAAGTAGGCATCCACTGGAGTTTGGAGGTTACATTGAACCTTCCCGCTAAACTCTACCATGCAGACAGGCTGCTGGCCCTGTTCAACACGAGACACTGCATGCCCACCACCACACACCCTGAGGCTACCATCATTTCCAGCCCTGGCCACTGTCCAGCAGAAGGTCATCTTTCTTTGATATAGCCAACTTCTACGACTGTGCCAAGCATCACATGGCTGTGATATTCTGGTGCTGCTCTTCTTGTGGCACAGAAGGAAGGTCTTTGTGTGAACTAAGGCCTACTGCAGTTGCTGTTACTGCTTTAAAAAACAGAAGTCAGAAATCCTTCTCCAAATCTCTCTCTGTCTCTCTCTCTTCTGCTCACCCCTATAATAATGGAATAAATTATCTGTGATTCTCAACAACACATCATCTGTCTTTCTGAGGGAAGCATGAGGTGGGGGGCATTTTTGAACCACAGATGTTTTGTTTTGTTGTAGTGCAACAGAAACAATCCAGCCCTTACCATACTTGCATGTGGTGGTGAGGTCATGTCTATCCTCTGTGTAATAGCTCTCAGCCACCTGCTCCTGGTGGGACAGGAACTTGGTCAGGTTGCTTGTGTCATGAGATCTATCAGGGCCCCAGCCATTTCCACCTCCTTTCCTCTTTTGCATTTCACTCTTAAATGCAAGATTTCACAGACAGATAATTGCAGAGTAAAATATTGTTTTTGTTAATTGACATCAAGCCAGCTTTGATTTATTATGGCAACTTACGAACGAGAGACCTTCAAGACATCCTGTTATTAACACCCTTGCTCAGGTCTTCCATACTCAGGGCTGTGCCTTCCTTGGTTGAGTCTATTCACCTATTATGCAGTCTTCCTCTTTCCCTACTGCTTCCCACCTTACCAAGCAGTATCTCTTTTTTCTAATATGCCAGGTTCTGTCATGATATGTCTGTCCAACACAAAATAGCTCAGTTTAGTTATTTTGGCATCTAGGGAAAGTTCAAGGCTCAATTTGTTCTTGGATCCATTTATCTTGTATGTAAAATATAAAATGAAAGGTATAGAAAAGAACACTGGGTGGCCCAGCAAAAAGACTGTTGGGTTAACTAAGTACAAGGATGTTGTGTGACTGGACTGACAGCAGCAGAACTTGAAAAAGTTACCTTTTTTGAAGTTCAACTTCCAGACTATGATATCCAGTATATTCACCGTTACTTGGAGTTGTGATCCCAAAAAGTAACTTTTCTAAGCTCTGGGTACCAGGCTGTTTGGATGCAATCAGTCTACAACTGTGACTATTTGCTGGCTATGTGTGTCACTGCCAGGTGCTGTTCTCCACTGATAAGTTTGGTCTTCCCTTTTGACCCGCTTCACCTTCATTCCCAACAGAGTCTTGTATTCTTCCTTTTAGGTATGATAAAACTTTAACTAGACAGAATGTATTATCATTTCTATCAAAACAGCAAGAACCTTTCTTGATTGGGATGGGATACTGTTTGGTAAAGCACTGTATGCAAACAGCAAGGCAAACAAGATAATTGTGCAAATAACGAGAACAATGCTTTCTCTTCCACAGTTAGTGCTCATCTATAATCCTTTCTAAGTGCCTCCCTTCTGGTCTGTTCTATGAGGGTGTGTGTAAATTTAGTAACTATTTATCTGAGATTGAATCCACACCCATGGAGTGTGCAGCTCAAACATCAGTTGAAGAAGGGATAAAAGAAACAAAAGATAAGTGCAAGCACATGCAGTCACAAATACAGCCAGAGTTTGATTAGAGGAAGGCTTTGGCATTTCAAAGTATTACACATTTTGAGTGTGTTCTACAGTTTTTTAAAAAGCTGATCATTCTTAATAAATAAAAAAATACCTTAACGAAGGGTTTGTTTATTTGTATTTTACTATTCTGAGGTAACTTTCAAGAGATGAGAATTAAGGCTTTAGCAGAGGGAGGCCCAACAGGAGAGTGTGAATGGTTAACCAAAGGTTAACAAATCATCGTTAAAATCATTTGTATAACTAAAGGCCAAAGGAAGGCATATAATGAATGCTTACTGAATCATTAGTAGAATCCCAACTTGCTCCAGTGGCTTGGAAGCAATGTGATACACTCATTGCCTGGTAAAGTGCTGGGTGGTTGAAAAAGACAACTGTCCCATCCTTTGCAGAGCTTCAAATTTTTACTTTTGGGGGCATCTGAGTCCAGAATCCCTCAGCAAGCAAGGTGACTTCCATTATAACTCTCAGAATCCCTCAGCTAGCATGGCCAGTGGTCATGCTGGTTGGGGGATTCTGGGAGCTGACATCCCAAAAAGGAAAGTTTCCCAAACTCTAATCCTTTCCTGGATTTTCCTTGGCCAAACTCAAAGACCAAAAGCAGACACTCCTATTTAGTTGGCCTATGTGTTTAGCTGCTGCGAAGGTCCTTGTAACCCAACCTTCTGGTTACAAAAACATAAAAGCAATTCCTTATCAGAAGTACAGTTCCTTCCTTTTTACCAGCACCCTCATGTTTAGCCTCACCTCCTTGTTACAGGCAGGAAATCAAAGTGACAAATTCTTTCCAACTCATGTTGATCTAGCATTTAACACATTGAAGGGAAAGAGAAAGGGAAAATATTCCTAGATTCAAGGATGCAGGAAAGCCTGACCTTGTGGATAACAAAGGGCAATAAAAAAGCAATTTTTCTGAAATTGCTGTCCCCACCCATTCACCTTACTTGAAATCTACCTACAGTACAGAAAAAAGAATCTTAAAAGTCTCTGGCTTGGTTCTCAGCCTTATGTGATAGTAGAAGCAGCATGGTGTGTAGAGCCAGTGTGGTGTAGTGGTCTGAGAATTGGAGATTAGGACTGAAATCTCTATTCAGCTATGGAGACCTATTGGGTGACTTTTGGCACATCACACTCTGTGTGGCTCAAAGGAAGGCAATGGAATGCTTCCTCCCAAATCTTTACAAGAAGATCTGATAGGTTCACATTAGGTTTGCCATTGATTGGAAACAGCTTCAAGATCCACAAAAATAACAAAGACAAGTCACAGCATCTTAAGATGGCTTTGAAAGACAACTAAGATCAAATAAATGACTGGCCTTGTGCTCCTCCTGATGTGCCCTGAGTCTCATCAGATATTTAGAATTCTCAGCTGGAGAGCTTTAGTGCCTCAAACTACAGATCTCAGGATTCCATATAATGTTGCCATGGCAGTGAACGTGGAATATAGCACCATAACTGCATAGTGTGAAGGGTCTTGTTACCTTATGGCTTTGGCAACAAAAGTTAATGTCTTAGGAGAACATGTCAAACTTATTTTATATATTCATGTATAAGTCTAGAAATTTTAGTTAAAAATTGACCCAAAAAATCTGTGTTGACTTATCCATGAGTCAATGTAACTACAGTCAGCTCTCCTTATCCATGGATTTTTTTTATCCACGGATTCAAGCATCCACAGCTTGAAAATGCTTTAAAAATACTGTATATAAACTCCAGAAACCAAACTTTGATTTTGCCATTTTATATATTTTCTATGCCAACATCTCAGGCTCGGCCAAATTGATCACCAGCAATGGTCCGCCCTGGCCTTGCACCGGGAGGCATGGAGACGCACTATCCACGATTCTGCAGCCTTTTTTGAAAGCTCACGCCGAATGAGTCTCGAAGAGAAACAGCAACGCAGAAAGAACCGCAACCCGGAAACATCACCCAAGGACACTTTCTGCTGTGCTTTCTGCAACCGGACCTGTTTAACCCGGATTGACCTTTTTAGTCATCAACGCGCTTGTACAAAGTGCAGGATGAGTCCTTCCTGAATCTTCGTTCATGAAGAAAAGCCAGAGAGAGAAAGAGATATTGAATGGGACTTGAGCATCTATGGATTTTGTTATCCATAGCAGGGCAGTTAAAGATAAGGTGACTTGGAGATCTCTCGTTCATAGGGTCACCACAAGTTGAATCTGACTTGATGGCAATTAACAATGTCCATGTCCCTCCCCAGTAGGTTTGACTGGCATCTGCACTGTTTTTTGGCACTAGATTTTGTTATTATTGTAGGCTTTTCAAATATTTCATATATTTATTATGTATCTTGTTGATTAGCTACTTTTATATTTCACCGTTTCTCTGATGATTTCAAGATGGTATACATCCATCACATTATTCTGATTTTATCTTCACAACAACCTCAGGAGGTAGGTTAGGCAGAGAGAGTGAATGACCCAGGATCACCCAGGAAATTAAATGGGGACTAGAAACTGGATCTACCAAAACCCAATTCAACACTCTAACCCAGTGGTCCCCAAAGTCTGCTCATTAAAGGATTTTGGACTTCAGCTCCCAGAATCCCAGGAAGCTAAAGTCCAAAATCTCTTAAAGGGCACAGTTTGGGAACCACCGCCTAACCACTGGTTTGCTTTTACAGCTTTAGAATCATAGTTGGAAGGGAACTTGTAGGCCACTTAGTTAAATCATAGATCAATGCAGAAAAGCCAAAGCATCCCCAGTATATGCCTGTCCAGCCTCTGTTTAAATACTACTTCCAGAACAGGACAGAACAAAGCGAGATCAAGATGATGTGAGTAACCTGAGCTTATTAAACCCAGTCCTGCTGTCTGGAACCATAAGGAACAACCTATTTACCTTTTTCTATGAGACCACCAATTTGGATATTAGAACCGTGACCATGTAAAATTTCTAGCTCTGCTAATTCATCAGTTTTAGTGTTAACTGTATGATTTATTTGTAAAGCATTTATGCTGTGACTTTATGGAACACTAATAATAATGTTGTTGGTTGTTTGAAAAAGAGGTTTGCCTCTGTAAAATTAAGCTAGGCTGCCTTGCTAAATAAATAAATGCAAATATAAGATATTTTATTTATTTACACTTCACCTCCCAGGCGTGAGTAGTTAAACATATTTAAAAATAATTGTAAAAGTATCCTTTAGTGTTAAAACGCTTTTGATGTTGCGCAGCAAACATGTCAATGTTTGGCACCTGATTTTCCACCTTCGTGACTGTAGCCAGCAGCTTGTGAGCTGGAGAAACACATCTCCCTTTCTCAGTGAGCAAAGAGACACTGTCTACAACAGTGTCTCTCAGATGAGGCTTTTATTCTTAGAAGTTCCACTGTCTACAACAATATAGACATCGACGCCAACCACCATCCACACTAGTAACAGCCCTCTCTGGGGTGAAATGCTCATCGTGAGGCCTACTAGGCCTTGCCTCTCCCTCTGGGGCCACAAAGGGTCCAGCTTCCCTCCTGAGGGACTCTCAGATTGGCAGCATCCTACAGTACTTTACAGCACTTGTTGACTATCTTTTGCCTAATCATTATGGCTCACAGTAACCCCTTAATGCTTGGTTACTATTAAAACCGACATTGTACATTTTCCTTGTGACTCTATATCCCAACATTCAGAGGGAATAAGGAAAAAGGTGTGTCTAGATGAGGGGAAAGAAGAAGTGATACTAAACTCACTATACCTGTTCCATGTTTCTTCCTTGTATTTCAAGTTCCCCATACTGTAGTATCTGCTTGACTGCATTTTTCACTGCCTTTCTCTGGTAGCTGAGGAAACGTCAGCTTGGCTCAAGTCTATATTAATATTTAATAAGTTGCAATTGACAAGATATGAACATACCTAGTATTGTTCTGCTGCACCTCCTCCAAGTGTCTGGCACTAGCTGCCATTTGCCAAGATACTTCGCTACTAACTTGCCATTCATCTCATATCATAGAAGCATGGAGGGCCCTGCATATTAAATGGGAAATGAAATGGTGTCACACCATTATAATACTTGAACCTTCTTATCTTTATATCTATAGGGGATCTGTTCTGGACACACACACACCCCGATACCAAAATCCAATTATGCTCAAGCCTGCAGTGTCCCCAATGGTGGTGCATGAATGTAGCCACGCCACCATTAGGGACATCCTGTTATGCATGCAGCTGCACCGCCACTGGAGACTATGGAACTTAATGGTGGCACAGCCGCAGCAAACGCTGCTACAGGACAATGTGGGCTGTTCCTAATGGTGGCACAGCCGCATGCACACGCTGCCATTGGGGACAACTCAGGCTTGCCATCTGTGGATGCTTGACTCCATGGATGGATGGCATGTCTGCAGAAACTGAAGGCTGACTGTACACACTGCGTTCCAAAACAGGACTAGCAAGAACCTTCCTA
The DNA here is from genome assembly GCF_019175285.1 of Sceloporus undulatus. NCBI lineage: Eukaryota > Metazoa > Chordata > Lepidosauria > Squamata > Phrynosomatidae > Sceloporus > Sceloporus undulatus. Next base: position 314,231,963 of record NC_056522.1, on the reverse strand, counting down.
TTTCTTTACATTTTTGAGAGAATCTAAACCAGCAAAAGACTTACAGCAACCCTAAGGCGACTCTATCATAGCGTTTTCTTGGCAAGTTCAGAGGTAACCACCCTCTTTCCCTTTCTTGTTCCTTTTCCTTCTTTGAACATAGATCAGTAAATCTGGCAACTGTATTGCAGGGATGTGGTGGCTTAGTGGTTAAGATGCCAAGTTTGATGATTGGAAGATCGGAAGGTTGGTAGTTCAAGGCCTGGGTGCCACATGATGGGGTGAGCTCCTGTCACTAGTCCCAGATTCTACCAACCTAGCAGTTCGAAAGCATGCTAATGCAAGTAGATAAATAGGTACCATTTTGGTGGGAAGCTAACATCATTCAGTGCAGTTATGCTGCCACATGACTACCAGATTCATCTTCGGGCAACGAAGATGAGCACTGTCCCCTACAGTCAGTTACGACTAGACATTCATGTCAAGGGCCTACCTTTACCTTTACTGCAGCAACATGGCTCTTTAATTAATTGATTGATTAATAACAAATAGAATTGAGCAATTGCATCATCACAGCTTTTTTTTTAAAAAAAAAACCTGTACCATTGCACACATCAAAAAACTGAATGAGTCTGTTCATATCCAGCCCTTTTTTAAAAAACAAAATGACTGCTGTGGTAGCACTTTGGCAGGTTGTTTGGTTTTTTTTAAAAAAGCTTTTTACCGCTTTACATCAGGAAACCAAGTGGATCTTTGTTGCTCAATGCAAGCTCCGCTCTAGGGCCACAATAAACTACAATCCCCAGAATTCCATAGCCTTGAGCCATAGCAGTTAAAGTGGTGTCAAACTGGATTATTTCTGCAGTATGGATGCAGCCACTGTTCCACTGTAAATGCCTTATGTTAAAGGACCCAGGTTTCACTGAATTCAGTTGATTTTACTCCCAAGTAAATCTGTATAGATCACATGCAACAAAGAATCTGGCTTTTTGTCGTAGGAAAGGGAGAAGCCTGCAGTATAGAGGTATATGGCCTTCCATTTTTGTTTATATGAAAATCTTCCATGAATACTTACTGTGACAGCAACTTCCAATGTGACTTGTTCATACAAACTGATGGAGATCAACAAAATGTATTTTTTACTAATTTATTAAAAAGCAGATTACTGACTTACTCCTTGTACCAGATTTCTTGACCGCATGACAAGGGCCAAGCTAAATTTGTAATGTCTACAGTCTGGTACAACCCAAAATTTGTTGTGTGCCTTCAAGTAATTTCCGATTTATGGTGAGCCTAAGGGTGACCCTATCATGGGTTTTGGGGATCTGGACTCACCCTAGGTCACCCAGTGTGGGTATCCATGGCCAAGCGGGAGATTTAAACCACTGTACCACACTGGCTCCTTAGACAAGAATTGGTTTTGCAGGCCCATCATACCACTCATTCTGCAGCCTGTAACTACCATCAGGGAAAGGATGGAACCCCAGTTTTGACTTTGGAAGTCAATGGTAATAAAGAACAGATGTAGACAACTAAGGACAACAAAGTGAAATTTATTCCTATCACTTTTCTCTCTGCAGCCTTCCATGCCAAGTTAAAATTGATTCCCAATGATTTCCTCACCCCACAGAACTGATTTTTTGACAGGGGGTTGCTGTGGTAGGAACTGCTCCCTAATTTTGCTGGATACTGCTGTTTTAAAGCAGAGGTCCATGGATGGATGGTGTCCTGTAATACAAAGATACATCAGTAGCAGACAGCATCCTTATTACTAATAGAGAGCTCAAAGGATTAGCATGGTTAAGTGCAAGTGTCTGCTCTTAAGTTCTCTATAGGAGCAGTGAGTACTTTCTGTAGAATGAATGAATGACCTTTTGGTTCTATAAAATGAATAAAATGGCCATTATCCAGTTGTGAGATTTCATAAGGTAGCCCAAGAGAATCATTGAAATGCTTCCATGTCCTCAAAGGTGTTGGAAGATTTTTTCATTCTCTTTCCTCCTCCTTAGATAGAGATTTCCTGCATTCAACCCCCCTCTCCTCTCATTCAATCTAACCATGTGACTTAGGTCACTCGCCCTTTTGGGACTCACACTAAAAGATTTTCTCCTGACCTGTTGGGTCCTCTATCTTTCTCCTCCATCAAGTTTCTTTGGAAAGATAGTGAGATAAATATTTCTTTGTAATCTGAACTATTCACTAGATAGATTAGGATATACCCTCTATGTATATATAGATTCAAACCATTAGTAAACTTTTGTTTGAACTAGAAGCTACTTGTGTTGTTTTT
>NC_056522.1:314217138-314226694 GCF_019175285.1 Sceloporus undulatus | reverse complement strand
AAATACCAGTGGTGGTAATAACATAAAAACTGGTCACTGTAGTGCCTGGTGTCTGAAAGTAAAATATCTCTCATCAAGAAAATTATAAAAATTAACAGTGGAGTGTATAAGAAATGTTTTCAAGTTTTCTATCTGGCAGCCTTTATCTTATATCCAGTGTTTGAAAAGTTGCTTCTCAAATAACATTTTGTATAAGGGAGCAGACCTACCTCTCTCTCATCAAGTGAGTAGTGGTGAGTGATGGGCAGGGATTAAAATAGGCCATATAGTTATTACAAGTAAAGAGAAGCTAGACATGGTAGTATATCATCCCAAAACTTTCCAGTCTGAAAAATATGTTGTGGGAAATGATCCTACAAGGAAGGCTATTTAACACATGCTGTCTGCCCTTTGAACATCTAGCATTGTTCAGCTCCTCTTTTGTCCACAGTACTGCATGTTTGTTCCAGTCTTTAAAGATGTACTTTGAACCCTACTATATTCACATCATAAAAAGGACAGTGAAATTTTTAAAATGCAAAACCAAAACAAATCTGTCTCAACAGACTTCTTACTCTCTACCCTCTCCTAACTTACCTTACATGAAAGTAAACATCAATGCTAAGGACTTGACTAAAAGAGAATATGGTAAAGCAGGTTGTTCTGAATAGCAGGGGCTCTCAAATTTCAGATTTAACTGAAAGAGAGGGACACCCACACCTCCTGCAATGTGCCAAAGCACCTCTGGTCATTAGTAATTACTCCATCATGTCCCAAACAGATTATTTCTTGTTCTCTTCTGAAATACTCTGGAGTTAGTGGCAGCAACTGTTTTAAAATACACTGATTCTGTATTAGTTGTAAAGAAAGGGTAAAAATGAGATGCACAACATTCTGTGTTAGGGTGAATCCTGTGAAGAATTTGCTGGCCATTCCCCCTAGCTCACATTTGTTCTTGAGGTCATACCGATTTTTATGTTTTGCTTCATTATGTGATTTGTTATTGTATTTCTAATATAAACCAGTAAGACCAATTTCAGGAAAAGGAGGTGCAAACAGCACTCTTTGCCAAGTGATAGCTTACCAGTGTGTGCACCTAACCAGTAAGTAAATGATCACCTGCATCCATTAATTTGGGGGGGGGGAATATGCAGGGATCCCATGATAAACACCAGACATCTTCACTCATTCCTCTCTCATTCTCTCTGTATGTGTGTATGTTTCTCAAAGATTGGAAAGGGCTCAGCCAGTCTGACTAAATATTACTGAGCTAGGAAGGTAGCAGTCTAAGTTTAAGGCAGCTTCATGGGGTCTGCTACAAGGATGGCATGGCATGGCAACCATTCATTCATTGCAAGTGCTGTGTTACACCATTTAAAAGATAAGGTCAAATTCAAAAGAAGGCCCCTGTTTCCCAAATCAAACAAACATAACTTAAACAGGGTTTAAGTGTGCCTTTGTAATTATATTTGATTCCCTGTGTACAAGTCTGGAAGTAGTAACTGAAATAATTAGGCACGTCAGCATCACACATTGTTGGGCCAGTGGGCTTTCCAACTGAATGATTCCTCTTAGATTATTCAAATAGTGCTACAGAGGCAGCCACCAGATTATCTCAAGGATATTGTCAACAACAAAAATTTATGAAATGTTCACAGGTGAATAAGAAATGGACATTAAAAGAGGTATTATTGGTCCATCCAGTTACTTTATCTAAACAATAATAAAAGATCTATATCTTCTTTTGGGTTAGGGGCACACAGAATTTTGGTACACTTCCATTTTGTCAAAAACTTTTAACACTACCATTATCACTGTGTCCCAAGGTAGTAGAAATGGTCAGAGCTAACTCTTTCTTCATGCACATGTTCCCTAAGTGCTGGTGTAATCTGCCCCCTCTTGTAATGAGGCCCATATTTATCAGATGTGTGCACACATACATATCACACAGGAGTAAGGTGTATAGTGAACTATTACACTATATTGTCCGCTGAACTAAACAAGTATCTGCTCTAAACTAGGGCTCTCAAAGTGTGTGCCAAGCTTTGCCAAGGTCAGGGCAATGTAATATGAGTGATCAATATCAAGCAATCCAAATTTCTGTGATCTCAACAAATTAATACAAGGAAGGAAACCGCTTCTTTTGGCTTAGGGTAATTTTTTTGCCACTGCTAATCATGAGGAAGTGTAATGCAGAGCACTGAGGCATTGCCCCATACCTATGACCCACATGTTTGCAAAATTAGGCTGTGGGAAGTTCTTGACGATGGCAAAAATAGCTATGGGTTTGTGCATGTCACACTTTTCCCACTCATGAACTATACTTTGCTTTTATTTTTAAAACAGAAGCTGTAATTTTATGGATTCTTATTTCTATATTCAGTATGAAAGTGTGTGCTTTTGAAGCTTATTTGGTATGTGCATAGTCTTGAGCTTGTGTAGAATCAAAGTTTGGAAAAGTTTTTCTTTTAGACTACAGCTTCCAGAATCCCCCAGCCTCCACAGGCATGTTGGCTGCCGGTCTCAGGGAGCTGCTATCCACAAAGCAACTGTTCCAAACTATGTGCAGAATGCAATGTCCATACAAAGAAAAATAATGGGGAAGTACCACCTACTCCCCATTCAGATTCTGCTGGTATTCAAGTTGGAAGAAACATAAAGTGCAGATGGCCTCATATTGATGCAGCTGCCTATCCCCATTAATGAACTCTATGAAGCAGTAAGCACCATGCTGACCTTTAGCATCATTTCCCCCAATGGACTTTCTCTCTCTGGATATGTCAAATACTCCTCACCATCTCCTTAGATCAAACTATTCCTAAGAATGGGGAAGAATGAGACCATGCAATTATTTTGCTCTATTTTTGTTATAGAAACTCTGGGAAAGCTCCAACTTTTTTGCTATTTTGCAAAAGCCATCAAGGTTTGTTTTTGTTTTGCAATTTTGGGAGGCTTGCTAGAAATAACTCTTAAAAATTTACAGTCCCACACTGCCATCAAGAAACGATATGCTTTGTCCACAGAGAGAGAGAGAGAGATACAGAAGAACAAAAGCATATTTATTCAAAATAGGTGGAGGTAAGCAAACATGTTCCCTGCATAGTAAGATGTTTCCAATTGGAAGCAGCACACAATGCAAAGGGGGGGGGGGGCTTCCTTCAGGACACATGAGCAGCATGGCTCTTTCCATTCAAGAAATTTAAGGCAGACTATGACTGTAATGCTTTCAAGGCAAACTGGACATGCCATTTACAAAAACAAACAAAAAAACCTACTAGTTAATGAAGGTGAGTTCACAATGACTAGTTTCTGACAGAACAAGGAAGACATAACAGACTGAGTACTAAACAACCTGGCACTGCCTCTATAAGTAGCAATGCCAAAAATCACTCTCTCACCATGGTGGGTCCAAGCAGAGGCACACTTAGTGAAATAATCTCTGCCCATCTACAGTCATTCCAAAGAGAACAAACTCTTAAACTGACAGTGGAAGGCTTTGGATCAAGTGTGATACACCCATAGTATTGCTGACAGGTGGCTCCTCTAGAAGGAAGAGCACACACTCTCCAAAGGGCTTGGACATGCAGGTACTCTCAAACCCAGCTAAATACAATAGAATTACCCAAAGCTCTTTGAATCAGACAGTCCTAGACTGCTCCTACATCAAAATCAGAGGGGAAAGTGTATGTTGGGCTGGGAATCATGTACCCTTCCAGGTAATTGCTCAACTGCAACCCCAGCACTCTTCATCATGCTGGTTAAGGTAGCTAAGAGTTACAGACCAACGTCTGGAGGACCACATAATTTCCACCCTTTTTAAGATGAATAAAGGAGCAAAGGGAAGAGGGATAAGGTTTGTTCAGGTTTTTTGGAAGTGGAAACGTGCAGTGGTACAGACACATTATCCCAACCATTTTCCTCTTTGGGAAACAAACAAACAAACAAACAAACAAAAAGCAAGTAGCATTCTAAGCTTACAATTAAATTTTGTTTTTGTTATGAAACTGGTCAGTTGTGATGGCCTTTCACATTGTCAGAACTGCCTAATGTGTACATGTGCAGCTATGTTGTATATGATTCTGAAAACCCTCAAGGGGTGCGGTACATGTGTGCGACTCTTGCTAGATTCCTTTGCTCTCAGTCACCCATCCAGAGGAGTTCTGTCTTGCCCTCATAAGATATTGAACAAATGGAAGGAAACTATCTGCACCCAACAAAGCAAGTTCTTTTGGCCCTGCTTTCTGAGCAGAAGTCCAGAAAACAGTAAGGCCCATGAGAAGCTGCAACAAGCCAGTGTGAGAAGGAGCAAGGCACAAGTAAATAGCAGCTCTCTGGAGACCGCATTCAGATATCTGGTTGGGGAAAGGGAGAGGTAGGAGGAGCTCAAGTCCATTACTATTACTGAAGCCCCCTCTTAATGCAGAAAGAATGCAAGGTTGGGGGGGGGGGGATGGCTTGCACCCTGTACACCCCACTGATGCTTCAAAGAGGCATTCTGGCAGCATCCTTTGGGTCTTCAGCTAAGGGGTGTTTTGCTTGGAGGTATTCAGGGCACAGCACATGAGGGTGGAGAAAGCCTGCACGGAGTGCTCACCATCCCGAGAAGAGGAAAATGGATCAAAGGCTAGGCAAATGCAGCAAGCCTCATGCTTCTTTCAACAATGGAATATCTAGTATGAGAGAGAGAAAAGGGGGGGGGGGGGGGAGAGACAACAAGTTAAACACCCTTGTATGTTTACCTTCCATTTCAAAAGCTTTAATTTAAACCACTCAACTCCATGAGGTATTTGTTGTGTGCTTTCAAGTCGTTTCTGACTTATGATGATCCTAAGATGAACTTATCATGGTGTTTTCTTGGCAAGATATCTTCAGAGAGGGTTAGCCTTTTGCCTCCCTCTGAGGGTGAGAATGTGTAACTTGCCCATGGCCACCCAGTGGGTTTCCCCAAGTCAAGATTTGAATCCTGGTCTCCAGTGTCATAGTCCAATCCTCAAACCACAATTTATCCAATTTTAACTAATCAGCTCCATTTTCTATAAAACCTAGACATTTCAAAAAACCTTGATCATTTGTATTTTTGTAGGCTTATCCTCAGGTTAAGCCAAAAAACCTCTTGCAGATTTTCTTAAAAACGAGTTCACTATGGCCTGTTACAGACAGGCCAAAATAAAGCTGCTTCGAGTCACTTTGGAGGTATGGTATTTCAATGATGCATCGTCCGAAGAGAGTCCAAAACCTGCACCAAAGCCATGCTCCAGTCCTAAGACTGAGGTGCAGCTTTGGTTGTGGCTTTTGGACTCTTAGGACTCATGCATCATTGAAATACCCTACACAAATGAACTCGAAGCAGCTTTATTTTTGCCTGTCTGTAACAGGCTAAGGGATTTATGCTCACCCAATTGATAAGTCCCGGACCAAGAATTTTTGCCATTCTCAATGTTTGCAGTTATTCATCATTACCATGCTCACACATTGGAGATATTTACAACTTGTTGGTTAATTCAGAAAGTTATTAATTTGCTAGATTTTTCTAGTAATATCACCTAACTTTCTACTTCTCTAAAACACTTAAGTTTAAATGAATTAGGTTGACAAATTTGTTACACGTGGGTGGCTCTGCCTAAACAGGAAGGCCTGATGCCTCAGGGCAAATGGAGAAATATACAGTCGCCCCCCCCCCCTTCTCACGGACTTGAGATCTGCATTCTTGATTATAAACAGAGGGCAACCTCCGTTATTCGAATAGGGCACGCCCCTGCAGCGCATGCCCTGCGGTGCACTTGCAGGGACATGCCCCATTCAAGCCTATGGGCTTGAATAAGTGAAGGCCTCCGTTTTTTAGTAGGGTGACCGAACATACCCTCAAAAAAATGAGGACCGCGGTATAAGATGACTCTGTTGGAGTTTTATATTTGGGAAACGAGTAGGCAGTGAGAAGGGGGAGACTGTTCTGTTCTCTTCAAGAGCAGAAGAACTGGGTTTTGTGGATAGATGAACAGCTGAATCTGGGAAGAAAAAAAGAATAGGAAAGTAGGGGAACATGAGTCATGGAATGAACTGAGAGCTTGCGGGGGGGGGGGAAGAAAAGTGGGAAGGAGGGATTTGTTGTGTTTAGCGAGAACCAAAACTTTTAAGTGATCAGGAGCTTTCAAGTATCAGGCTATCCAGGCCTGAAAGGCGAGTCTTCCTCCATGGCCTTCTACAGAAGGAAGTGCTGGAGGTGTGCTCAAGATGGGGATAGTGTACCCTCTTGAGTAACGTGATTACACTCTTTAAAATCTAAAAGGCTGTCACAGAGAAGAGGGATAGGTGCATTCTCTGTTGCCCCAGAGGGGTAGGACCAGATCTAAGCAGATTTTTAATTTACAGAGGGTATCTTCGTGCACATATCAGCCAGTCCATTCATCAAAATAATTTGTAGTAAAAATAGATTGTTTTATTTATTAGCCTCAGATATAAGGAGTAAGAGATTTAAAGAATAACTACAAGTTAAGATAGCCCAAGAATGGTGTTGTTAGATATGTGTTCTTTTAAACAGCATGCCAAAGATTGATTCGGGATCTCTGGCGCCTGTGTTGGAAAAATGGGCTCTGCGGCTGATCACTGTAGAGGCACACTTCTTGATTTGCAAGTTGAGAGGCCTGAAAGGATGTGTTTTTACAGGAAAATGTCCTGTACATGCTCAGATGCTCTCAAGCCATTTCTAATTAAGAATTGCCCACCCTTCAATCCAGTGACGATTTTGTAACTATTATTTATTGCTGCACACGTGGTAGATACATGTCCTTTAACGAAATAAATCACTCCTTATTAATCTTCAGCACAAAAGGCATTTGAACAGTGAGTAAAATGTGAGTTCATATAATCACAGAAATTGGAAGGGGGGCTACAAAGGTCCGTCCTGTCATTTAGAAATACACACACTAAAGCAACTCCTAAAAGATGCCATCTGACCTATGTGCTTAAAGGCTCCAAATAAGAATCTACCTCCTTCCCACCCAAGTTGGTCTATATAGTTGGTGGGGACAGAAAGCAAAGAGAGTTGCAGGAAAGTGACAAGATGGATCAACCGATTTTAAGATGAGCCACGATAGTGTGGGACATGTCTTAACTTAATAATCCAAATTATTTGCACGCCCACAACTCCCTGGCAAAAATCATTTCATGGACCTGATTCATGTAGGAGGAAAGCAATTGCAGCCAAAAAGAAAACATGTTCCCCAAAAGTCCAGTGAAAACTCCCATGACATCCTATACTGCTGTCCCGTTGGTCCATGGCTGATCTCGAGACATTAAATTTGATCAGGGAGTTAATTAATGGTAATAGAAATTACCATGGCAGGGGGGTTGGACGGATGGACCGTGCGGTCTCTTCCAACTCTATGATTCTATGATAATGGTTAAACAATTTAATTACTAGTGTTTTGTGGTTGTGAATAATTTTTCAATTTATAATGTGAAACATAACAAGCATACATTCGGTGGAAACATTAATTATATCCTCAGAAAGCTAAAACTAACAAACCTAAATGATAAATGTTTGTTGGAAAACACTACATTGTGATGTTAAAGGACGATAAAATGGGGGAATAGAAACAATTTGCCCCCTGTCTTCAACACCTAATTCTCTTAGGGAGCTAAAACTAGTTGTTGGATGCCAGGAAAAAAGGTGATTGTTTTATAATGTACAGGACAACATTAGCCTTTTAAGAAAGAAACTGTCTCTATCTAAATGTTGCGGAGGCAATACAGTAATAGCTTCTTGTGAGATATCATGTTAGCATGTTCAGTGGTTCTGTTTTGGCTGGACAGGGCATTCTTATCTGTTCCAGAAAGAGTTTAATACGCTAGTTGGAAAGACAAAACACCATTATAAATGAATTGCCCACTAGCAGAAGATCTGGCTCCTCAGCTACCTATAAATGTGTATCTGGAGACAACTTATACAGAGAGCCAGTGTGGCAAGGTAGTTTGAGTACTGGCTATGGCTGGCAAGTCACCTGCTCTCAGCCTCAGGGAAGACAATGGCAACATCCTCTGAAGAAAATTTGCCAAGAAAACCCATGGTAGTTTGCCTGGGGGCACCGTAAGTCGGAAATGACTTGAACCCACAAATACACACACATTTGGGAGTATGTATTATACAATCTGCATGCCTAGCTCTGTTACAGATACGGTATGGTTCACCCCTCTCTCATCCCCAACCTCTCTCCCTCTTGTTGTATTGTTTTTGTCATTATTTTTAAAAATCCATTAAAGAAAGATATAGACTAATCCCTGCCCGAGAATTTTCTTGCCATTTACGTGACATACTCTACCCATTCTAAGAGTTAGGGTATCTTATATCTGCACATCAGAGAAGATGTAAGGAGAAGGGGGGTACTATCTTTTATAATTATGGTTCTTAGAGGTGTTTCAATGGAGGGAAAATTAACTGTTGGATCATAGACATTCAATTATGATTAGCAAAGCTTATATACAAGATCATTTTCAGAATGCTTACCATCAGTAACTCCCTGAGGAAGTGGTGACGAAGGCTTTGTACATCACTGTCTCTCTGAATCTGGAGCCTCTTGTGCCCAGGTCGACTAAGAGTCACCAGCCACCCAGGAGGAGGTAGTAGCTTGATGCACTAGGACAGCCTCTGAGTGGTGAGAGCTACCACTTCACATAGTCTGAGTGTCCAGGTGTATATCGGCTCCCCAACAAAGCAGTTTTGACCCCCACCCGTCGGTGGGTGGCTGTTGCATCTCCCTTGCGCCACTTTTGTTCAGCTCCTTCCGAAGACAATCTGTACCCGTGTATCTGAGGGAGGTTATGCAGTTCCCAGCACTACCATAGACACGTCTATTCATGACGGCAAGCCACCTGAACGCCATCCACCATGATGGAAACCGGGTCCCCAGAACACCTTGATCACCCTATATTTGGATTTTAAGAAATATATATTCATAATGGAGGACACAGAAAACATTCTAAAAGACTGCAAGGACCACAGCCTTAGTTTCCAGTGTGGCTTCAGACATTCAGGCCTTGTCCCATGGTCTTGTTCAATAAATTAACAGTTAAGCAAATCTTTCTTCCAAATCAATAGCAACCAAACAAATTTGGTTACAGTAATACAGTAGTTGTGCCATTTGACTTCAGCTCCTCCGAAGCCAACATTAAACAGAAACGGGGGAAAGAGAACAATCAGGAGAATGTACCGCACAGTTCTCTAGATGGTTGCAGTTGGTAATTAACAGTAGCAAAAAGGGAAACACACACCATGGCGGCCACACGGAAGAACTGAAAACTGGATTTGGCAAAGTATTGTAGAACAAACAACAGATTCCTGGATTGGGTTATATGCGCTGGACTCACTATTTCTTAACCGGTTTATGTGCCACGGACTGAGTGTCCAGGTAAGATATTTACATGTTATTGTGTTACTCTAAAGTAGATAAATGAGTATTTTTAACGCAGCAGATTCTTGTTATCTCTTTAAAGTTATATGTTTTAGATCAGAAGTGTAATCAAGCTGAAGACTGGCAGGATTCCCATATAGGATTCCCATTTTATTGATCCTCCCAGAATG
>NC_056522.1:314194766-314217113 GCF_019175285.1 Sceloporus undulatus | reverse complement strand
TCTTAGGACTCATGCATCATTGAAATACCATACCACCAAAGTGACTCGAAGCAGCTTTATTTTGGCCTGTCTGTAACAGGCCTAAGGGATTTATGCTTCACCTCAATTGATAAGTCCAGACCAAGAATTTTTGCCATTCTCAATGTTGCAGTCTATTCATCAGTTACCCATGCTCACACATTGGAGATATTTACAACTTGTTGGTTAATTCAGAAAGTTATTAATTTGCTAGATTTTTCTAGTAATATCACCTAACTTTCTACTTCTCTCAAATTAACACTTAAGTTTAATGAATTAGGTTGACAGAATTTGTTACACTGGGTGGCTCTGCCTAAACAGGAAGGCCTGATGCCTCAGGGCAAATGGAGAAATATACAGTCGCCCCCCCTTTCTCACGGACTTGAGATCTGCATTCTTGATTATAAACAGAGGGGCAACCTCCGTTATTCTGAATAGGGCACGCCCCTGCAGCGCATGCCCTGCGTGCACTTGCAGGGACATGCCCCATTCAAGCCTATGGGGCTTGAATAAGTGAGAGTCTCCGTTTTTGTAGGGGGGACCGGAACAGATCCCTCAAAAAAATGGAGGACCGACTGTATAAGATGACTCTGTTGTGATTTATTTGGGAAGACAGTAGGCAGTGAGAAGGGGGAGACTGTTCTGCTTCAAGAGCAGAAGAACTGGGTTTGTGGAACAGATGAACAGCTGAATCTGGGAAAGAAAAAAAGAATAGGAAAGGTAGGGGAACATGAGTCATGGAATGGAACTGGAGAGCTTGCGGGGGGGGGGGGGGGAAGAAAAGTGGGAAGGAGGGATTTGTTTGTTTAGCAGGAAACCAAAACTTTTAAAGTGATCAGGGAGCTTTCAGAGTATCAGGCTATCCAGGCCTGAAAGGCAGGAGTCTTCCTCCCATGGCCCTGTACAGAAGGAAGGTGCCTGGAGGTGTGCTCAAGATTGGGGATATATTGTGACCCTCTTGAGTAACGTGATTACACTCTTTAAATATCTAAAAGGCTGTCACAGAGAAGAGGGTATAGGTTCATTCTCTGTTGCCCCAGAGGGTAGGACCAGATCTAATGATTTTAATTTACAGGAGGGTATTCTTCCTTGCACATATCAGCCAGTCCATTCATTCAAATAAATTTGTAGTAAAAATATTGTTTTATTTTATTAGCCTCAGAATATAAGGTTAAGAGATTTAAAGAAATAACTACTAAGTTAAGATAGGACCAAGAATGGTGTTGTTAGATATGTGGTCTTTTAAACAAGCAATGCCAAAGATTGAATTCGGGATCTCTGGCTCCTGTGTTGAAAAAATGGGCTCTGCTGCTGATCACTGTAGAGCACACTTCTTGATTGCAAGTTGAGAGGCTGAAAGGATTTGTTTGAGCAGGAAAATGTCCTGTACATGCTCAGATGCTCTCAAGCCATTTCTAATTAAGAATTGCCCACCCTTCATCCAGTGACAGATTTTTGTAACTAATTATTTATTGCTGCACACGTGGTAGATCAGTGTCCTTTAACAGAAATAAATCACTCCTTATTAATCTTCAGCACAAAAGGCATTTGAACAGTGAGTAAAATGTGAGTTCATATAATCACAGAATTGGAAGGGGCTACAAAGGTCCGTCCCTGTCATGTAGGAATACACAACTAAAGCACTCCTAAAAGATGCCCATCTGACCTATGCTTAAAGGCTCCAAAGAAAGAATCTACCTCCTTCCCACCCTAAGTTGGTCTATAGTTGGTGGGGACAGAAAGCAAAGAGAGTTGCAGGAAAGTGACAAGATGGATTCAACCGATTTTAAGATGAGCCACTATATGTTGGGACATTTCTTAACTTAATAATTCCCAAATGTATTGCACTCCCACAACTCCCTGGCAACAATCATTTCATGGACCTGATTCATGTAGGAGGAAAGCAATTGCAGCCAAAAAGAAAACATGTTCCCCAAAAGTCAACAGTGAAAACTTCCATGACATCCTCTACTGCTGTGCCGTTGTCCATGGTCTGATCTCACATTAATATTTTGATCAGTGAGTTAATTAATGGTAATAGAAATTACCATGGCAGGGGGTTGGACTGGATGGCCCGTGCGGTCTCTTCCAACTCTATGATTCTATGATTAATGGTTAAACAATTTTAATTACTAGTGTTTGTGGTTGTGAATTAATTTTTCAATTTATAATGTTAAACATAACATTACATAACATTTCGTTGGAAACATTAATTATATCCTCAGAAAAGCTAAAACTAACAAACCTAAATGATAAATGTTTGTTGGAAAACACTACATTTGATGTTAAAGGACGATAAAATGGGGCAGAATAAACAATTTGCCCCAGCTTCAACACCTAAATTCTCTTTAGAGCTAAAACTATGTTTGAGCCAGGAAAAAATGATGTTTTAAATGTACAGGACAACATTATGCCTTTTAAGAAAGAAACTGTCTCCTTTATCTAAATGTTGCTGAGGCAATACAGGTAATGCTTCCTTGTGAGATATCATGTGAGCATGTTCAGTGGTTCTGTTTTGGCTGGACATGGCATTCTTATTCTGTTCCAGAAAGAGTTATACTGCTAGGTTGGAAAGACAAAACATCCATTATAAATGAATTGCTCACTAGTCAGAAGATCTTGCTCCTTCAGCTACCTATAAATGTGTATTCTGGAGACAACTTTTATACAGAGAGCCAGTGTGGCAAAGTAGTTTGAGTACTGGACTATGACTCGGCAAGTCACCTGCTCTCAGCCTCAGGGGAAGACAATGGCAACATCCTCTGAAGAAAATTTGCCAAGAAAACCCCATGGTAGTTTTGCCTTGGGGTCACCGTAAGTCAGAAATGACTTGAACCCACACAACACACACACATTTTGGGGAGTATGTATTATATCAATCTGCATGCCTAGCTCATGTTCATATACTGTATGGTTCACCTCTCTCTCCCAACCTCTCTCCCTCTTTTGTATTGTTTTTGTCATTATTTTAAAAATCCATTAAAGAAAGATATAGACTAAATCCCTGCCCGAGAATTTTCTTGCATTTACTTGGACAAATACTACCCATTCTAATAGTTAGGGATCTTATATCTGCACATCAGAGAAAGATGTAAGGAGAAGGGGGTACTATCTTTTATAAAGTAATGTTTCTTATAGGTGTTTCAATGGAGGGAAAATTAACTTTGGATTCATAGACATTCAATTATGATTAGCAAAAGCTTATATACAAGAATCATTTTCAGAATGCTTACCATCAGTATACTCCTCTGAGGAAGTGAGTGACAGAAGGCTTTGTACATCACTGCTCTCTGAATCTGGAGCCTCCTTGTGCCCAGGTCTACTACTAGATGCACCAGCCACCCAGGAGGAGGTAGTAGCTTGATGCACTAGGACAGCCTCTGAGTGGTGAGAGCTACCAGCTTCACATAGTCCTGAGTGTCCAGGGACTTCATCTTCCCCAACAAAGCAGTTGTGACCCCCACCGTCTGGTGGTGGCTGTTGCATCTCCCTTGCTCCACTTTGTTCAGCTCCTTCCGAAAGAACAATCTGTACCCGTGAATCTGAGGGAGGTATGCAGTTCCCAGCACTACCATAGACAGCTTCTTCATATGACGGCAAAGCCACCTGAACTCCATCCACCATGATGGAAACCTGGTCCCCAGAAACACCTTGATCACGCCTATATTTGGATTTTAAAGAAATAATATATTCATAATGGAGGACACAGAATAACATTCTAAAAGACTGCAAGGACCACAGCCTTAGTTCCAGTGTGGCTTCAGACATTCAGCCTTTCCCATGGTCTTGTTCAATAAATTAACAGTTAAGCAAATCTTTCTCCAAATCAATAGCAACCATACAAATTTGGTTACAGTAATACAGTAGTGCCATTTGACTTCAGTCCTCCTATACCAACATTAAACAGAAACGGGGGAAAAGAAAGATCAGGAGAATGTACTCACAGTTCTCTAGATGGTTTGCAGTTGGTAATTAACAGTAGCAAAAAGGCAACACACACACATGGCTGCCACACTGAAGAACTAAAACTGGATTTTTGGCAAAGTTATTGTAGAACAAACAACAGATTCCTGGATTGTGTATATGCTCTGACTCACTATTTTCTTAACCTGTTATGTGCCACTGACTGAGTGTCCAGGTAAGATATTTACATGTTATTGTGTTACTCTAAAGTAGATAAATGAGCTATTTTTAACAGCAATTTCTTGTTATCTCTTTAAAGTTTATGTTTTATATCAGAAGTGTAATCAAGCTGAAAGACTGGCATGATTCCCATATAGGGTTCCCATTTTATTTATCCTCCCATATTTGGAGAATTAAATTCCAGTTCTGTATTGGGGTCACAAAGGATGCCCCATGTCTCCTATTTCTTCACCTAGTGAGAATGGGCACCATCCACATTGCCAACAGACTCTTGAGCATGTGATATGATACCAAATGCTGGACAGGGGTGGGGTGGGGATATCACTGCTGCTGAGAGTCATACTCACAGCATACACCCTATAGGGTGAACAGTGAATGTGAGGAGCCACAGTCTTGGAAGCTGCAGTGGTGAGGAAGGATTTTCTCTACCCCAGTTCCAAATCTGGGAGGGAGGATGGGTGTATTTTGGCAGATGTATTGCTAAAGCAACTGGAGTTTCCTGGAAGTGCAAGGTAAAATCACAAGGAGCAGGAAAAGAAGGCAAAAAGCTCTGCTCCTCCCTTTACTTTGCAAAAAGCATAGTTTCAAGTCAAATAGTCCCACTATATTCTGCACTGATCAGACCTCATCTAGAGTACTGCATTCAGTTCTCGTACCTCATCTGAAGAAAGTTATAGGCAAGTTGGAGCAAGTTCAGAGAAGAGCAATGAGAGCTGTATGGAGAACAACATTTATGAGAAGAGGTTGAAGGAGCTGGGGATGTTCAGCTTGGTGAAGAGAAGACTGAGGGGTGACGAGATTGCACTCTTTAAATACCTCAAGGGCAGCCACAACAAAGAGGCTGCAGGCTTGTTCTCTGTTCCCTGATAGGGAGTAATGGTTTTAAGTTATAGGAGAGTAGATTTTGATTGAATGTTAGAAGGAAATACTTTACAGCAAGAGAGGTTTGGCAATGGAACTAACATTCTCTGGATGTTCAAAACAAGGCTGGACAGCTATCTGCTGTAGATGCTCTAACTGGAGATCCTGTACTGAGCAAGAAGTTAGACCCCATGGCCCATGGAGCCTCTTTCAACTCTATTTTTGTGAAAAAGAAATTAATGCCCCTCCTGCATACTTAAAACTCCTCCTCCCGAAGATTTTTTCCAGGTCAATAGTCAGATCCTGTCTGATCTTGGAAGCTAAGCAGGATCAGCCCTGGTTAGTACTTTGATGGGAGACTGCCAATGAATAGCAGGTTGTGTGGGCTATATTTCAGAGGAAATAACTGTAAAAACCATCTCTAAGTATTCCTTCCTAATAAAACACTATGAAATTCACGGGATTGCTACAAACCTACAGGTGGCTCGAAGGCACATACACACTCACTGTTTTTACCAGAACAACATGAGGCAGACTATTATTATTGTCCCAATATATACTGCAGATTGGGGGAGACAAAGAAGCAGGTGAAGATCTTGCATCACCACAACACTATAATCAGGACAAGAAGCCACAACTCTATTGTCTTATGAATCATCACAATACTGACTGCCTTCTGTAAACCCACTGTCTGTCACTGGAGTCAGACAATGGATAATTTTGTATATGTGAAGCGAACTCATGAATTTTAAGTCTCATTCTGCTAATCTGAGAGTACTAAATAGAAATGCTTAAGATCCAGTCCAAAATGCAGGCTCCACGTACTGAGCAGCTTACTTAACAGCAGCTGGACAAATTGAAAATATCATGACTCAGAATGGTCCAAGGTTCTGGGCAGACTATGGAAGAGGGGACAATTCTCAGCATGTCTAAATGTTTTGGTTGGGCATCTTCCCACTTCTCTTTAAAAAAAAAAAAAAAGCCCAGCAATTTTTAAAATGTGATTTTTTAAAAAGCCCAATTCAAGCAGGACCTCTAGATTCCATAATAATGCAATTCATAATGCTGGTTAATTATGTTGGAATTACTAGGGAAATTCCAGAAACTAAGCAATTTACAGGTAAATGCTTCCTTCTCTTTTTATCTGTATCTCAAAAGGGAGTAGAAGAGAAATTGTTTGAATGTAATTTTGTTGATATGTAAGATTAGAAAGTGTAAAAGGTTGAACAACAGATGGAACAAGACTGCCACAGGAATTAGCCAGGAGGGGGGAAAGCACCACCTGTTATTATGAGACATGACTGCCTACATATATTCCAAAAGAGAATACCATAAAAGGTTGTAGCACTATCCTCAATGAATAATTTCTGTGTGGCATTATGTGGATGCAGTCCTGAGTTCACTACTTGTTATGAGGCAGACATTTTTTTCCATATCAGACAGCATCCCTCTGCTTCAGATGTGAGTTCGGAAGGATTCATGCTTTTTTTTTTTGTATTCATGAAATTGTTTGATTCTCTTTCAAAACATTCCTTTCCTCCATCTCACTGGGTAACACTTTCCATGTAAAATAAGCCAAGAATTGGACACAGAGTCCCCCATGTGGGCATCATATTACAGGAATAGCTATTTCATTGAGCTACCTCTTCCTCTGAAACAGCCATCCTAAGTATATATTTAAACCTGTAGGTTAAACCCTTTCATCCATCCAAGTATAGGTTCCACATTTTGCTGGCCATGATCACTACCATTCCACAAGCATCAGCATCCCCAGCTTTCCTCACAACCTTGGCACTACAGACATGCACAGGATATCTTCCTGGCATCTATTCAGAAATCTCTGCCCTTCGCTCCAAGAGGTGATGCAAGGCTGGAGGTCATTTGGCATTTTCTGAAGGAAAGATTGACCAATGGCTTCCTTGGCTAGACAGTTACCAAAACTTTAAGAGCAGGAATAACCATGTTTCTGTTTGGTTGTTTCAGCCCACTGTCAAGGTGTATCTATAAGGAGAACCTGCTTACCTCTGCCCCATCCCGGATTCGCCCCTTTTCACTTGCTGCCCCTCACTCCTGGAACCTTCTTCCCCCACAAGCAAGAGCCATCACTTCTTTAACCAGCTTCAAAACGGAGTTGAAAACCATCCTGTTCAGAGAAGCCTTCCCAGGCATTGCATAATTGTTGCTTACTATTTGATGTTCTTTTGGTGCCTGTTTATCAAACTATTTCCTGTATTGCTATGTACTGTATATGTATTATCCTACTTGAGAGTATGTATTTTCCCTGGAAGAAGATTAACCATCCATTATGAAGCCAAGCCCTCCCTCCAGTCCATCTGCCTTGGTCCAGGCCTTGGAGGTAGAGAGGAACTGCTGGACCTCTTACCTTTTCCCTCCACCACTCCCTTCTCCTTCTGTGTCATGTCTTTTTAGATTGTAAGCCCGAGGGCAGGGAACCGTCTAACTAAAAAGATTGTATGTACAGCGCTGTGTAAATTTACAGTGCTTCATAAATAAAGGTTAATAATAATAATAATAATAATAATAATAATAATAATAATAATAATACCTGTAACTGTAGTTTTTTGAGTCTTGATGCACATAAAAGTAAGTGACTAAGGATTATTTCCTTAATTATCGTAAGTTGCTTTTCTGTAACTGTGGTTCTTCAAGTGGTCATATATGTACTCACACATATGTCACTCTGTGCCTGCAGAGACATCCTTGGAAGCTTTAAAGCTGTGTTTTGGTGGTAACCCCATCCCCTCACTCATACTAATACGGAACAGTTCCCAGGAAAACTCAGTTCCAAGTCTGCCAGCAGGAGGCCTGGGGTAAAGCAATGGAAGGCGGGTAGGCAGGTTATGAATGCACAGATAACCAATTGAAGAACCACAGTTACAGGAAGGCAACTATTTCTTCTTTGTGGTCTCTGTAACTCACACATGTGGGAAAATAGCAAGCTAACTCACTGAGGATGGTGGGTCCTGCCAGGACTGATGACATAACAGTTCTATCAAAAGTCGCACTAGATCAGGATCAAGCATCCAGTCCATATTGGATTGGAATAAGGCATGAGACAGGAACAGGGATGGCTGCAACCACATAGCTATGTGGCAGCGTTCCAGTGGAAGAATCTCTCTGAGACATGCTGACAAGGTGGCTGTAGCTTGAGTCAAATGAGCTTTAACTTCCTGCAGAAGGGGTTTCCCAGCAAGGGAGTCAGAATGGTGGATAATATTTACCACTCACTGGGGAGAATAATTGAGACAAGATTGTCTTTACCTTCTTACACATAGGTGATGAACAGGTGAGGAATCTTTTGGAACTGTTTTGTATGAGTGACATAGAATAAGAGTCTTTTTATTCTAGAGTATGGAGGGCATGTTCCAGATCAAAAGATATTGACTGCATGAGCGTGAGCAATTTTTAGTTTTCAGAGGCATAAGGAAGATGTCTGAGGGATAAGTCATCTGGTACAACACTCTCAAATTGCAAAAAAGACAGAAAGAAAGTTCACTTTGACATATAACAGTGTTTCATCAACTGCTTGTGACCAAGTGGACATTACTTCCATCATGTTGTCCAAAGATGGACTTGCCAAGAGGTTAGCCTGAGAATGACCACATGTGGGTGGAGCATTCTGGCTTGACGCATGGTGAGGAAATCAGGATTCTTCAGGAAGCAGTAAAAGTTGCTTCCAGACAGCCTGAGGAGACTGGAGAACCATGGTTGGCAGGGCCATCACAGGGTGATCAGAGTAACATTTGTACTGTCCTACTTGATCAGTCTGGGGAGGAAAGAGAGGAAAGCCATAAAACAGAGTTCCATTCCATGAGAAAAAAAACATGTCTCAGAGGAAGCCAAAGCTTTTGTGGCCCCTGATGAAGAACTGAGTGTGCTGAGCATTTCAGTGACAGAGTTTGGGGACAAAGGCCAAGTTTAGCAGGGGAAGCCTGCAATCTTGTTTCAGTGTCTCCTTAAGACTTTTCAGTATGGACACTGAAGGCCCTGCTGCAGTCACCTACAACACTTGTGGAATGTTTGCATTCTTGCCCACAGATGTGGGGAACTTCACCTGCACTAAGTGCAAGTTGGTAGCCCTCTTAGAAGAGAAAGTAGAGCAGCTGGAGGCCCAGGTAGCTACACTGCAGCATCATAGGGAGCATGAGGTTTTCCTGAACAGAACGGACCAGACGGCCCTGGACGGGAAACACACAGAGGAAGTTGCTGGGGAGGAGGAGGGCCCTTCGAACACAACAGAAGTAGATAGTTGGAGGAAGGTCACATGCAGAAGTAGGGAAACCTGGGAATGTTCTGTGAGCTTGCAATTGCAGAATAGATTTCAGTTTCTCTCTACTCTCAAGGATGATGAGGAACAGCAGCAGGGACATATTTCAGGAACAGAGCAGGGGACCCTGGGAGTACCACCAAAGGGAACAGCCGCTGCTAAGTCTCAGAGGAGGCATGTGGTGGTTGTGGGGGACTCCTTGCTGAGAGGCACTGAACCAGTGGTTTGTGGGCCTGACAAGATGTCTCGGGAGGTGTGCTGTCTCCCTGGTGCAAAGATCCGTGATGTGACAGAGAGGCTGACAAGACTTGTCAAGTCTACTGAGCATCACCCCTTTCTTTTGGTTCATGTGGGAACCAATGATACTTCAAGGCACAGCCTTCAGAATATCATAAGGGATTATGAGGCTTTGGGTAAGAAGTTGAAAGAGATGGATGCACAAGTTGTCATCTCGTCTCTTCTCCCAGTTGAAGGTCACGGTCCAGGAAGGGAGAAGAAAATAGTGGATGTAAATAACTGGCTCTGTAGATGGTGCCGCCAAGAACGGTTTGGATTTTTGGACCATGAGCTGAGGTTCCATGAGGAGGGACTTCTGGCAAGGGATGGGTTGCATCTCACATCAGTTGGCAAAAATGTTTTTACCAATAGTCTCAAAAATTTGATCAGGAGGGCTTTAAACTGAGTTATGTGGGGGAGGAGACAGTATTCTGGAAGGCAAAAGGGTTGGAGAAAATAGTCAAACTGACACAAAACAAACAGTGCAAGGACCAAAAGGTAGGAGGCAAAAAAACTTGCACAGGCAGAAAGTCAAAGGGATACATGGTCTTTGATGTCTCTACACTAATGCACAGAGCATGGGAAATAAGCAAGATGAGCTTGAACTCCTAGTACAACAAAGCAAATATGATATAATAGGCATCACAGAAACCTGGTGGGATGAGTCTCATGATTGGGATGTAGAAATAGAGGGGTATAACATTTTCAAGAGAAACAGGCCAAACAGGAAAGGAGGAGGAATAGCCTTATATGTTAGGGATATTTACACCAGTGAAGAGATCCAGGACATCAATCCTGGAAGCCAGGTGGAGAGCGTTTGGATAAAAATCAAAGGGGAGGGAAACAACAGGGATATTATTATGGGAGTCTACTACAGACCCCCAGGTCAGATGGAGGAATTGGATGATGCCTTTCTAGAACAGATGACCACACACTCAGAAAGGAGAGATGTAGTAGTGATGGGTGACTTCAGTTATCCTGATATCTGCTGGAAGTCAGGTTCCAACATAGCTGAGTCTTGGCAGGGGGAGATAAGCAGCCTGTTTATTCTTTTTCTTCTCTTCTTGGGATCTGCTGTAGCTGTAGAAGATGGACATTTTTCTCTCTGGAGTTGCTTCTCCAGCTTACCTGGAGTGAGAGGTAAATCTCTGGGTTTCTGCCCCTGGAAATGGGCTTAGAGGTTTCTTGTATTCTTCAGGGCCAAATGTCCCAATCTTTCTGCTGGGGGAGCCTGAGTGGTAGCCACAGCAAACAGGCTCAACAACTGGCTCATGTTCCATACAGAAGATGAGTGTGAGCCGACAGCCACAGAAGCCATATGAAGCAGCTTATGGCTGAGCTGCAAGGGCTGCTGTTTGGAAAGCTCCTTACAACTGGAGAGCTTTAAGGTAACTCTATGATGTCTCACCTATCAAGCCTCTGGCAATTTGGGCACAAGTCAATGGTATAGTCCTTGTAAAGATAGAGGTGGCAATACATGTGACCGCACGCTACAGGCTAAATATTTCTTGAAGACACTTTCGGGGCCATAAGCCGCTGGAGAAGGAAAACAACTGGTGACACAAAGAATGCCAAAACACTTGAGAAAACCCAAACAATACTATTGTGATGGCAGGTGAAAAGGAACTAGGATTTGGTAGGAATGCACAGCTTGTATTTGTGAGAGTGAGAGAGCTGGGTTACCACCAAAACAGCACTCTAGATTCTTGTAAATGGATGGCAAGTATGTTGTCACTGGGAGAGGCCTATACAAGTTGAGATAAATGAAATCCAAAGCAATCCCAAAGCATCCTGGTTTTGCCTTGGAGGGAATATGAACAGGGGGTTTACCGAGCTTCTGTCAGGTCAAAGCACTCAGCTGTTAGGTTGCATTAGGCAGGTTTATAATTAATCTTTGTTGCAGAGACCTCCTCCAGAATGAACAGTCTGATAGCAGCTTTTTGCCAGGGAACATAAATGGATTTTTTTGGCCTAACAGAATAAAGGACAGTTCCATCAGAGGAAAAAAAAAGCAAAAGACTGAGAAAAATCTATGGATGTTGTACAACAAAACAAACAAGAAACATGCCATATGTTCTGTAAGCAAACAGAACCTTAAAAGACTAGCAGGTTTTAATTCACGTAAGCTTTCTTGGGCTTACGTGAAGTAAAACCTGTCCATGATAACTTATGCAAAATAAAACTAAGATGCAACAAGATTCTTCCTTGTATATGATGCAGCACATTAACAAAATTATTGCTCTAGAAATGGCGGCCATTTTATATGCAGAAGCATGTAACTTCTAGCTGAGAAACATCATCCCCACACACTCCCATGAGCTCACCTGCTGTGATGAAAAGACTTCAGCTTTGGCTGTAGCAAAACAAACAGAACAACTAAGAGAAGTACGAGAGCTACTGAACTTGCTGTGGAAGCCACGATGGATAGTGTAGGCACTCCTACACTTGGAGGAGAACCTTTATCTGTAAAGTGAAAGCAAAAAGAGTAATTTAAAATGATTTCTCATTGGGAAGTAACTATTTCCTATGACTAAAGCAGACTCTTCAGTAACTGGGCTATAGGAAAAAGAATTACTGGGGTGTTAATGGATGCACATTATAAACTTTATTCCCAGCTTTCAGCTCTGGCCCCAAATGTATTCAGTCATGCACATAAACAGGACAGAACTGCACTTGTGTGTTATCTAAGTGACACTCCCAACACAATTCACAGGCAACATTTGCTATCATCTGGCCATCCAGATCCTTTTCCTGTGCTGAGTCAAATTGGTTTCTTGAATGTAAGCCAAAAGTACACTTAAAAAAAAAAAAATCTTTTGGAGCTTATTTTATCCCAAGGGAACAAGGAGTTGAATTTTCTCTTTGTGCTTGTATGACTGAGTCACCATCTCATGGAAAACATTGGCAAAAAGTTTGGGAAAGTGAAAAGTCAACTCCAAGACAAGTCAGAGCTTGAAAATGAAGAGACTGCTATATTTTCTATCTAATTAATGCCCTTTTCTATTGGAAGAAAAAAAGAACCCCACCCCCTTCCCACCTGAAGCACTTTAAAATATACATATTAATTTTAACATTTCATCCTGTTTGCAGAGTTGCTTTGTTACCATAAATTTCTGTTCAGTTACACACTCTCCTCTTCCTCTGCTCCAATACTTCATGGTCAATTAAAACTTCATGAGAAACATTTTCCTATAGACTTTTTGGCTTCCTATCATGGGAAAGGAATTCTTACCCAACTAGTGAGAAACCCTGCAAGACTCAACTTTCACGTTCCTTCTGGAAAAGTTCTTTTCAAGACAGGCAGAACTAAACAGAGAATGTAATGTATTATGGAAGGGTTGTTGTTGTTACTGTGTGCCCTTCAAGTCGTTTCCAACTTATGGAGACCTGTCATAATGTTTTCTTTGCATGTTTCTTCAGAGAAAGTTTGCCATTGCCATTCTCTGAGGCTGAGAGAGTGTGACTTGCCCAAGGTCACCCAGTGGGTTTACATGGCCAAGAAGGGATTTGAACTCTGGTCTACAGTGTAATAGTCCACTGCTCAAACCATTATACCACATTGGCTCTACTATCAGACAAAATTAAAACTCCCTTATTCCAAATTCACATAATATAATTTATCTGTGCTTTAGGTCTGGAAAATACTTGTTTTAATCTCTAAAGCATGAATGAGGAATACATGACTGTTCTGATGCTGATAGAGTGCAACTCTACTAGTGGCTATACTGATGAGGACAGACTGTGGAGTTAAAATCCAAAATTTAGAGAACCACATAGAACTGTTCCTTTGGAATGGATGTAGGGAACATCAATCTGGTACAGAAAGACAAAGAGAAAAAAAACCTTCAGGTTCCACAATACTTTTCTATTAACTTAAACTGGCTTAAGTGTCACCCCTTGTTCGGAAGGAGCTCTGGGAATTGTAGGGTGTATGTCTGCAGATGCATTCTCATTCACACTCAACACATATATTTGTGCATATGAGATTTCTAGCCAAATTTCTGCATTTCATCAAATTATAGTTCCCTGGATGCAAAGGGTAGTGACATGGTAGTTAAACTTGTATAAAAAGGAGACAGGTTTACAGTGGAGACAATGCCTTTGCAGACCTTGGCTGAGCCTACAGGTAACCTCCATGTCTGGATTCCACTTTCCATTCTTGCAGGTCAAATATTTGTAGTCTCCCTTCAGTAAGTAGCCTTCCTCACATATATATTCTATGACACTGTCGGACGTCAATGGGTCTTTGCAGGGTGCTGGATGGCATCTGTAGCCTCCATTCTCTGGCTCGGGTGGCTGTGGACAGACTGCTGAGGAAAAAAAAATAGAGCCTATGAAAGTAACATCACATCAGGGAAAGAACATGACTTTATTCAAGGGCTTGGGCTGCCATGTTTGCAGGAGCACCTTTTTTGAGCTATAGATGCTTGGATCCGTGCATATGGAGGGACAACTGTACAGGATGGATTCAGAATATTTTAATAAAAAATAAAGCAGATATATGCTTTGAAAGTAACACTGAGAAACTTCTAGCAACTAGTAACTCGTAAAAGTATTATCCCCCTCCCATTTGACTTTTCAATTACACCCTGGTACTGAAAGGGATTTAACTTGCATTGGTACTATGATGTACACAAAATACTCAACATTGTGAAGTCACTAAGTAAAATAGACAAAAAGTAAGTAAGTGATGTAGAAGTTAAATAAAGAAAGAGTGGCACTTGTTAGTTGCAGAAGTATTCAACCTCTTTAAATACTGGTAAGCTCTGGTACAACCCATTGTCTCTAGAAGTTACATAAGTAGTTGAATGGAGTTTACCTTGGTGCAAATGCACCACTACAAGATCTGAGACTGAACACACTCAAATACCCCATAGTTTGTTGAAGACTACAGCTACACAAACAGAACCGTGACAAGCAGGCACAATCAAATCACATTTGAGATAAAGTTATGCAGAAGCACGACAGGTAGTTTTTTGTGGGTTTTTTGGGCTTATGTGGCTATGTTCAACAGGGACTGGTAATCTCACAAGGATCGAAGGCATGATGGACTGAGCAAATATAGGGCAATTCTGGTGGAAAATATGTTTCAGTCTGCAAGGGATATGGGACTGGGGTGTTCACTTTCCAGCAAAAATAAATAAATAAATAAAATGATCCTAAACAGACAGCCAAAGTAACACTGGAGTGGTTTCAAACACAAGAGCCTGAATGTCCTGGACTGACTCAGCAAAGGCTCAGACCTCATCTGATTAAGAATCTGTGACAAGGCTTGAAATTTGCTCTTCACCAACAGCCCCCACATCCAAACTGACAAAGGTAGAACAATCCTAAAAAAAGAAAAAAAGGTTAAAATAGTAGAAGCCATATATCTGACAGAGACTATACTAATAAGACTTACAGCAGCAATTGTTGCCAGAGATTCCTCTACCAAGTATTGACTTGGGATGCGTTCATGAAAGCGGCACCAACTTGTGCCTGTTTCTTGTTTACTTAAATTTTGTGTCATAAGAAATATTTTGCACCTCCATAGTGTTGAGTATCTTGTGTCTATCAAGTGGAAACAATGCCAATTAAATACATTTTAGTTCCATGTTGTAACAGAACAAATTGTAGAATATTTCTACAAGGCATTATATAAGAAATAAGTGCTATTGAGACATGTAGGAAAGCAAGCACTGAGATTAATTGTATTGCAATAGTCTGTGAAATCAAGGCTGGGGAAGGGGGCATGAGAGCAGTGTTGCCAATTTCTGAGGAATTCCCTAGAATCTGGGGAATTTAATTTCTTTCCGGAGATTTTGACTGAATAATAATAATAAATACTGGGGAATTCCGAGGATTTTGGTAAAACATTCTGGGGAATATCTTCGAGGCTTGTTGGCAACACTGCGTGAGAGACAGGTGGGGGGAACAGTACCCCTTCGCGTGGCTTACTACTTTGCCACCATTTGTGCCACCTTCACCTCATCTCTTGCTTTTAGATGGCCACTTCTAAAGGTTATCCAGCTGCTGACTACTAATCTGCAACCAATAATGGCCACTATTATCTCAACTCATCACAATTCTGCTGGAACTAAAAGTCTCCTAGCATGTTCCAATTACAAAAAATTCCATTTTCAAAACAGCGAGAAAGTAGAGGACAATTAAAATTGATGATAACTGTCAAGACCACAGTAAATGGAATGAGTAGGAAAATATGATAAAGAAGAGGAGGAGGAGAAGACAAAGCATAAAAGTCTTAGGCTATGCTCTCATTTAGAGTGTTCACTGATGCAGGCTTGAGCTGCTGCCTAACAGTAAAAGCTGTCACTCAGAATCCAAGGCCATTAAGAGACTAAGGCATGTACTTCATATAGCAAGCACTCATGACAATGAGAATTAATTCGTCACCTCATCTGCCCTTGCTGCACTGAACACAGAATGTTATTTTAGTGTCACAGCCACCCTGTGATGTGTGTTACCTAAGAACAGTGATTTAGCTGAGGTCAACCAGTGAGTTTCTAGCCTGAGAAGGAATGTGAATCTATCCCTGGTTTCCCATAATGTACACATATCCTGCCCCACAGAGCAAAAATAACTATTCCAAGGCAATTTCAAATGAAAAATACAGCCAACAGGGAAAAGATTAAGCCCACTCCCCCCAGCTGCTCCTTTGATTATTCATTTTTAGAAAAGCATATTTACATTAAGAATGTTGCTTGCCCCTCAGCATGCAATATACAAATGGCAAGTCCAACATTTTGTTCATAGCCCAAACTATACCTCAGCAACAGATTTTCCTTAGTGATTAATCTGTGGCTATGATAATTCATAAATCTGGCCACCTCTAGTTTTTTGTGGGTTTTTCGGGCTATGTGGCCATGTTTTAGAAGAGTTTATTCCTGATGTTTCACCAGCATCTCTGGCTGGCATCTTCAGAGAAACTACACCACAGATGCTGGTGAAACGTCAGGAATAAACTCTTCTAGAACATGGCCACATAGCCTGAAAAACCCACAAAAAACTATGGATGTTGGCCATGAAAGCCTTCAACTTCATACTGGCCACCTCTGTTCCAATGTTTGTTTTTCAATGTAAAAAGTGGGAAAGGCAACTTGTTGCCCTCCACATATTGCTGGAACCATCCATCATCCTGCAACATTTAAATTGGCCAGGGCTGACAAAAGCACTGAAATCCAAAAACATCTGGAGAATCACAAATGGTCCATTCATAGTCTATAGTATTCTATGCTAGGAATCACAGCAAGGTAGGTAATACAGTATAATGTACTATTTATTCACACATTACAACATTTTGTCTATTCTGACAAAAGCACTAATCTACTGCACAAGTAAGAGAGCCAGTAATTTGAATGCTAGTCTAATGGCTTTGGAAGGCCTGAGTTCAGACTCCACTCACACATGACCATGGGCAAGTCACACTCTCTCAGCACTTTTTGAACAAATTTTGCCAAGAAAAACCCGTGGCAGGGTTGCTCTAATTTGGAAACAACTTGAAGACACACAACACACACACACACACACACACACACACACACACACACATGCTACACCACAAAATTTATTTTGGTGACAAGAATAAGTGGCTGCAGTTACATCTATGGCTGAGTTTAATACTTCTGAAATGCATTTTGTTGATATAAAATCCATAAAACAAAATCTAACCAACAAATTATAAAAGATTAAAATATACATATGGATCAATTTTCTCTTGAAACTTGTTATTCCAGCAATATATAAATAAAAGCCCCTTTCCTAACAGCTGTCTAGGAGTAGGGGAAGAAAGCAGGGTGGGGAAGAGAATTCAAAATCATATTTTCTAAGTTTATGAAAAAAGAGTAAATCTGTTCCATCAATAATAGTCTCATGATATCTTACAGACGAGCATTTATTATAGCATGAACTTCCACTGGTTACAGTCCTCCTTAGATATATGAAGCAATGTTCTCAGCTACACCTTTTATCTATCTTACTCCATTTCTATCTGTTAGTCCCATGAGGGGGTCTCACATCACCCCTCCTCTTTTGATCTGAAACTCAATAAAGCATAGGCTGGGCGACCATTCCATGACCCTGATGTGGACACCATTACTATAAAGCAGCCTCAGCACGTAAGCTAGCATAAGGAGTTGCATGAAGGCCCCAAGCTTTGATTGATCAATTCCGGGCATTTGGAGGAGCTGAGAAGATCTAAGACTATAGATCAATGGGTTTCAGATTTTACATAAACAAAGCATTGTCAATCTTGTACACTGGGTCCATTCACACCTCAGTGTCACCTCCTTGGAAAACTACTGAGAAGTATTTCCTGAGTACTTCAAAACCCATTTCAAAGGACTTCAAGACCATGCTATCTTCTTTCAACCCCTTGGAATCTGCCCCTGAGGCATCTATTTGGTATAAATATCAGAACTTTTTAGCCAGTCTCTGGCTGAGTCTAGTAAGCAGGCAGAATCTCTGCCAGTTTGCCAGGCTAGCACCTCTATCGCTGGCTACTCCCCTTTGTCCAGGGAGTGATCAAGTCCTCTTTCTGTTTCTGGACCATCTGCACTGGAGTCAAGATTTGTTCAGGTGCAGTATCACCGTTAGTGAAGCCTTAATCTATTGCAATTTAACACCTTGATTTCTCTAGTCCTTGTGTGAGTGCGTGGTTGTTTGTTTTATGCATGTGTGTTGATTTCCTCTTTTAAATTAAGCTCATTATCATTGGATGTCTGGCACTGGAGTTTTATATACCTTTGGACTTGGTATACATAGGGATTGATCACCTAGGCTAAGTTACCTGGCCACTACATTTGAGCTAATATAATTCCCTAAGTAAGCCTTTGTTTTGGACTGTTCTCCCCAAAACAGGTCCACATATAAGGTAACACATCCACGTGTGTGTGTGTGTGGAGTGGGGCAGAAATATAGCTACCAGGGGGCAAAATGAAGGCACTAACTCCTCCCAGTAATAATTCTGTCACCAACTGAATTTTCTTTTAATCACCAGTTACCAAATTTCTACTAGTGAAATACTGTAACGTAAAACTTTAGTAAAGCATTCAGAAACACAGTTTAGTAAACAAAAGAAAAAGGGGCTGGCAAAATTACCAAAGGTATGCAAACACATTATAAAGTGTTTGTTACAGATATTAACTGATTTGAATGTCTCACTCTCTGAAGTGCTAGAAATCCAGGGAATGAAGGAAAACTTAACAGGAGGGAGAGTTCTCCTTGGAGTAGATGCAATACCCTCATCTTACCCACTGATAGTTCCACAGATCTGGTATGTATGCATGTGTGTACGTAGCTATCTATCTATCTATCTAGAAATGCTTTCAGCTCAGAATAACATTTTAAACTTTCCATAAAGTAGATCACAGTCCATGAAATTTAAAGATGTATATTGTGAGCCATCTTGAGTTTCATGTTGGGAGAACAGTGGAATATAAATTAAAAAATGAAAAATAAATAAAACTTGAAATTGCTGCAAGTTGCTATTTTTGTTAAAATTAAGTGAGCCTTTGTTTCATTTTTTACAATATAGAAAATGTTACGTGGGATAATGACATTCAATAGTCCAAATCATGAATAAGAAATAGTCTTCTTATTCCCTTCTCCCATCTCAAATACCATTTTTAATCTGTCCCCATTGTGGAAGATCGGGGATCCTGAAGCAAACTAACAGAAAGCTTGTAACATCCTTGAGAAGCCAGTTCCTAAAGGAGCATCTGCCTAAATGTCCCACAATAGTTGAGACTGAAGAAGCATAAAACAGCACAATCTCAAAGACTTATCTACCCATTTATCTCTATACAAATCTATAAACACTTTCTGTGGACAAGAACTATGAGTTTTAAATATGACAACAATTATAATCTATATTCACTGTTGAAAGGGATTTTCATTTCAGCTGATTCATTCTCTTTTGAATATCACTGAATTCACAGTGAATAAACAAGCATATTTTGCTCCATTCTGGTTTTGCTCTTATTAAGCCATTATTGGAAAATTACTGTTTCCATGTCAAGGGTGACTGTTGAAAAGGGGTTTACTTTTTATAAACTGAATGAAATCGTACTAAAAAAAAGGATTTGTCTATGTAATCATAGTTTCACATTTATGTAATTAGATGTAAGCATTTACACAGTATAAAATATGCTCAGTGATTTCATACTTCCCAAAAGCATTCTAAATAAAAGGCAACAAAAACAGAAATAAAGACTAATTACAGACTTGCACCAATGCAATCACCAGCTGGTGATTCACAAGCAGCACAGAGTTAAATTATTTTAATTAATGTGCAGCAACGCTACCAATATGACATGCTTATTAACCCTCTGCCATTATTAACAAACCACAGAAGATGTTTGCCAGATTTTCAAGAGTTTTCTGTTAAAAATATTGTTTTATAACATGTTCTAAATGATAAAGCCTTTAGCACTTTACAAGAAACAAAACTAGTCTGAGCTGCCAAGAAGCCAAGGAATATTGCATCAGATCTCTTTTTTACGTTCAAAACGCCATTGCTGAATATCAGCCCATGACTGTGAAATAATTTGTATCCCCTAAATCTCTTTGAAGGGAGTAGAAAACTAGAAGAACAGCCCACACAAAGCCCACAGACAGTTCTCACTATGAAGACAAAGCTATGTTTTAATTACAAAAATAATGGTAAGTTGTATATAGAGAAGGAAAACATGTTAAAGTCCATTAAAATGTATTGTCAAACATAAAAAAAACACAAATCCTAAAACTTTCTGGAAATTTTACAGAAGAAATGTTGTGATTTGCTTTTTAGGACACTCTGCATATCTAAACCATGTTTTGTTTTCCTTTTATTTCTAATAACACAACATAAAACCTAAGGATATTAAATAAGAAAAGGCATTCACAATTTGTTATACGATTCCAGAAGGATGGAAACCATACCTGTGTGTGACTGACCAGTATCTATAGGTGAAACTTTAGATGATTAGATGATTGGTAGTGAACTGGCAAGGATTTTTGATTCCTCAAAATAGCAAAACAAAAGGGTACGCCACCATAAATTTGGCTACTGAAATGAAGACTGCTTTGGTGAAAGCTAGAAGTGGGTTTGTGGATGAAATAACCAATTTTAAGCAAATAACTACTTCATGACCTACTATTTTCCCAGATTGGTCTATTTCTTAGATTAAAAAACAAAAGTAGATCCTCCAAGTCTGAAGTCTCCATGGAATAGATAGTACTGTACCAAGACACATATTTTTAAAGTAGTTTTTAGTTTCACCTATAATTGAATTAAGCTATGCAACTACTGCTGTTAATTAATAATACCTCTTTCCTGCCTTGCCCTTCCTACAATTGTGGCACAGAAGAAAGGAGAAAACTAGATTAAGTATTCCACCCCTTCCAAACAGATAGCTAGTGAGGGGATGGGAGTGTATCACTCAGAATGCAATGTATGGAAGATTCCCAAAGCAGCCCTCACAGTCCTGAATGCCTACTGCAGATGTAGAGCCACTGAAACTCAACAGCAGCACTCTTCGGACTATGAATAGGGTTGCCATAGTTGGCGAACTGAAACCGGGACAAATGTAGGACAAGGTTTTAAAATGTAGGACTTTTTTTTTTAATTCCTAGACAGGAAATTTTTTAAAAAGGTCCTACATTTTAAAACCTTGTCCCCTCCTTTCCCGGCCTGGGAGGAAGCCTCGGCCGCTCCCAGGCCGGGAAGGAGGACGAGGGCCGCCTGTCATCGCGGCCATCGCCGGGTGGCAAACGGCCCCCTCCTCCTCCTGGCCTGGGAGGAAGCCTCGGCCGGCTCCCAGGCCGGAAGGAGGACGAGGGCCGCCTGTCATCGCGGCCATCGCCGCGGTGGCAAACGGCCCCTCCTCCTCCCGGCCTGGGAGGAAGCCTCGGCCGGCTCCCAGGCCGGGAAGGAGGCCGAGGGCCGCCTGCATCGCGGCGATTGCCGCGGTGGCAAATGGCCCCCTCCTCCTTCCCGCTGGGAGGAAGCCTCGGCCAGCTCCCAGCGGAAGGAGGGCGAGGGCCGCCTGTCATCGCGGCGATTGCCGCGGTGGCAAACGGCCCCCTCCTCCTTCCCGGCCTGGGAGGAAGCCTCGGCCGGCTCCCAGGCCGGGAAGGAGGCGAGCCGCCCCTCATCGCGGCCATCGCCGCGGTGGGAAGCGGCCCCCTCCTCTTCCCGGCCTGGGAGGAAGCCCGGCCGGCCCCAGGCCGGGAAGGAGGACAGGGCCGCCTGTCATTGCGGCGATTGCCGCGGTGGCAAACGGCCCCCTCCTCCTTCCCGGCCTGGGAGGAAGCCTCGGCCGGCTCCCAGGCCGGGAAGGAGGGTGAGGGCCGCCCCTCATCGCGGCCATCCCGGTGGGAAGCGGCCTCCTCCCCTTCCCAGCCTGGGAGGAAGCCTCGGCCGGCTCGGCCCCACGAGGAGATGAGGGCCGCCCCTCATCGCAGCCATCCCGCGGTGGGAAGCGGCCTCCTCCTCCTCCTCCCTGGCCTTGCGGGGGCCCAGGAGGGAGCGTCTCCGCGGTGGGAGCTCCAACCGCGGAGAGCCCTCCCAGGCCTCAGCAAGGCCTTGGAGCCGCGCCGGGCTGAGGTGGCCGCGGTGGGTGGGGCCGTCCCGGTTTGGGCGCCAAACCGGAACGGGACAGCACCGCCCAAACCGGGACTGTCCCGCCGGGGGCGGGATATGGCAACCCTAACTATGAAGCTCTTAAACTACCGGTAACTAGCACTGCTGTTCTCTCAGGCCCATTCCCCTCACTAGATCAGAT
>NC_056522.1:314178388-314190981 GCF_019175285.1 Sceloporus undulatus | reverse complement strand
CAAGAATGGAGGGGGCAATCTGATGTGTCCAGGAGGGATGGCAAGAACGGAGGCTTGACAGGGTACCCAAAGGAGAACAAGGCACTGCAAAATAACAACAACAACAACAACAATAATAATAATAGGATACCCTGCCTCGAGGAGAGGCAAGAAAGAATAATAATAATAATAATAATAATAATAATAATAATTTCTTGCTTCTCCTCAAGACTCAAGGCAGGGTACACAAAGGAGAACAAGGCACTGTAAAAATAATAATAATAACAATAACAATAATTTATTTTGCAGTGCCTTGTTCTCCTTTGGGTACCCTGATTCACGTGAGGCTAGAGGCAGGGTACCCAAAGGAGAACAAGGCACTGCAAAATAACAACAACAACAACAACAAAAACAAACCATATAATAGGATCCCTGCCTCGAGGAGAGGCAAGAAAGATAATTAATAATATAATAATAATATCATAATAATAATAATTTCTTGCTTCTCCTCAAGACTAGGCAGGGACACAAAGGAGAACAAGCACTGTAAAAATAATATAATAAATAACAATAATTTATTTTGCAGTGCCTTGTTCTCCTTGGGTACCCTGATTCACGTGAGGCTAGAGGCAGGGTACCCAAAGGAGAACAAGGCACTGCAAAAATAACAACAACAACAACAAACAACAATAATAATAGGATACCCTGCCTCGAGGAGAGGCAAGAAAGAATAATAATAATATAAAATAATACTAATATATTCTTGCTTCTCCTCAAGACTCAAGGCAGGGTACACAAAGGAAACAAGGCACTGTAAAAATAATAATAATAACATAACAATAATTATTTTGCAGTTGCCTTGTCTCCTTTGGGTACCCTGATTCACGTGAGGCTAGAGGCAGGGTACCAAAGGAGAACAAGGCACTGCAAAATAACAAACAAAACAACAACAACAACAATACATATAGGATACCCTGCCTCGAGGAGAGG
This sequence comes from Sceloporus undulatus, assembly GCF_019175285.1. Taxonomy (NCBI): domain Eukaryota; kingdom Metazoa; phylum Chordata; class Lepidosauria; order Squamata; family Phrynosomatidae; genus Sceloporus; species Sceloporus undulatus. Next base: position 314,190,012 of record NC_056522.1, on the reverse strand, counting down.
CAGAAAGAATAATAATATAATAATAATAATAATAATAATAATTTCTTGCTTCTCCTCAAGACTCAAGGCGCAGGGTACACAAAGGAGAACCAGGCACCTGTAAATATAATATAACCTAACATAATTTATTTTGCCGTGCCTTGTTCTCCTTTGGGTACCTGTCAAGCCTTCAGGAGAGGACAGAAATATTTTTTTGTTAATAATAATAATAATAATATAATAAAAATCATCGGGCTGGAAAAGATGCTGCATTCAGATGTGGCCAGGAGGGATGACAGGAATGATTCACGTGAGACTAGAGGCAGGGTACCCAAAGAAGAACAAGGCACTGAATAACAACAACAACAACAACAACAACAACAATAGGGATGGAAAGAACGGAGGCTGCATTCGGATGTGGCTGGGAGGGATGACAGGAATGATTCATGTGAGGCTAGCATTCACGTGAAACAGGAAACAGGTAGTGGCCCCCTTCTTCACCTCGGAAATATAAAAGTTCTCGATGCGTTCAGAGCCCCACTGAGCATGCACAAGGGTGCCAGTTCGAATTGTTGAATCCGCATGGTGTGATAATTTATTTTGCACTCGCTCCTTGCCTCAGGAATGACCACAAATTTGCTCTTCACATGGGATAATTAATCACGTGAATTGCTTTGGATTCAAATTGACTTTGCTTCCCCTTCCCTTCTGAATGGCTTTGGATTGGAGTTCCAATTTCACGTGTAATAAGGGACTGAGTTACAAGGATCTCTTCAGCCTATTTATTACACAAAAAACTGATTTAGTTTAGAGATCAGTTTGATTCAAATATAACAATGTACCATCATTTATTACTGTATATGGGCTTACCCCTTATCTAAATACCCTAAAGGCACTAGATCTCATATGACCTTGGAAAATTAAACTGGGTCAGTACTGGTTAGTACCTGGAAGGGAGAACACCAATTAATACCAGGTGCTGTTGGTTGTATTTCAGAAGAAGAAACTGGCAAAACCACCTCTGTGAGTATTCCTCACCTAAGAAAACCCTAGGAAATTCATGGGGCCACCGTAGGTTGACAGGAAACTTGAAGGCATGCACACACACACACACACACACACACACACACACGCACACACACTTGGACTTAGGTCCTCTTGCCTCCCTTTCTTCATTCAACAAAGCAACAAGGAGGAGTATTTGCTTCTGTTTACAATTAACCACAGTTTGTCATGATATCCAGTGTGGGAATTGTGGCTAGTTCTAAACTGAAGTAGATTTGAACTAATTACAGTTTGAAATTACTTTGTTCTGAGAAACCAAAGTTAAATCTAACCACTAGCCACTACACATAAGTGAGAAGTAAGGGGATGAAGGAAGCAATACTTCTAATTTTCAAACATTTCAGAACACCTTATCATTGGTGTTATTTGGTCCTAGTTCCTCGTGGATCCCAAATCCATAGATGCTCAAGTCCAATTAAATGCTGTGGCATGGTAAAATGGTATCCCTTATATAAAATGGAAAAATCAAGGTTTACTTATACACACACTATATATAAAACTATCCATGGAAACAGAGGGCTGACTATATAACAAAGAAATACCATCAATTTTAATACACATTCTAGGACAGAAAGATCTGATATAATGTTTGAGCATCTGACATTTATTTAGTAGAGCACCAACAGTCAAAACTTTGGAGCAGCTCAAGTCATGACAGAACTTTAGGTGGGCTCCTTACAATGAAATAGATTGATGCATTTCTCTCAGATCCTTTGAATGAAGTCATAACTGCTAGAAATCTCACTGAGAGTATTCATGTCTAAATGTTTCCTAGAAGATTGTGTGCTGTTCTGCATGGGACAGGCATGAGAACTAGATGCTTCTCTCATTAAATGAAAGCTCAGATTTCCAGTATTTCACAGGAGGAATTTTTACATCATGTGCATCAAACTAATGTATTCCAAAGACTGTTGGCACAATAGAAAGTGAGGTTCTTAAGGTTCATAAGCTGAAACAACTCCTCTTCCTTATGTGTTGCAGCTACATAACTTTGCAGAAGTAATTGTGTTTTATTATAAAACTGACCACAGGTATCCCCTTCTGTTCCAAAAGGGAATTTGGGAGGGGGGCAATTTCTGATGTACAGTAGTTAAGAGCATTAGCTGAGTCTCTGGTTCATCTGTTGGCTCAGCTATGAAGATAATAAATAGCCTTCAGAAACTTTCAAGCATGTCTAAGAATGGAACTGCATGCTGCTCTTATACTGCAGGCTATTGGCACACTTACACTCTTTATCTGAAAAGACACTGTTCATTGCTCTCCCTTGCTTGTTACCAACCCTTTCTTATCTGGACCACAGCTGCAGATCCCATCAAGCATGGCCCATAAGGGATGCAGGGGTTGGAGTGGGGGTGCAGGGATTGATGGCTTATAAAAGGTCCTGATTAGACCAGCTGTATAAGGGCACAGCCAGAACCTCTGCCTGCCAGACTCTGCCACTTGTCTTCTGGTGCTATGCTTGTAATGACATTAGCATTTCAAAAGAGAAATTACCATAACCCCCAAGTTCTATAAGGGAGGTAGACTTGTTTCTTAATTGCAAGCCTGCTTTATGACTGATTGACATGTGCAGTAGATATAAAAGTGAACAATGGAAAAGTTTGCTTTTCTTTATAACATGAAGGTTACCAAAGACCTAGCAATTTGAAGAGTTTATAAATGAAGCTCTCCCTGTTTATTTTAAAATACCTGAAGAGTCAGCAATAGTGGCAGATGTTGAAGACATTTGTGACTTATGGCAACCCTAAGGAGAACATATCACAGAGTTTTCTTGGCAAAAATGGTTCAGAGGGGGTTTGTCCTTGACTCCTTCGGAGGCTGAGAGGGTGGATTTCCATGGTCAAGTGGGGATTTGAACTCTGGTCTCCAAAGTTGTAATCCAATGCTTCAAACCACTATACCTCACTAGTCTCCTATACAAAACAATACATTACCTTATTCTCTACACTATAAACACAGTAACAAATACCAAAGTCCAAAACAGAGTATATACCCCCTCAATGGTGTCAGCAGATTTATTAAAAAGGGACTCTAAAAGCACCATAACACACATTAAATTTCTCTTTTTCTCCTAAAAATAATTCCACCTTTCCCTATCATTTACAGGGGTTTCAACAAGTCTCCAAGCAGACCACACAAAGAGCCTCAAGCTGAGCCTTCAGTCAAGTGGAAACTAGGCTAACGTTTAAACAGGTGAAAAAACATATAAACTGGCTGGGAGTCCATTGCTGATCAAGCTACTGTATCCAGTGGATGAATATTCCAGTGTTTTAAAGGTTGTTTCCATTCCACCACTGTACCCTGCCTGGACTTTGAGATGTCTGAGAATCTATCATCTTGCCAGAAGGAGAAGCTGTAAACTGAAGATCAAAATAGGGAAACTGTTTTTATCTCATGCTGACAACACAGCAGTATGTGCTTTCTTTAAACAAAATGCCACAGAAAGAGAAAGAAAAATTAAGTAACACACAAACAAGCAAATACTACTGTGGGACAACCAACTAGAGTTAGCCCTCTGTATCCCCAGATTCTTTTTCCATGGATTCAACCATCCATGGTTAGAAAATAACCCCCCCCCCAAAATAAATAAATAAATAAATATTCCAAAAAGCAGACCTTGATTTTGCAATTTCATATAAGGGATATCATTTTACTATGCCATGGTATATAATGGCACTTCAGCATCCACGGATTTTGGTATCCATGGGGAGTCCTGGAACCAAACACCAGCAGATAACAAGGGCTCAGTGTATTTTTTGTTTTTCTAGCATTTTTACAACTATCATTTTGTTTTGTTTCATGTAGTGCATGAGGATGGACTGATTTGCACTTTACAGAGCTGAGAAATCTGTTCACTCTATGGCTGCAATACAAATATCTAAATACCCCAATTGTACCAGATTCTGTCTGATTTGGGAAGCTAAGCAGGGTTGAGTGTGTTGTGTTGTTTCCCTTCAAGTCATTTCCAACTTGAAGGCAACCCTAAGTCAACCCTATCATAGGGTTTTCTTGGAATGTTTCTTCACAGGAGGGTTGCCACTGCCATCATCTGAGGCTGAGACAGTGTGGTTTGCACAATGTCACCCAGTGAGTTTCATGGTCAAGTGGGGATTCAAACCCTGGTCCCCAGAATTGTGGTTCTACATGTAGCTCTGGAGAACGAATAATTGAAATGTTTTTGTTTTCTTTTGTTAAGAGTTCAGTAAAGTATAAGGAAATAGTTACTGTAAGAACTCATGCTTATGGAAGTACTGTGACGAAGAACTGGAAACAATCTGAAGAGTATTGATGGTTTACGATGTGTTAAGTACAGTATATACTTCAATGTCTCTTTTTACATTTTTGGATCATTCTTGTTTTTTTAATTTTATCAATAAAGTTTTTTTAAAAAAAAGAAAAAAGAATTGTGGTCCAATGTTCAAACTACTAAGCCCTGCTTAGTACTTGGATAGGAGACAGCACACAAATACAAGGTGTTGTAGGCTATATTTCAGAGAAAGGACCTGGCAAAAAAAGATGAATTTTGAAAGCACGACTACTCAGTCTGGTACAAAGCCAAATAAACAAAACATCTACTAGATGTTACTAAACCTGATTATTCAGTACCTAGGACCTCAAATACAAGGTTGTATTCCCTACCTCCAGTAATAACTCCCACAGTCAGAACTCTAGATCCAACTCATTGTCTTTTCTTCTTCAATAAATATCCATCTTTATAAAAATGCATACTGAGTTTAAAATTGTTTTAATTGGTTTTTAAATATTTCTAATGACCTTTTATTGCACATTGTTTTGGAAGCTCTGATAGGGAGAAAAGTGCTTAACAAAAACTTTTAATAATGAATAAGAAAATAAATCCTAGATGTGGTAGTGTGAAATGGCACTGAGAAGGAAGAGTTCCAACAAGACAAGGAACAGAAAGTGGGCAGAGACAAAGGAATATGCTTCCAACAAGAAAGTGCAGAAACTGGGAGGAGAGATGGGGAGGGGCTCAAAGTTTTTCTAAAGCTATCTTCTGCCATTCCTACTCTGCATAATTCAGCATTAATTCCACAATGGACCCTGGAACAAAGCAGTGCCTGCCTTTTTGAAAAGAAGTCAGTGTTGTGAATATACGATTCTGAGCACAAAGTCAGTCATCTGTCTGCCACATTAGTATACAGTTCAGCAGGAATACCATTGGATGTCATCAGCAATTTAAGCCACTGTTCTCTGTGGAATGGCTGTCAGCCCAATGCAGAGCCCCTTTACCATAAAGCTGCTTTTCCATTCAGTGAGCAGCTCCCTGTATGCTATGGAGATGGTTGCACAGGGCTGCTCCTGTCACTTGCAAGGGAGCTTGGTACAGATGCATATGCCTAAATTATTTGTTCACATATTCTGGGGAGGGAAACTTGTGCCTCATTTTCAGATCTTATACAGCCCTCAGCCTGATCTCCATGCTGATGCACCTTTATTTTTGCTGAAGCTCTTTTATTTTATGTTGGATACTGTTGCTAAGATGTGAAGGACCACAGTGATTCTTGGTAATAGCTGAAATCCTACACTTTGAACCTTTTGCTTCTTATCAAGCACAATTTAAATTACTTTTGCTACTCAAGAATTATATTCCAATTGATTCAGATAGTATATTCCAGTATATCTATTTCATTTCTTACACGGATATCATTCCCATGATCTTTCACTCTGATATCACACAGTGTACTGTAATTGGTCCCACAAACCACTTAACTCTCACACATTTATCTTTCTCCTGCATATGGTATAGTTTCCCTTTCTTTCCAGGGGCTATATCTCCACTACTTTGAACTGTAAGAGTTCTAAATCTGGTCACATGCATGCACAACACACTTAAAAATGGAGACTGCAAATTTCTATAGTCCCTACTTAGGTTTGGACTGAAATGTCCTTCTGAAATTAAGTGACAAATAACAAATATTAATATGGCTCTTTGGAAAGAAGTTACCTCCACATTTGCTGGGGTTGGGGTGTAGACCCATGTGAAAATGAAAAAACAAAAACAAAAAACGAACAAACACTCAAACAAAAACACTTTTTTAAACCTAAAATAACACCTGTCTAGGAATCTCTAGATCCTCTAGCGCAACTTTATGACCAACATCTGACAGATGCTGAGCACAGAATTACACTGGAGGACATTCCAGTGAGAATGTATTTTCTCTAGGAATCTTTAGATCCTCCAGTGTGATTCTATGGTCAATTTCTGGCAGACTCAGACTAGAGGAGAGATTCCTAGAGAGAACATATTAATCAAATCTGTAAAGCCGCAAATGTGGAGGGCCAACTATACTTACAGATTCCCTATTGCATAATAATAATAATAATAATAATAATAATAATAATAATAATAATAATAATAATAGTTTTATTTTTATACCGCCCTTCTTACAATCAGGGCGGTGCACAACATAATACAACATTACAAATACAATAAAAAGAAAGTACATTAAAAACCCACGTTAAAACCAAATTCTGGCCAGCTTGCCACTGCTGTCGGGGGGGGGGGGGGGGGAGACTAACTGGAGCCTGTATCCGGGGTCTATAGTCTATATATACACCTTAACTTTTCCTCACCACCAATTTCATTGTATCCATCAGGAATTTTAAAAATACAGCAAAACTAAGCAGGCAGTGGGATTTTTTTTTATTGGGAAATGCATTTGGGGAAATCTCAGAGTCACTAAATCTCCTGAAAATCTTATAAGCTTTTAAATGACATGTCAGCTTTTTGAGGAAACCACCTTGCTATTAAAAGCAGTGCAGTCAATGCTGACATTCAAATCACACCATAGTAGTGCTTAGCCACAGTATTTGAATAGAAGCTCCCATGTAAGCATAAGTATAACTGAACTGCCTCTGAATACTAGGTGTTGGAGACAAAAACAGGGAAGGGCTGTGGCAAACATATTTACAATCTTATATGTCAACCACATTTTGGGGACAGCTGTTATCTACTTTTTAAATACGTACTGACCTTTCCACAAGGTTTTGCATGACAATCACGCTTTAGGAAAATGGATTTCCAGACAGTTGATATTTTTCTAATGCTAAGGGCAGTCTGATAACAATGTCCATGACTTCCTCTGTACCAGTTTCTAAAGAGCAAGTAATCCTCTAAAACAGCCTTCCCAAAAATGGTCCCCCCAACATTTCTTGTCTGACAACTCCCATAACCTCAGAACAGAATAGCAAATGACAACGATGGCTGGTGATGATGCAATTTTTACCAGGTTAGAAACAGGCCCTTAGTTAACAGTTTAGGAATGGGTTGTGTGCTCCTACTGAAATCAGAAGTGTGATCCCACCTATTCTCATTTTAGCACCTCTTCCATGATAATAGTATAGATCATGTTCAACGTTTGTTAAGTTGACATAACTGTTCCTGAGAATATGCTATTGCATCACTCAGGAAGGAACAGACACACTATTAAAGGACTGGGCTTAACAGAAAAAAGAGTTGGATTAATCGTGCAGGTCTTCAGTCTCATTGCATCTTGAAGCCAGAATCTTGTTGTGGCCACACATTAGCAAGAAAATTGCCGAGCAAGTGCTTCCATTTTCTCAGAGGCTGCCTAAATGTAGTCCAGGTGCTGTAGACTATATTTCAGAGGAAGGAGCTGGCAAAACCACCTCTTGAGTATTGCTTGCCTAAGAAAACCCCATGAAATTCATAGGGTTACCATAAATCAACAAGCAACTTGAAAGCACATTATTATTCTTTATTTACATAGCGCTGTAGATTTACATACAGACACAGTGCAGGCAATAATTCCACAAGTACTCGCAAGAGTCCTCTCTCATTTTGGATTGAGAGGGTAGGGAGTAAACTGATTGTTGCATAATGGGTATATTTGGGTCAAAAATGTATTGTATCTTGGCCTTGAAGGATTCATTGCAGTCACTGAAATATAATGATAGGTCTCTTTTGAAATCAATTTATATCAGCAGTCATGTGCTAAAGTGCTCCAGCTTCTTAGGCCACCTAGTGGTGGTGGTGGTGGTGGTGGTGGTGGTGGTAGTGATGGTGTTGTGTGCCGATTTATTGAGACCCTATCATGAGGTTTTCTTGGCACATTTCTTCAGAAGGAGCTTGCCATTGCCATCCTCTGAGGTTGAGAGTGTGTGAGTTGTCCAAGGTCACCTAGTGGGATTTTACATGGCCAAGCTGGGATTAGTATTCTGGTCTCCAGAGTCGTAGTCCAATGCTCAAAGAACTACACCACCCTGGCTCTCAGGCCATCTGTAATTTTAGTTCATTAAAATGAACATCTGACTAGAAGTTTCATGAATATTTGGAGCATCACAGATTGAGCTCCTCAACAACTAATTGATTGTTACAATGACAACCTAGAAACAGAACTGCTTGGCACATCATGTCTGACGCATTGCTTACCAAAGTGTCACGTTTCTATCCCATTCTAAATATTTACGCTAGAAGAGACTTCTGAAAATAATAGGACAAGGACTTCCTGTCCTTGTACACACATTACCACCAACACAGATACAATGGCTTCCGTTTTGAAAATATTAAAAAGGAAAGTTTCAGAGATAAGAACAGACCAGTTTTAACCTGAATCTCAAATCCTTAGCTGACTTATGTAGGAGATTGCACAAAAGGTGAACTTTGTTTTATATATGCTGACTGCTACCAAATTCCTAACACAAAACAGCTGTATATCACTGAGCCTCAAAGAGAAGGTTGTTATCTCCACTCTGTGTCACAAAATATTCCTAACATAAATGATCTTCCCTTTAAGACTGCATACTTGCTGCAGCCACCTATCTGACTCATTTCAAACCGCAAAATAAAGAAAGAATGAGGCATAGGGAGCAAAGAACAGAGTACAAGCATCAAGAACTTAGGCAGTATCCCCAAAAATGATTGCACTTTCCCCTTTCTCAATGTAAATAGCAGCAAGTATATAGCAGGAAAAAAGAGGGGGCTCAAGAATATAGTTTAGAAGAAGGCTAATATCTGCCCCATACTCCTGATTCCATTTTCTGATGGAGAGGAGGCACATTTTGCAGACAATTTATTTGCCTCTACAACAATATTTGGAAGTATCACTCTAACTACACCTTTATAGCTCCATAATTTACATAAAATATTTATGTTACAGACTTCACCATAGGAGAGATTAGAAACTACTCACAAGCATGCACTGGAAAATTCTTTAAAAAATATTCAAGTTGGCTTTACATTATTATTATTTATTTTTTTGGAACACCATTGAGGTTATGGATTCAGTGGCACAAGCTCATCTTTTAATCACTGTTACTTGCTCTGAGCCACTACAAAGAGGGCTAGAAACTTAAGATAGGAAAAGTTTTACTTACATGAATCCAGTCCTTCCACCATACATGTGCTGAAGATAACCAGTGGGAAAAAAATCCCATGACTGATCAAGGTAAGCAGCGATGTTGTGGTGCTCTTTGTTGCTACCATTCCATTGCACATCTTTTAGACAACAAAAAATTTAGACCTTTTTCCCTCTCCAAAGTTTTAAGGTTTTGCTGGCCAAAATGAATTTTATCTATAACAAAAGGAGAGAGAGAAAAAATCAAAGGTTAGATAAAACTTCCTAAGCAGGGTGGGAGAGAAATGAAACAAAACACAAGAAGTCTTTTAAAGAGATCGAAAAACAGAAGAGGCCCAGAGCCCACAAAACAAAGAAACCTATCCTGCCTGAATGGACTCATGTTCAGGCAGACTGTACAGAAAAGAAAAGAAAAAGTTGCATATACGTCAGTGGGGGTTAGAGAGATAACCCGTCAGACTACCTTACCTGAAGAATTAATTCTAAAGACTTCAGGTAAACCAGTTTTGCTAGACAGATGTTTCTGTGTTTTTAAACACAGAAATGGCAGTCAGACTAGGCTAGACATATAGGATAAATAAATAAATAGAACTCTTTCATTATACACCTGTAGAGAGGCAGATTTTCAACCAGAAACCCCACAGGAAAAGAAATCTCTTGAGTCTACAGACATATGTTGCCTAAAAGGAACTATCATATAAGAGGAAGCCAGACAGAAAAGCAAGTTGCAGTGTCAGAATGTCACAACTCTGAATTACAAAAAGCATAGCTATTTAAACTCAGGGAAGTGACATCATTCCTTCCTGCCAATATACTATTAGAGCCAAGCCAATGGTCTATGTCACCTTCTATATTCAGAACTCAAGCCAAATACCTAGGTAAAAACCTGTCCTATGGCAAGGAGTTTCAGGAAGTCAACAATATATTCAAGGCAGTCTTAAATGCAATCCAGAGTTGTTAGTCTTATATAACTACCCTGGCCCCAAACAATTTAAAGACTCCCCTGATCTCAACTATTCAGAATGGGATTTCAAAACATGTAAACAAAAAAGGTGCAGCATGAATACAGACTCTGAGATACTGGTTTAAATCCAATCGCTAATCCCAGGTACAGCAGCCCTACTGAATCAATGGAACTTAAATAAGCATTGATATCAAATTCCTTTTAACAGGTCTAGTCTAGGTGGGAATAACAGTTGGATCCTAGACACTGTTGAGAAAGTTTTCGAGCAATGGACATCAAACATATACATCTTATTTGTCCTTTTAACCTGGTGTGTGTTTACCTGATGTCTTTTTAAAGTGATGTTGTTTTTCTATTATTGTTGTTATTCCCTGTGATCCATGGGGAGAGGCGGGTAAGAAATAATAATAATAATTAATATTATTATTATGTCCCCCCCCCCGTTTCCATGGATTCTTTATTTTTTATTTTTTTTGTAATATGGTTTATTAAATTTACAAGCAAGAAAAATAAAACATTTAAAACGTACACTCTTGTTAATATCCCCATTTAGTTTCCAATATTCTCTTATCCTTTGTTGTTTATTCCCATGTAGTGATGCTTTTAATCTTTTACTGTAATGTTTTTAACTTTGTATTTTACTGTTTTAATCCTCTGTAAGCCGCCTTGATCATACCTATGGAAAGGCGGGGTATAAATAAAATTATTATTATTATTATCATCCTGTTTTACTTCCATACATATACACACTCCTCTTCCCTATTATCCTTCCCTCCTTTTTTCCATTTCCTTCTTTCCTTCTCCTTCCCCTCCAGTCCACACATCCACCCATACTTTCCCTCCTTTACCATCCTCACACCTTCTTCCACTTACTCAAACCCAATTCTACATTCTTTCTTACTCTCCTGCTTCTTACTCTTCCATTGCAGCATCCTCACTACCTAACAGAACTAGCTCATTTCTTAAAGTGTCTTTTTATCCATTATGTATTTTCCGTCTGTACTCAACTACTATTACAGTGTTTTCTCTTCAATAGCCAACTACTATTATACAGTGGTTGCCCCATCGGGTTACGAAATTAATTCGTAATGCGGCGCCGCTTCGTAACCCGAAAAAGCCTTCGTAAGCCGAATTGCCATAGGCGTAATGGGGAAAAGCCGCGATTCCGTGCGAAAAAGCCGAAAAAAGCACCAAAAGTTTTTCGTAACCCGAAAAACATTCGTAACCCGAAACAATAAAATTCCCATATGGGATTTTTTTCGTATCCTCCCGAAGAT
>NC_056522.1:314134528-314168617 GCF_019175285.1 Sceloporus undulatus | reverse complement strand
ATTATTATTATTATTATTATTATTATTATTATTATTATTATTATTATTATTTGGGAAATATGGTTGACCGGAGTGTGGAAAAATTACTTCCATAAACTCTGTTAAAACCTTGTTGGTATTTACAAATTGAAGAACTTAAAAACTAGAGAGGGAGAAAGAGACAGAGAGTTTTTAAGCTCATATATATAGTTCCTATGTTCATAAGAAACACACCCATTAAAAACTCAGTAAGATTAGAAGAGACAACTAAAAAGCAGAAAAGAGAAATACAGATTAGCAAAAATTAGTCAGATTTTTGAAAACCTCAAATTTGTTTGATTTATTTGGAAAGTAAGATAAACACCCCAAATTTGTTTGATTTATTTGGAAAGTAAGATAAACAATGACATGACAAGAATTATGAGATCATATAACTGTAATTTTGGTAATAATGTCACAATATCTAACTGATAAATGGAATATATAAGATACTGTTGTTGTGTGCCTTCAAGTCATTTCCAATTTATGGTGAGCCTATCTTGGCAACTTTCTTCACAGGAGGTTTGCCTCTGCCATCCTCTGAGGCTGAGAGAATGTTACTTGGCCAAGGTCACCCACTGGGTTTCCGTGCCTGAGCTGGGATTCAAACCCTCATCTTCCAGCATCCTAGTCCAACACCCAAATCTATTGATAGTTTAATTATAACTTTTGTATGACATACATTTTTAGATGTATCCATTTTAAGCTGCTGAGTCCCAGGTTGGGAAGACATTAGGCTATAAATAAATATAGTAACAATTAAAAATATAATAATTTATATTTATGTGAACAGATGAGCACACACATGTTCACTTTATGGCAGCTGTTAAGTGCAGGCCCCTACAGCCTGCAAGGCATACAGCTCCTTTTATCCCCAAGGTGTTTCTCTTGGAAATTCTGGGGAGGATATTTTGTGTGCATGCTACACAGAGAGAGACACACAGTTTGGAGGGAGAGTGGAAGGTATGACAAAGCAAAGAGGCTGAGGAGGGCAACGGAGGATGTATGCAAAAAAAGTACCAACTCAAGACTGCAATGGAAGACAAAACTGGTGCAAATACCCCCTCAGCCAGCAGCAGCTTTTAGACAGGGTTACCAGATGCCATAACTACAAAGGCACCACAAAATGATGGGCATTCAAGAGAAATACAGGGCATTACACAATAAAAGCTAAAAACTCTCATTTAAACATAACAACAACAAGTTTATTGATTAGTGAACTGACCATATCAACAATAAAATACATGAAATCAAAATACACACAGGGATAAAACTGAGTCACTCCTTGAACTCAAATAAAATTAACTAAAAAGTTAAAACACACATAAATAAAAGCACATAAAAGTTAAATAAAATATAAATTCATGCTTCTTCTTAGTCATGCTCCAAATGGAGCACATTTTCAATTCTTCCCGGACAGAATACTGAAATGGAGGACATGTCCTAGGAAAGGAGGATACCTGGTCACCCTGCTTTTAGACTACAGAGTAGGAGCATGAAGTTTAGATCTGCCTTCTACTGCAGGGCTTTGTAGCAGGACTGAAACCCTGGGCCCATTTACACTACTGAGGTTTGTGTGTATGTGACTTCAAACCATCTGTCCATTTATGGCAATCGCATGAATTTCGTAGGGTTTTCTTAAGCAAGGAAGACTCAGGCCTCATTCTCACTATGGTTTAAACCGCATAGTGATTTGGTATGATCTGGTTTAAACCACCATGGTTCCCATTTAATCTGAATCGCTGAAGCGATTCCAAAAGAGGAGCCATGGTTTTGACTTATTTAACCTGTGTCAAAAAGACACTGGTTTTTTTTCCCCCAGAATCTTTTGGGCTGAACCGATTTATTTTCAAATAAATCGATTCAGCCCAAGTAGGAACCAGGCAGATTCGAATTCGCCCTAGTCTCTCTGCCCCAGCCTGCCCCTCCGCCCTGTCTCTCCTCCATCCTGCCCTTGCCTCCTTCCGCCCAGGCATGCTTCTCCTTCGTTCAGCCTGCCTTCTCCACCCCTGGCCTCCTTGCCTCTCCTGCCTCCTCCGCCCACGGCCTCCTTCTGCCGCAAACCATAGTGGGAACCACGCTCGCTGCTCGTTTTTACTCATGCACAAAATCACTATTGTGCTCCACACTGTACGCACTTGTGTACAACAGTGGGACAGGAAGAAGACCTTGATTTTCTGCCTTGAGGTTTCCAAGGTGCAGCTGGTTGACTTCTCTGGAAAACAGCATAGTGGATTCCACAGGCCTTTGGACCAACCCAGCAGGGCTCTTCTTATACTACACATTAGTGGTTTTAAGTGGAAGCAAGTAAAGAATTAGTACTTCCGAAAAACGTCTGTATTGGTATTATCTTCACTTACTTTCTACTCTTAAAGAAAACACAGTTTCCACCAGCATATCACATCTAGGTCTGCCAGAAGTTTCTCAGCAGGGTTCTTCTTATGTTCTAACAGATATGTGGGCCCGGCTGACAATCTTTAGCCCACACTGTAAACATCTTCTTTGGCAGGCCAAAAAAGTGTTTCTTTCACACTAAGTAATCATTTGCTGATCTCAGCAACTCACATGGGCATATTTCCCAGATTCTAAGCCAAAGAAACCTTCCCCATGCTATCCAAGGGCATGAGAAAGACACAGCATGAAGTAGACATGTTCCGGTGCTTTAAGGACACAACAAAGCAAGGCTACATAGCCGGCTAGGACTGTAGGAATGAATATTTGTCCACTTTTAAATACCACATGGGAGAGTCAGTAGATATAATATGCTTATGTTTTTAAATGAGCAGATTCCATATTTATAGATTATTTATTATGCATTGTATAGTTAACATTGCCGAAACAATATTTCTAAGGGAAAAGCTTCCTGAACAAAACAGTCCTGGATAAGATCACCATGGGTAAACTAACAGAATTTCCATTTGCAACTTAACTCGGGAATGATCATCTAAATACAACAGAGACAATGGAAGGGTATGAAAAGCTTCTTGAAAGTACAATGCTTGAAACTAAAGGACCCCAACATGTTTCCAAGTCACAGAAAGCATCATTATGCTCAATGTCTCACAGTTTTTATCAACCTGGCACACACACCCTGATGCATGGGACTGCAACTCCCATTGCCCACAGCAAGCATGATCAGTTGTGGCCTCACACAACTGAAGGATGCCAGATTAGGGAAGGCTACCTTACAATGCTCACCAAAGGCACTACCTTTCTACGGTGGTGGGATTGCATGCTATTGTGAGGCAAGAAGCAGTGCTGCTGGAAGGGCCTTGCATGCCAGCTTGGTTTTTGCTGAAGAGCCTAACTAAATGTGCCACAGGTACTGAGCAGCACTGCAGCAGTAGTAGTGGATATGATATTGGTGGGGGATCTCTTCTGAGACAATAGCAGTGGCACCATAGCTAATGCTTGTTAGTACTGTGCAGAAAGAGGCATGGAAAACCCCTTAGGATGTCTTTTACCACAAACCCCCTAAAATGATACACTCCAAATTGAAACAAGAGATAGTGCTATCTAAGAGGTCTGATAACACTCAAAAAGCGACTGGGCTACAGCAGAGGGCAACTACAAGTATCACTGTAGTTAATGACACAACTGGACTCAAGTTGAAAGGTCATTCAGGTGTTGTCATGTTCAGAAGTGAAAGGAAAATCTGAAGATGCACAACACATATTATAAGAACACAAAATGTGAAAAGCATGAATCAGGGAATGCTAGACATAGTAAAAGAAGAAATGAGTCACATAAACAGTACAATACTTGGAATGATCATGCTGAAGAGCAAAGAAATGGGACATATTGGCTCCATCACACTGCTGAAATAATCCAGTTTGATCCCACTTTTATCTGCCATGGCTCAATGTTATCGAATCTTGGGATCTATAGTTTTGTGAGATATTTAGCCTTCTCTGTCAGAGAGCTCTGATGCCTCAACAAAGTACAGTTCCCAGAATTCCATGGCTTTGAGCCATGGCAGTTAAAGTGGGGCCAAATCAGATTATTTCTGCAGTGCAGATGCAATAATTGAGTCAGATAATTGTAGTGTTTTACTCAAGAAATGAAAATCTAAGAAAAATGTGGTGGAATTAATAGTGAAGAGAGATGCATCAAAAGCAGTAAAAGATAATGCAAAGTCTGACCAAATCATACCCATAAGACTTCAGGGAAAATCTATCAATATAACCATAATCCAAGTTTATACTCCAACTACAGAATTCTAGATACCTTGGCATGCTAAGACAAATAAATGGGTCCTAGAGCAAATCAAACCTAAACTCTCCCTAGAAGCCAAGATGACTATACTGAGACTGTTGCACTTTGGGGACATCACAAGTAGGCATGATTTGCTAGAAAAGACAATGATGCTTAAAGGTGGAAGGCCATAGAAAAAGAGGAAGACTGCATTCCAGATGGATAGACTCAATCAAGGAAGCCACAACCCTGAGTCTGCAAGACATGAGCAGGGCTGTTGATGATCGGATGACTTGGGGTCTCTCATTCATAGAGTTGCCATAAATTGAAGATGACTTGAAGGCAGTTAAAAACAAAACATTAAGACAACCAGAGGCACTATACAGATGGGCGCTATAGTGCGCTCTCATCATGTGCGAGGGGCGTCGCTTCCAGACGGCCCTCGCCCCTCGCATGTGATGAGGGTGTAAAAATGGCGGCGCCCTGTACAGATGAGCGCCGCCATTTTGATGTGACAGACGCTGCATGTTGCGGCGCCATTATGACGCCACGAGTGTGCCATTAGCGCACTGCGGCATCATAATCACACCGCAAGAAGAACTTGCTTTTTGCGGGTTCTTTTTGCTCTGCAGGGAAGTCCTGCGGTCTGGAGGCTATGGCTTCCCCACGGAGCAAAGCAAGACACCATGAGACCGTCTTTTTTGGACAATCTGTCCCACACCCCAGTCAGCAGGGCAAGTCCTTGTGCATAACACCATCTGCACATACAAATACCCATGGAAGTTTGGATTTTTCCAAGCATGGCAAAGTACTTTAATAAAAAGATTATTTAAACTTAACAACTATTGCTACTCATCACAAGTAGAATTAAAGACACAGTCGGCATACTCAAGAGTCCAAAGCCTTAAAATAAAAGCCAATGGGAGAAAGAGGATTTAAAAGCACAATCTGAAGAAATCCTTTTGTGGCTCATTCAGCAGTTCTAATAAACTGAATTTAGTTCAAAGCTTTTTTTAAAAAAGCCCCCCCTCCCACACACAGTTGTTTTAAAGCTTTAGATCAAGTTTTTCAATCAACATGCCTTGACCAATTCTTGTGGGACTTTCAGAGGGCAGCTTATCAACCAAGCTGACCTTCTCAGGCCCTCAAATGAAGGACCAAATAAGAAAAGTTTGAAGGAGCTGTTAGACCCTAGATTTAATATTTTTCAGAGGTGTTAGTTTTTATGTTGATATGTTGTATTAAGGACAAGTCTTGTGGCACCTTTAAAACTGATCAATTTTATTACAGAATACACTGTCATGCCATAAGAATAGTAATGATCACAATGACAGCAATATACCCACAGAGACTTAAACATTAAGGTGCCACAAGACTCCACTGATTTTAACATTTGCATTCTATTGCATCACACATTGGCTATCTCCAGTGTACAAAGGCACATAATTAAGTCAAAGCACTATAAGGAGTAGTTGGTTCCTTTGGGAAATAGTATAAATTGTATAAATTTGGAGCTTTCATTCCTATTATGCAACTAGAATGAGTTTTGTTTTGTTTTTTTGAAACTGCTGCCTTCTTGAATTAATCCAGAAAGCACTTTGGTTGTTCCATCACAGCCTTTCAAAGTAGTAAAGGATCACAACACCTTCTCTGTTTGAAAATATTACTGCTTTTTTCTAACAAATGCCTATGAGTTAAACGGCTGTTGCTACTAAAAAGTTTTTCTCCCATTACTCGGCAACAGACTTCTGTTTCTCAGCAACAGGTTATCCTTGATGATGCATAATAATTGTAAATATATAGAGATAAAATGGTTTACAGAAGCACCTTGTTCATCCTGCTTTACTCAGTAGCATCTGTCAAGGTTGTGCTTAAGGAGGAAAATGAGGGAGGGGTTGTTTCAATTAACAGAAGGCCCAAAGCCTTCTTACCTGCAGGCAATAAAATTTTATGCCACAGAGTCAAAGCAGGTCTGGGTTTGAAATACTTGCAGGGAGCGGATCTCAAATGTCAGGTGTTCAGCAACCAGCTGCATAAATCTAAGGAGTAGCTTAAAGGCACATTTTACCTGGGCTGACTTCAAAGACTAGGGTGGAACCCCACCTTTAGATCTTAAGTCATAAGATAGGCTTTTATTAAATTGTCCTAGACCTACAGGTCTGACATTCCTGTGCTTTCCCTCTTTCATTCCTCAGCCCAAGATGTTTGAGGCTTCCAACTGCATTCCCCATAACTACCCCTCACTCTCACTCTCACAAACCACCTTTGTTTGCAACAGTTCTCCAGAAGAATGCATTCTGAATTAGACCACAGAACACTTTGTACATGTACAAAAGATTACTGAAGCCGGGGTTATTGAGGGAGGTGGGCAAACAAAATTTGAGTCCTTACCAGGATTTTACCTTTTTTTAGTAAAGCTTCAAATCAGTTTCACTAGGCATGAAACTCTAGCCAAACATATGGGTGCACCAAGAGGCTGGTTTTGTTATTTTCCTGGTCACTGGGGAGGAATAAGGAGCAGAAGCCATAAAAGGGAAGGAGGGGAAGAGCAGCAGGAGACCAAGTTCAAAAGGTAAAATCCCATCTTTAACAAGACCTCTCATCTGCATTTGAATAGATATTGTATTATGCAGATTTTACAAAAGAAAACCCAGCACAGTATTCTGTGGGAATGCAATTACCTTGCTAGTAAGAAGATTTCTGAATGAACGGAGATTGAGATACTTATTCAAGCCCAATTGCAAACCAGCTCAAATCAAAACTAAATTTAGCTGTTACAAGAAAAGGGAAGGAACATACACATATAGAGCAATACTCAATTCTGAGTCTGGGAAATTTGGTGTGCTATTTTTTCCACAGAAAGCTAGGTTCCAGTCCTGAACAAAAGCACATTCTGGATTAGATCCCTGGGTCCTCTCACCCCTTTTTCAAAATAAAAGTGCCCCCTCCCCTGGAAAACAACATGGATATCATAATATGTTTAGCCCTAGAGAGCCAGTGCAGCAATTTGAGTGTAGTGATTCAACTGCTGGATCAGGATTCTGAAAACCAGGGTTCAAAACTCCCTGCACAACCATGGAAATCCACTGGGCAAACCCCCTCTGAACAAATCTTGCCAAGAAAACCCTGTGAAAATGCCTTGGAGTTGCCACAAACTGGAAATGACTTGAAGGCAATAACAGCAACAACAACAGAGCAACCTGTATCTTAGCTTGGCAGAATGTTCTCTTACCTTATGTGTTATTTCAAGATGGAGACCTTTCTCTGCCAGACTCCCTCTGCCACCCAAACACACCCACCATGTTTTTGATCAACCTTTCTGAGCATTCTTTAATACCCTCTGCTGTTTATCATGTTTAATAGACTTAATGGGAGTGTCCTTGCTCTGATGCTGTGTTTATATCCCAAAAGACTTAAGTTTCTGATTTCTGAATGTGGGGATATTACCTGTTTCTGCAATTCTGAATTGAGACTTATGGAATGCTACCTGTATTCGAAAGGTTTCAGTGATTTGCAAAAGCATTCTGTTGAGACGTTTCTTTTTCTTCCACAGCATAGCATAAATAAAATTGCTTCTTGTCCTTAATGCATCCTTTTCTTGGTTCTAAGTCTGTAAATTTATCTTTAAATTGTCAGTGTCTCTTAAACCAGACACCTTTTTAAAAGTGATTCATCATATAATAGAAGGAAACCACCCTCTGCTTTTCAGTGCATATAGTTTTTCATTTAGGTTATCCTTAAACAATATTAAAGGCAAATTGGTAAACAGCATCAGTGATAAGTAATGTATTACTTCCAGGCTGAGACACCCTTAATCTGGCAATCTTTCATTTGTGTTGGAATGGAACTCACATCCTCAGCTTTTCAGCAATTTGCTATGCTGGCTGGGAATACCAGTAAAAATATTCCAACATATTGGGCTGTGACTGAGGAAGCCTGATTTTTGTGGGGCGTTTATATGACTGCCAAGTGCTAAATGCATAGGCAGATAAATTCCCAGTATTTTGAAGAGACAATGGCCTTTAGCATGAGGAAGTGTTCTGAAGAGTGAGGAAGTGTTGCTTCTCGCATCAGTTTGGGGTCACTTTTATTATTATTATTTATTATTTATTCCATTTATATACCACCATTCCTACGATCATGGCGGTGTACAACAAATACAAAATACAAAATACAAAAATAACCCAATCAGACCCCGTTATTAATACCAAACAGTACTTTTATTTGTCAATGTTTTGTTTTAATCTTGGGAAGTGGTTGAAAAGAGTGAAAGGACAGCTCCATATATTTAATTGTTTTTTTAAAACAAACTTTGATAAATGCTTTTCATACAGAATCTTGCAAATAATTATAGAAAAGTCACCTTTTTGTCTAGATTTGGCACCATCTATCTGACAATGAGGCTTGGAAAGCAAAACATTCCAGCCTTCTTCCAGATTATGGGATCTTCCATGTCAGAATGCTAGAAGGTGACCAGGCAGGCAGCAGTGTTTAAAGGTTGTTTAGGGGCAAGATTTAGTCTCGAATAAGATGCATTTTTTTCCTTCTGAGACTGCTGCTGTATTTCTCTTAAATTCTAGTATGAATTACCAGTGAATATAAGGTCTTGGTGAATATTAATATTTGTATTATTTGAGTTTTCTTGTCATATAAACTCTTAGGGAGCATTGTGAAATGATATATGTTGTTATGTAAACTTCCAGGTTTAGCATGCAAAAAATGGCATACAAACAAGGGTGGTACTGTTGACATAAAATTTAGGTATCAGGCTTAATGGTTGTATGAGTGTTCCAGGGCTAAACTGTCATATGCCTTCATGTCACTTCTAACTTATGGCTACTTTAAGACAAACCATTCATGGAATTTTCTTGGCAAGGTTTGTTCACAGGGGGTTTGCTTTTGCCTTCCTCTGAGGCTGAGAGGGTGTGACTTGCACAAGTTCACCCAATGGGTTTTCATGACTGAGCAGGAATTCAAATCCCCATCTCCAGAAGCATCATCCAACACTCAAACCACTACACCATGCTGGCTCTTCAGATTTCTACCTCCACACAAAGATAGCATGTTCTTTATACAATGGAGAATAAAAGCCACACAAACAGAACTGTGGTTCCTTTGTTCTGCACACTAGGGTCCCCTTATAGGCTGCAGTGGATAATAGAACAGTGCTATGATTGAATGCCAGTTTATAATGTTATTTCTAGAATCCAGACTGGGACACCGCAAAGGCAGAGACAATTTCCTGAGCTCCTATCCCCCTCTCCAAAGGCCTGTAGTAAGAAAGCAAGAAACTTCAAGGAAGGAGCAGAATAATTTGTGTTTTCAATGGGCACTCCAACATTATACTTTAATTTAAGTCTACCCTAGGAATACCCTTTGACACTGAAAATATGGAGTGTAAATTGCAAAGTGAAGATGGGAATAAAATTATGCCCAACCACCAACATGTTTATGTCCTAACCCGCTTCCAACAATCAGGCATTTTTCATGCACTATTCTATTGAGAATGGTCTGTCCCTCCAGATGTTGCTGAAGCTATTCCCAAAATACCTTACTGTAGGTTATCCTAGGTTATGGCCAAGATTAATGGGAGTTGCAGTTCAACAACGCCTGGAAGATGAGACAATTCCAATTACTGCAACATACAGACAAGAGATTAGAATGCCAAAATATTCAGCTTTTAAACTGAATGCTTCCTACTACATGTTGCATACTTTTTCACAAAAGCAGCTATTACTTGTTGGTAGCCTTGAGCTCCCCTATTTGTGCATGAGATGAGCTTCTGCAAATGTTGCCCTACAGGATTCAAATGAAGGACTGGTAAAACTATAATGCAGCCTATTTTAGATCTGAGGACAAATGGGGAGTGCCTAGGCTTTCCCTCTTGTTCCAAGCAACAAGTGGTTTTTGTAAATGTTTGCAACTTCATATATAGAAAGTTTAATTGGTCACTGCCTGTACCTCCCAACAAATTTAAGAGCTGGTGGAATGTTCCAGTCTAAGTTCATGATTAGCTCAGTAGCTAAACTTAAGCTGAATACACATTCAATAGCTATGTGTGTAGGATGCCTTACCAATGAATATCTCTTCAACCTTATTTATAATGAAGCAGAGTGTTAGATAAAAGTGAAGATATATACACAGGATCACTGTAAATTCTAATTGTGAGCTTCTACAGGCATATTACTAACTATGGTGAAATACTAGATTTACCCTTTGGTGAGACAGGGATTGAGAACCTTCAAATTTTTAGATTGCTGATAAACTAATGCTCCCATAATACTTCACTACTTGGGGCCGAGTTCAATGCCATTTGGAAGGCCAGAAGTGTCCTATATTTGCCTTGAGTCATAGTATGCATTTCCCTAGTGCCTTCCCCTCCTTTAATGTCCCAGATAGATATGTATTTAAACCCACTGTTTATTTCAAAAAATGCTTGAAGAGTGGGGAGTACTATGGATTGGCTCCAATTTAGGTTAGCCATGGTTTGGCCCAATCAAAATCAATGGGATTGGTCTAATCTGGATCGGAATTCTCATGAAAAAAGCTAGAGAGGAAGCTGGATGTTCAAACAAAAGTTCTGACTGAAGCATAGATTTAGAATGAAACTAGCAAAGCTTCTCCATGCTAGGAAGATTTCCTGTTCTGGGCAAGAACACTGAAAGTTGAGGCTCTTAAAAATACAGAGCTATTTAATTTATTACAAGCATGAATCGACCTTAATATTCAACAGAAACCTGTGGCAGGGAACTAGAAGTCCCCAAACAATATATCACAAGTAGTCTTATATGTAAGAGATCCCCATTTGCTTTTTGCCCCACTGTTCTATCACTACATCTTATCAAAATATGGGCCCAGTACAGACTGCCCAAAAAGTAAAGACCACCCAAGCCAGCACCGTGGTTTGCTCCGTGAGAAAGCCACAGCGGACAAACCATGCAGCTTCCTCGTGGAGCAAAAATAACCCGTAAAAAGCAGGATTTTTTGTGGCACCATAATGATGCCACAGTGCACCAATGGCGCACTCGTGATGTCATTATGGTGCCACGACGTGCAGATGCTACGTGTCCGTTGCATCAAAATGGCAGTGCCCAGCTGTACAGGTTGCCACCATTTTGACATACGGAAGACGTGCTAGGGTTGCGGGGCGTCTGTAAGAGACGCCCCGAGGCAACTCTAGCACGTCTTCATGACGTGCTATGGCACCGGTCTGTACCGGCCCGTAGTCAGCAAGAAGGTCTCCAAAGCTGTCCTATTCCCAAACAGCTGCCCTGTTGATCATATAATGAATTTTGTTTAAGTACATTTATGGAATTATAACTGTGAATTTTTTATTTAAAAAGGCAGCATTGTTGCAGTAGTAATTATATGCAAGGGTATACAATAAGTAAAGCTTTCCAGAAGTTCAGCTTTCAAAACCTATGTGCATTTTTAAAAAGTACCCTATTAACAGGAGTTGTTTAACATGAGGAGTGGAAACAATTTATGAAAATATTACCTGCAATTACTGAGACTCAGTCCATGAGAATGTCGTTTTATATTATACATGCATTCTTGATCCAGGTTTCAGAGCTTTTCTTAAAAAAAAAAACCAACACATGCTGTAATATATTGGTGCAAACACCAGCAACAATAGGGAATTGCTTTGACTGTGGAAAGTGCCACAGCATTGTATATATTACAGGCCCATGAATTAAAATAAAGTAACTGAGACAGCATATTTACTCAAAGCGTAAATTTGCAATATTCTACAGATGTCTGGAGATCCTTTTCTTTGCAGTATTTTGAATAACTGTGGATTTCAGGTAGCACATGGATTGGGGAACACAACAACAATCCAAGAAATTAACTGTTTCTGGCAACAATGCCTTTTTTCTCTTTAGCTTCTATTATTTATGTCCACAGAGGTATGAGAGATGTTGTATCACTTACTTGGATCTTTATGAGTACCTTTCTAAAACACTTAAGATTTTCATAACTTACAAAAGCAACTCATCAGTGAGTACAACACTGACAATGAAACTGACAAGAGTTTTAAAAACCCACACAATTCCTATACGTTCAATACGCTCCTTTTCTCCCCTGCTCCCCTGCTCCCCATCCTTATCCCCCCCAGTAAAACTAATACAAATTTGTACAAAGGCTGGGCTCACTCACCAAAAATGAAAACAGCAATTGGGGTAATTCTGCTTTCTGTTAAGAAATTCTGTTGACTAACACAGCAGCAGACACACAAAAAAGGAGACACTATTCAGTTAAGAATGATGCAAAGCCAGGATACTGAACTCTTTGAAAAGGCAGGCTTCGTGGTTACATTGTTAGGAGCTTCTTTGTCCATGAATTTTGGTATTATAAAATCCACGCCAATAACCTAACGCACAGCTACAATTGCTGCCTTCGTTACTGCTCCCAGCCCTCTGCAGACAGGACATGTGGGAACAAAAGATCAGGCAGCAACAGAGAAAAGGACACAGAGCAGGAGAAACATCTGCCGGTTTCGCTAGAAATACCATATGGCCAGTATCAAATACAGAGGAAGACTGACTAAATACATCCTTAAAGAAAACATAACCCCACCATTTCTTTCAGGAAGTTTTTCTTCTTTTTAAAATCAGTTTCAGTTCTTTCTTCTACCCAGCCCAGCTATGATGTAATGATGTCTGAAAATAGACAACAGAGCTACTGAAAATGGTTAGCAGTCCTGCCCAGAATCTAGATCATGGCATTTTCAACATTCATCTTTCAATAAATGGACTATTGCTGTTGGCTCTGCACTTAGCAGACAAGCATGGGACTGACTATCCAGACTCAACCAAAGAGCCACTAATTTCACCCTTATAAATTATTTCAGACATCACAAGAATGGTTCAGAATCAACAACGCTATCTAAATTTGGCTTATTTTGAAACATTCAAGAATCCCCACCACTGTTATTGTCAGTAGACAAGGTATCAGATAACAGAGCTTGAAAAGGTTATGTTTCTGAACTACAGCTTCCAAAATCCCCCAGTCTGCATAGCCATTTAGTTCTCAAAGTAGGAGGGAGTGTTCCCTTTCCCTGCTCCCCTCGCAACACCTTTTGCATGTCAAACGATATGGTAGGAACTCTGAGCTTTACTGCAGTTGTGAAAAGTGTGTTTCTCCTCTTTAAATTCTTTTAACCTCTTCAGTTGTCTGACTGCATTGAGGCCAGCCTGCAGTTTATTACAGCCGTTCCTTTGGGGCACTTAAAGTATGCTAGGGCCCTACAAATTTGCAGGCTCAGCTTCAGAGTTGCTGTTGTTTTAACACTAACACAGACTTTTCCAGCACACATGTTCATTCACGACTCTGGTGCCAAATGTCAATCAACTACATCAGCAGCATAACAGATGTCATGTAACTATTCAGAACAAGCTGAAGGGATGACTCAAGATACACAAAAGCTCCTTTCCCTTTTAGACAAGACTAGCTCTTTCAGAAATTCAGAAACCTGGGAGGTGTGCAATCAAATTCAATTATATGAGCCCAGAGTAAAGCTTGCAATGTTTTGCATCCAGATTCTGAACACTGAACCACACTTAAAGTTGGTATTTTAAACAGTTGGATCATGATCAGTATTATTATTTCAGTTGGATACAGCATACTCTATAAAACTTTTCTAATGCAGGCTGCAATAACTTTGTATTTCTTTACAAAAAAAAAAAGTAAGGAATTGTGAAGTAATTTCCATTTGTGGACTCTGTGCAGATGTTTAAAAAGAAAAACAGCAGAATATTACAAGTGTAGATTTGAGCCAACACTGTATCCTCCGACTCAGAGAGCAAAGATCCTGTCTTGCTAGCCTGCATTCCCAATCAAACCATCCCTCAGGCTGATAGCATGCCTTAATAGGCCATTCAGTTGAACAAATGTTGCCTATTATAGCGTACAATGTCATGGTGTATATAGGGAAAGGGTCTTCAGTAGCTACACCAAGAAATTTAGTTCTAATCATCAGCATTTCTTTACTTAATAGAATGTTATTAATCTTTAGTTGGCATTTAGAATCCCATCTCAATCTTCCCTTGTTGTACATAGGGGAGATCATGCTCTCTTTCCTTCTTGATGTCCTGATACCCCACTAACTCTGTAACAAAGGTTGATGATCACTTGTAGGTTGGTCTCCAGTTTTGAATTTCTTAACATAAGCAGCACTCAAATTATTTAACAGAAAATAATCTATGACACTATCCCCATTTACGGCACTATATGTATAGTTCCCTGTTGTTTCACCAGAGCCAGTACCTATTAGTTATAATCACTGAGAATTTATACACCAATTTAAACAAATTAATCCCTGTTTTATTTATAAATTTATCATAGGATATCCTACTTGGAAGGTAGGCAATATCCTCCATATTCAGTGCCAGCTTTAGGGTTATATTCATTGCCTATTCTTGCATTAAAATCTCCCATTACAATAATTGGGAAGAAAGGAAACTGTTGGTTTATTTCTTCCAATTGATACTCTAAGATCTCCCCTTCCTTTATTTTGTAAAACTGAAATATTTGGTCAATGAATTAGTAACTTGCTCTGTAGATGAACAAAGAGGTTCTGTCTATAAAAATTCATGGCTATTAGAATGTCAGGCAAATTTGAAGAAATTTGGCCTGGACCCTATACTGTAGTTCTAAAATCTGGTGATATACAGCATGGTAGGAAACTCATCAAAGAAAGGATGCAAGAGCATTATGCTCTGCGGGATATTAATGTCATTAGAGCTTCAAAGTTCTCTTCTAAAAGTATGTTTTGGAGAGGAAAAATATTTAT
Organism: Sceloporus undulatus; assembly: GCF_019175285.1. Taxonomy (NCBI): domain Eukaryota; kingdom Metazoa; phylum Chordata; class Lepidosauria; order Squamata; family Phrynosomatidae; genus Sceloporus; species Sceloporus undulatus. The sequence continues at coordinate 314,153,613 of NC_056522.1, read as the reverse complement.
CAGAAATAACTCAACCTCTTCTTCATAGGGCTTTTATAGCCCTATGATTCCAGACAATGAAAACCAACTACATTGAAGGGAAATATAAAAAGATTCCCAAGGAGCAGCATATTTGCATTTGTGAAAGTGAGGATACTGGAGAGACAATACACTATATGCTACATTGTAGGAGATATAAAACCCCAAGAGATAAGTTTCTAAAGAGAAGTTTAGAACTTGTAGCTAACCAAAATGACTTGGAGAAAATCACTTACTTGTTAGCTAATACAACTAAGTCTGTTATGTTCAACTCTGCCAGATTTGCTATGAAAGCAGCTAAATTTAGATTAGATTTTGAGAATAAAGGCATGCATGGGAATCCGCAGTAAACAGATTATATTAATTTGAATAGAGTGTGGAAAATTGTGATATGTTTTGTATGAAATATTTCTGTAATTTTAGTGTAAACATATTGCTCTATATGTTATAGAGCTAATTGACTGTGGAAGTTTTAAAGGGTTTTAATTATTTTTGTAATTTGATGGCTATGACCTGTATTTGGTCATCATGAATAAACCATACATTAGATTTGATCCAATTGTCTTTCTTTGCTTCTGACTACTTGTTTAGTTTTGAAATCTGGTTCATTCCACAGGGAGAGAGATCAACATTATGGGGAAGATTTTAGATTTCAAATCCATCTTTAGTGACAGAAGGCAGTAAGCAGGTGGAAGTGAACATTTCAGCCACTTCCTTTTACCATTTTAAGAAACACTTCACTGGCATGCCACACAAATGTCTTGAGCATATATCATCAGTTTTGTTTTGCTTCACTGTCTTTCTCCAGTTTTGTTTTCCTCTCTACTTGACAATTTCAATACTATACTATACTTGTCAGATAGGCGGTGTGTTTCTATGTGACCCAAGTGAACTATTTCAGTACTTCCCTCTCATCTGCAGAGAAAGCTATGTAATATCCACCACCTTCCGCATGCAATTCTGCTTTTGTACAACCCTCTCTTGCACATTTCTATGATGCAGTATGCCTTTGTAATCTACTGCTAGTCCCCTCCTTACAGGAGAAAACTTGTTATCTTTTACACGAGATGGGTATTATTGACAATAACAAAATGAAAAATACACTCCTTGATCTTAGAACCATGGAATCATAGAGTTGGAAGAGACCACAAGGCCATTCAGCCTAACTCCCTGCCATGCAGGAATACACAGTCAAAGCACTCCCAACAGATGGCCATCTAGTCTCTACTTAAAAACCTCCAAAGAAGGAGACTCCACCACACTCTGAGGGAGCATGTTCCACTGTCGAACAGCTCTTACTGTCAGGATGTTCTCTCTAATGTTGACCTGGGATCTCTTTTCCTCTAGTTTGAATCCACTGCTGCAGGTCCTATTCTCTGAAGCAGCAGAAAACAAGCTTGCTCCATCTTCAACATGATATCCTTTTATATGGCTATGATGTCACATCTTAACTTTCCCTTCCCCAAACTAAATATATCTAGCTCCCTGATGTCAAGGAAAAAGCAACATGGGATATACAGTAAAAGAAATAAAACATGTATGTGAGAGTCAGGATGACTCAGCAGAAGCCAATTGAGAACCACACAGGTGTAAATGGTAATACAATTAACAAGTCCAAACTGCCAAGGACAGAAATGCAAAGTGAATAATTGGACACACCTGACAATTGTTAAGTGGTCAAGGCTGAGATGATGAAATCATTAATTGTAGGATGAACCGAGAGAACCAATGAGAATGATGTACACGCCTACTGGGTGGAAAGAGACAACAGTGGGTGGTACCATGCATTGACTATAATAATGACTATGCATCCCAATATATTTTGTGGGTTGTAGAGTGGATAGTAGTAGTGGATAGTGAGGAGTAGAGTATTGTTGTATTGGAGCTGTATATAGTAGAATAAAGTAGATCTTTTATTTAAGACTACTGAGTTGTCTGGTGTCTTGAGTGAAGCTACAAGAACCAGCTGGATCCTGAAGAAGGGTGAAGACTTCTGTGGAAGCAAGAGTGAGAAGGCTTGGAGAGTTTGTCGGGGTCTTCAGCCTAGTCTCTGTAACTCTTGCTAAGCTATAACCACTGGCCAAAACTAGTCAGCGCGGTGCACAACCAGGTGGTGAGTTCAAGCCAGAGGTGAAGAGCTACAACTCCCATCATCCCCGACAACTGAGCCATCCTCATAGGTCATGGCTTCCAGATCTTTCCCCACTTTGGTCGTTCTCCTTTGGATACGCTTGAGCTTGTCAACATCCTTCTCAAATTGTGGTGCCCAGAACTGGATAGAGTACTCTGTGAAGTCTGACTAAAGCAGAATACTGTTGTACACTACTATTACTGTTTTCCATGTGGTTCATAGAGATATCTAAAGAATATGCCTGCTCTGTTTACTGCATGACTGTCACGTCTTGTGGAGCAGCACAGTTACAAAAGCATAACCTCATGAATGCGGACATAGCAAAAAGTCAAATGTACAATAAATGGCTGTATAGCCAAAAGTAGATGATGCTAATGAAATCTGCCATGTGCAATACAAAGGAGTACAAAGTATGACCAAGCCATTTTGGGGCATAAATACACCCTTAGGGTGCAGTTATACTCCACCCAAAAAACCCTCACAGACACAGTATCTGTTTTGTTTACATCAAATGTACAAGGCTCCTAAATATAGACCTCAAAAACAGTACTTTTGATGAACACTTTCCCTCAACTTTGCATGCTGAAATTAACTCTTTCAGATCACAAGCCTCATATAGGAATTTACTTGTTTTAGAAGGCATGAGCTAGGAAGGCCACTGCCCTGCCATATGGTGAACTGTGAAGATATATCTGTTCACACAATTGAACACTGAGTGTTTGTGTGCGCACGTACTTGTGCACACCTTCAAATTGCCTGTCGACTGTTGGCAACCCCAAGAATTTCTTTGGGCTTTTTTAGGCAGGGGATACTAAGAGGTAATTTTGATGGTCTCTTATTGTGAAATACAGCCTACAAAATAGCTAATTAAGATATTTAATTGTTTTTACTATCAGAAAAATTTCTAATAAATATCAACTCCATTTTGCCCATAAAACTTCTACGTGCTTCACAACTCATCTATAAATACTTTTAATCGTCTCTTACCTTGACCTTTTTAATAAAGCAATTGATACAAGGAGCCGTTACAAATAAACTACATCACACTTACTACAATTTGTCTAACAAGGCACCCAATTATACAAATGTTCTGACTGCCAGGGCAGTTAAAGCAGTCTAGACTGGATTATTTCTGCAGTGCATTATGGACCACTGGCATCCATTACCAGAAACATATTTCTTGGGATTCTCCCAAACTCTTGAATCATCCATCATCTTTGATATAGGCATACATTAAAAGAATTCTCCAGATTACAAGACAAAAATAAAGACACTGAATAATAAGGTGTAAAAATCAGAACATTAATCACTAGTTTAATTTACTTATATCTCCATAGCACTATAAATCCAACTTTTATCTTGCACTACCCAAAAATCTTCCTGCATGTATAGATATAAACTGTCTTTGATAGCACCAATCTACAATTATTCAGTTAAGTACCCTGAACATTATATTCAAAAAATAACACTGGTGAAAACTCAACAAAACAATAATATCATTCAAAACTATAGTGTCATTCTGAATATGCCATTAGTCACAGGAAGAATGTATAATAAGAGGCAGAGAGCAACAGAGTAATGCTGCTAACCCTAACAAACAGACCTCTATAGATCTTTAAATTGTTACTGACATAAGCCTTTATGCCCAGGAAAACAAAAGGGGCATTCATTCCTTACAGTCAAATCTGCCCAATAACCAGACTTTTAAGAGTAGAGTACATGTAAACCAAGTACCCTCAAAGGGGGGGGGGGAGGAGAGATTACTGGTGCTTTTAGAAGGCCAACAACTAATACTCATTAATGGCAGTCTACAATGTAGTAACAGCAGGACAGGAACATTGAGCATACCTTGCCTTGTTGCTTGAGCTGGGCAACAAAGCTGGCAAAAAGGATTGTGACTTGCATCTAGATTATCCACTTCTGAAAGGAGGGAGGAAGAGAAGGAAATCTAGCACAAAGCTCTAAACACACAAGGCCAATGCAGGCTCGAGTGTCTTCTGTATTGTAACCCAGACATCAGAGGATTGCAGGTATACATCATCTTTCTTCCATTTCTAGAATTTGTTCCTGTTTTCTACAAAGCTGACAAGTTGAGGGCAGGACTCTGAGAGGATTGTCTAGAGATAGCATTATGGTGCAGTGGCACTCAAGTGTCTGAAAGTACAATGTATTTGTTACAGGTGTTGAAAGCATAACACTGAAACTGATGAAGTAGACTGAGGCTACAAAGGTTTATGCTGTAAACTTTTTTCTCCCAGTTAGTCTCAAAGGTGCTACAAGATCCTTTTGCATGGAGACTGAACCAGATAAAAACTCTTAGCAACAGTTTTCAAATCAAAGGGGTCAATAATCTCTACATATTGCAGCTCAATGGAATAAATAGCGCATTTTTTTTACATGTGACCACCACTATATCTAACATCATCATGCAAGGCAAATGGAGGCTTAATAATGCTAAAGAAGACTATTGAGAGAATGCAGGATACCTGGATTTTTTTTTTTAGGATTCTTAATTTATTTTATTACAAATATAACATTCACCCCTACCCCTCACCCAATCCGCCATCATAAAACAACGTCACAGCATCCCATTCACTATATATACTGTATATATACCTGGATATTTTAATAGAATTACATCTTCATCAGAGACTGACATGTATTTGATATGATAAAATTACCAATGTGAATATCAGGTCTGCAGTACAAACAAATCTGAATACTGTTTTTCTCAGCAGTCAATATCCAATCTAGTTCATGCTACCAGTTTCTTTCTTTTAACTAGTCTCAAAGGTGCTACAAGATCCCTTTGATCTCTAGCAGCTACACCTAGACCCAGGCCACACTGTAGTACTGCACATAATCTGTTTGGGATTACTATTAGCTGCTCTCTGAAGATTTTACTGAAGGCACCTTCAATGCCCATCCATTCATCTTTTAAGAGGCAAGGAAAATCATGTAGGACCAGCAAGTTAGCATCTCCCCATGATCTCTCAGGACAGCCTCAAGACAGCTTGAGTCTCTACATGTCTTCTTGCATGAGAAAGCAGGGAAACAGCTGCAGGAATTGGATTCAGTATACAACAGCAATGGAGACCATCTAGTTGGCTGTCATGTACAGCTGTTACACAGCCCAGCTGGGCAAAACAATCATACCTGTTGCAGCTACCTTTGACTAATGCTACGGTATAAGACTGTGTACCTGTTTTTCTAGGTTTCTTTACTTTCTGAAGCCTCTATAGCTCTAGTCCCATACAACCTGAAACTGAACTCAAGTCAATGGAAACTCCTGAACAGCAACAAGTTCTCCCTTCCTATCATTTGCCAGTAGAAGAAAGGCAACCACTACTAACCCTAACTAATCAGCTGAGTAGTAAGGTTTTAATTTTTTAACTAATTAAGAATATTTATAATCTTAGTATGCTGTACCACAACCTAGCAAAACATACTATATCTATGGTGTTAGATTATGTCCTGCATATTATGAAGAGAAAGAGTAAATTTTGCTCTCTGGTACATTTAAAAACGGTTTGTGGTATGTTCTGCATATACATGAATGGAGTGTATTATTTCTTTAAACAGAGTAAAAACATGCTTTGTTCAGCCTGTTTCTCCCTCAACTTTTCTACATTTTTTAAAGTCCTCAAACAACAAAAACAGGTTGCCAGGTCAAGTGATCAAGTTTCAGTACACTTTTCTGGGAGACTGATGCTAACAGTGATGAATTTATTGCAGCTTCTACACAAAGCAATTTCAAACTGAGCAATACTATTAACTACTGTGAGAACCAGGAAAGAATTAATCCAGCCACCTTCTGCTTTGTTTGTAGTATCTAGCTCAAAGCCAACACTATTGTTGTGCTAGATAATGGTGTGTTCCATCTAACATGCTAGCAGATTTCCAACTGACAACAAAATTTCATCTTCCTCATCTTTCGTTTCCACTTCCACACACCCTAAATGTGATCTGAAAGCTCCTCAACACCTACATAACCAATATGAATGGGCTGCAAGAGAAGAGGGCATCCATTCTCCAGTGGTGTCCACACTACTAGTGGACCATCAATGATATAGCACTTTTGTGGTGAACCTATGGCATACGCGCCATCTCTGGCACGTGAAAGCCATTCCAGAGGGCTCGCAGAGAGGCTCTCCTGGACCTTCAGCTATCCCTGGGGAAGTCCCACCCCTAGAAGTCCCACTCCTGGTAAGTGGAATTCCCGCCCCCATAAATACTCCCCTGGAAGTTCTGCCTCCGGCACCAGGTAACACCCAGTGCTGGAAAACCTTTGAGTTGGGCACTCAGTCCCTAAAAGTTTCGCCATCACTGATATAGCACAAGGACTCTGTCATTAGGAATTACATAACTGCCAGAAAATATTTTTATTTTTAGTGACATAAAAGAGATACTGAATCCCTTTTAAACACCCTTAATCTGTTCTGAACATATCATATGTAAAGCAGGATTAGACTTAGTTAGAAGGAGGTGTGAAAATTGGAGGAAGGGTCAGCAATAGTTTAAGACATGCAAATGACACCACACTGCTAGCAGAAAATAGCAAAGACTTGGGCCAACTACTGAAGAAAGTCTAGGATGAAAATGCAAAGGCAAGTTTACAGCTGAGCATTAAGAAAACAAAAAGAATGACTACAGATGATTTACATAACTTTAAAGTGCATGATAAAGACACAGAAATAGTTCAAGATTTTCCGTACCTTGATTAAATCATTAATCAGAACAGAGACTGCAGTCAAGAAATCAAAAGAAGACTAGGATTGGGAAGGGCAGCTATGAAGGTACAAGAAAAATCATGAAGTATAAAGCTACTGTATATATTCATTTAGAAATTTTAGTCAAAAAATCAACCCAAAAAATTATTAATTGGTCAGTGAAAGTACTGTACATTAACTATTATCGAAAAGGAACCATCCCATTCTCTGAGTAGAATGGCAAAAGGAGAGAGCTTAGTCTATCTGAGGAGAACCCCAAAAAAAACACTCAGCCCTCTATCCTCCCTAGCTTGGCACTACCTCTGGCCTTTCTAAATACCTGGGTGGAAAAATAGTGGTGGTGGCAGTGGCTCTTTGGCATTTCCCCACAAAGGAGTGCCAAGAGAGGGGGTCTATGATTCTTTTAGGTCTTCCTGAGATGGTCTAAGGACTCTAAGCTCTTGCCTTTCATTACTCTACTCAGAGAAGGGATGGCTAGAATCATAGAATTCGAAGAGACTTCAAGGGCCATTCAGTCCAACCTCTTGCCATGCAGGAAGACACAATCAACACACCCCTGACAGATGGCCACTCAACCTCTGCTTAAAAACCTCCAAAGAAGGGGACTCCACACTCTGAGGAAGTGTGTTCCACTGCTGAACAGCTCTTATTGTCTTATTGTTCATTTTTTTGCACATAACTACTGCCTTTACAGCCTTTCTGACATGTGAATGTTTCCTTAACACTGTCCATGCCTGGTTGCATCTCACACACATCACACAGTTGCTATTTATGGTAGATCCCTTCTCATCCATCAAGCTTTTAGGATGAGCACTAACAGTTATGCCTTTTAGAATTTTGTACGTTTTTTGGCATAATTTTCCTTTGCTTTGTCTTTTACATCCTTTACTAAGCGCCCTTAAGTTTTACTCTCAGCTTATCAACAGATGACGTTTTGGCTATTTTAATGACTGTGCATGTATTTTTGTGTGCCTTTATTGCCATTTTGTAACTGTATTGTTCGATTTTATCTGTTATAATCCCACATCGATTCGCAGAGAGAGGCAGGAAATATAAATTTTATTATTATTATTATTAATCAACAGGTCATATAAAAATCCACAATTTTGGCCCCCAATCTATACAAGAGGTTGACTTACACACAAGTATGTACAATATATCATTGAATATTAAAGTGAGGATAGTTCATGCCATCATATTTCCCATTTTTATGTATAGTTGTGAAAGCCAGAAAGTGAAGAAAGCTGATAGGAAGAAAATAAACTGATTTGAAATGTGCTGGTGGAGCAGTGTTGTACGGGTACCATGGACTGATGAAAAGACAAATAAATGGGTCCTAGAGCAAATCAAGCCTAAACACTTCCTAGATGTCAAGATGATTAAATCAGGACTGTTGTACTTTGGACATATCATGAGAATACAGTACGTGACTCAGTAGAAAATACAATAATGGTTAGTCAGGTAGGAGGCAATGAGAAAAGAGGAAGACTTATTCCAGATGGATAGACAAACAGTCAAGGAAACCACGGCCCCAAAGTCTGCAAGATCTAAGTAGAGCTGTTAATGATATGGTAATTTTGTGGTCTCTCGTTCATAGAGGTCAAAGTCGACTTAAGACAGTTAACAATAAATGTATTCAGCAACATATGCAATGCATTCACCTATTTGCATAAAATGTGTCCTTACAGGCTTGCCAAAAATGCTCCTTTAAATTATAGGAAGCAAATGACAAGTCTTTTTTAAGGGAAAAAAAAAGCACAGCATGTCACCAAGTGCAACCAACTTAAGGTCAAACTGGACACTGCATGCAAAGAATAATATTTTAAAAATAAAATAAAAATGCAACACTACCCTTGCTGAATTCCCTCACCATGTCAAAAATAGATTTGGGAGGCTGAGCCTGGACTGAGAGAAAAAGAGCCAGAAAAACCTCTATGAATTTCTGAAGGCATTTTGCCCAAAAACATGAATTTGGAATTCAAGTGGGTGCACACATGAGAGATATTTTGAGCATGAAAAATCCCTACAAGTAGGGGAAATGTTAGATACTCCCTATAGTACCACCCAAAGATTACTTTGGAGGTTTGGTGTCTTACATGTTTATTTTTCTCAATCTGGATCCTCCTATATATGTTGGAATACAGCTCCCATAATCCCTATCATCATGGCCACTGTGCACATTGGCTGGCTTGAGAGGAAGTTGTAGTGTAGTCTAAAACATGTGGAGGACCTCAGTTCCCATCTACAGAGGCCACTTTAAACAACTCTAAATACTGGGGCTTAAAAGCTTACTATGAATATGAGGTGCTGTAGGCTACATTCCAGAGGAAGGAACTGGAAAAACCACCTCTGAGTATTCTTTGCCTAAGAAACCGCTATGAAATTTCATGGGGTTGCTATAAGTCAATAGGAGACTTGAAGGTGTGCACACATACACACTTCATGCAGCCCACATTAACGTGTTACTGTACCTTGAATTCAAAAACGACTCTTGCCATTTCTTATCCGTAGTCTGTATCCAAGCTCAACATAAAACATCTCTAGTGCCCAGAAAAAGAATGCAAAAAAGTCTATACATTCATAAAGAAAAACTGGCTTTCTTCTATAATAAAAGTTTTAAATTTTCTATGTGTGAGTTTTTGTGTGTCTGTGTTTTGTTTTTTGCTGCAGTTACAGAGGAAGATTTACAGACACATAAATAATGTGACTTGAAAATATATAAGAAATGCAGAAGCTAAAATCATCCTTACATTCATGTGCACACATGCCATTTTAATCTTTCATTATACTCTCCAGCCAACCATATACAGACTGTAATTCCTACTTGATACAACAGTCTTCAGAACTGCATAGCTTTCTTTCAGAAAGAGGTATAATTGCCTGTGATCTCAATGCCATATAGATGACTACAAGTGGAAATTTTCAGTATGCAGCCTTCCTTCCCACGAATCTCCAGCTAATCTGTTTCCATACCTCATAATTAGGCATAGAAAAGCTAAGCAGGATAAGGATGGTTTCCAATTGTAAAAGCATAAGGTAATATTAAGATGCTTACATTTGAACACATGGATTCTAGGACATTAATCCACTGGTACCAACACTCTGCATAGTTTGGTTGACAACTGAAAAGATAATTCAGACCTACACCTAGAATGTTCTTTATGTACTGTGATCAAGAACAATTACTATGCCAGGGCAACTAACTTCCTGCCTGCAACTAATTTAAGATGAAGGCTGCAACATACAAAGGTCTATCATTTAATCAATATTAAATACAACACTCTTCCATTATTAGCAGCAGGCTAACAAACAGGAAGTAGTCAGGCATCAGCTGAGGCCAAGCTGAAAATAAAAGTGAGTTTAGCATGCTCATTTTAGCCTTTCTCTTGAATTCCACCTCCTCACTATAAGCTAGCTTTCCTGCCAGAACTGTATTAGGAAGCCTTTTGAAGGTATGCAAACTCACTTATAAAGATAATGTAAGAAGGTAAGCTCCACTATATTATTCAGGAACAAGAAACCAAATGTGAATACTGAATGCTCTTGAGATATTTTTATAAATAAAAAAAGTATTTCAGTTCCTTCAGTTTCACTCCCTCCAACTCTTTGCCCTCAAACAGATCACATCTCTCAAACTGACCATATCTGATTAAACAGAAACAGTCCGGCCAAATTAACATTCCATACCACCGGCCTGTTTTACAAGCCTGTTTCAAGAAAACAGAAACAGATTTAAAGTGAAACTGTCTGTTGGTTTTTTTAAAAAAATTATCATTAATGACTGATGTCAAGGACAATTCAGGTATTAGAGTTGTTAGTGCAAACAGATGGGATAGTCAGTAGCTCCACTACTTCTAGATCACTGATCCATGTATCACCCATGGTCACATCCCTTATTCCAAGACAAATTCTTTTGAGCACACAAATATGGCCACAGTTTACACTTACGTGTCAAGTATTGGTGGTTCAAACATTGCAGGAGCAGCAAAGTAAGCAAGACTTGAATTATTCATAGATCCATTCTTTGTATTTCTGCCTGAAATAGTTCTCAATTTACCAGCATTTCAATGTAGCCTGACTTAGCTGTATCAGGTACCCAGGCAATTGGTAGTAAAAAGTACCCTCAAGCCACAGCATTCATTTGTGCTACAAATACATGTCTAAATACTCCATATTCCATAATGCCATGTCCATACCAAACATTCTCATGGTCACAATTCCCAGGTGCACAAATAGCATTTGTATATTGGCATTATATACAATGTTCTCTGTGTGCAAGAATTCATCCTCCCCATCTCCAAATGCACAGACACTTAGGAACTCTGGTCCTTTCACTGTGTACATGTAATAGAAAAGAAGTTCCCCTTTTATTTGTTAAAAGAAACACCAAAGGTACACACTGCATATAGACACGCTTGACAATACAGTACTCAAAAATGAAGCAATAGATATCTACATTTTAACAGGACAGTCAGCAGAGAAGTGGATAGGGCTTTTGGGAACTGAGAATGGTTAAATAATTCAGGGGTTAATGTGTGATGTTGTCTTAATAAACCTCTGCTTGCTCTTTTTTTACAACTGTGTCTAGCTGTTCCTAATATGTATGATAGAATGTCTGGTCATGCTTTCCACAGTGAACTCAAAGAACAGCACATCCACTGGTTCACAAAGGAATCACTTTGAGGCCCAAGTACCCAATTCAGGAAAGGATCTTGGTGGGGGGGGGGAGGCACAAAGTGAGTGACAGGAGCCCAAGAGTTTGGAACTGTGGGGCTAGTCGGCAGAGGGGACCCATCACAATACTTTTCAAAACTTTGCTTGAATCACACATGGAGAAAAAACTGCTTGGAGTGACCACCCAAAGCAGTTTAATAGCTAATGATAAGAGAATTAAGGATTCCAATCCCTGCCACTTTTTTAGTCAAAGACTCCTGATGAAGCTGCTTTTCAGCATCAGAACTCAGTTACATGCATCATATACTATTAGTCCTCAAGAGATTCACTTTAGAGATCTATCTTGAAAACGAAAGCCTAATAATTAACATTTTCCTCATTACAATTTGCCTGTATCGCTCTCCCTCCTTCAACCACAACAGGAACTTGGAAACCATTCCATTGTTTCGATCCTACCTTATTAATCTTTATTTATAAAGCGCAGTAAATTTACACAGCGCTGTACATACAATCTTTTTAATTGGACAGTTCCCTGCCCTCAGGCTTACAATCTAGGAAGACACGACACAGAGGGAGTGGTGGTGGGGAAGGGGCATCTCTAGTAGGATAATACATATAAAATACATAGCAATACAGGAAATGATTCAATAAAACAGACAACAAAAGCTTGAACATGTCAGAGGAATTATGGTTCTAAAGAGAACAAAGATGATAATCTGGCTGAAGGGAAAGGAGGAAGTTACCTTTGTTGTCCTACACAAATCTTTCATGGTTATGTATTGCATGAGGCATCAGAATTTCAGAGTTCTGTGTCCATTTTGTCCTTTCATCTCATTTGCACTGATCTTCAGAAGTCAGTTGCATAATTGTTCTTTAAGGTCTCCAGTACAATTTTACTATTATGAACAGCAAGTACTGGATAGCTTCTGATGCATAAGGTTGGCTATGAAAAACCCAGGTTAAAAACCAGCTATGAATCTCATTGACTGTATTTAAGTAAGTATTGTTGTGATGTTAACTGGCTTCAAAGTCTCAATATATTACTTACTCAGTACACACACACACACACACACACACACAGAGAGAGAGAGAGAGAGATATTTGCAACATTGTGCAATAATAAAGCCTTGTTAGTTTGCCAGTTCACTAGTTGAGCTGTAGTTTACTCAAAGTGTAGTAACAATGCCTTTCAAAGCAATCCAAAAGCAATACAATAGCTTTTGTCTTAACTCACACTAAGCCTGATCCACAGTGAGCAGCCCAGAAACAGGGGATGGAGAGCATTTATATTACTGTTTACAGCGTAAGTTCTGAAATACGGCTGAAAGACTCTGCACTCCTAGCAAGATTTCTGAAAACCATTTCAGCAAAATGCTCTGAAACAGTAAGCAAATGTTAAGCTTTTCAGGTCTTTCCCTTCATCTAGCAGTGACAAGCACCCCTGTTTTACATCAAGAGGGTTTTAAAAGTTCAGGAAACACCACAAGCTAATGTTGTGGTAATAGACAGAGATATACAGTACTTTCAGAGCTATACATTCAGGAACTCTGATGGATTGAGTGTTGAAAGACAAATGCTTTTAATAAAGTAAAGAGGAATTATTTTATTTATATCTGGTCACATTATGTATGAGAGTCAAACAGTAATGTCATTGACACTCATGGAACCACAGTGACAGCAAAAATGCAGACAAAGAACAACTGAAATTTCTGAATTACAAACCAAAATGCTTCTAGTGTTAAGAAACAAGCAGACCAATTCATGGAGGCAGAATTTTAGCACCTTCCCCCACTTCTTCCAAGTTCACTCCCACATTGTTTCCAATATAAGAAAATTAATCTACACCAGCTGGCTTGGGTACATGCTGCAAAAATGGCAAGGCTTTGATTCTGCGTATCCACAATCCTCCCATGACATACAGAACACTAGTTTTGGCTTCCTCACCTGAGGAGAGAGAAGATTCTAAGGTCAGATCTCCTCTGAAGACAGAGATCTAAAACACCCAAAGGACCTGAAGCAAACACTCAGCATATAGCATTAGACTTCATTTCACAAACAAGCAGTGAATTTTACTATGGGTGAAAACTGGCCCAGTCAATTTGACTTACACAGTGACATTACATTTTATCTGAAAATATTCGCATCAAAATGGCAATTCCTGGGTCTCTAGCATGGCCCAAACACCCAGGTTAAGATTTTAAAAACTTAAAATATACATTCGCTCACATTAAGCTGTACCACTCTGATTAAGACTCCAGTTGCAACAGGCATTTCAGATTTTAAAACAGCTGACAGTCTGTATCCAAGAAATATTCAGGGCTAACCATTGGCCAAATAGCAAAGTACAACAATATTCAAAACCCACAAAACAGTGATACCATTATCAGACCAACCAAATTGCACAAAACACATGATACAAGTTTTCAAAGCTCTACTGGCTTCTTCATCAGGCAAAGGTGTTAAAAATCATACTGGTTGGTAAAAACTGGTTTTCCTTGTTCTTATACTTTATGAGCTATATTTTATGGAAGCAGGATTTTAAATGTACAACAGAAAGCCCATGAAGTAGCACAGGATTGCCAAGAACACTACTACATTCCACTTTGGACACATGATGTGGATTTTAAGGACACATTGGCTAGTTTCTAATACCTCAAGGGTAATTTTAAGTGACACAAGACAAACTTATCTTTCATTCTATGAGGATGGATCTCAACATGCACAGCTACTTTTAGGGAATGTACTCCCTGTGACCCAATCTTTCAGCTGTGAGTATTAAGGTTCCAAAGCGGCATTAGTACAGGTGTTATAGCAGACTCTCTAAGTCAGGGGTGGGCAATTGTGGAAGTCAAGGGGGCCACACTGGCCGCCAGGAGAATTTGGAGAGTGATACACCCTCCCACCGCACCTACTCCTGCAAAAAACAACTATCCTTGGGTAAGCCAAGGGCGGACTGTACTTTATTTTACCCCAAACAGCTTCTATGGGACATGGGTGTATTCTTACCATGTTGGGGCTTCATGGGCCATTTTAGACCCAGGGGTTTGTTTGTTTTTAACACCAGGACATGAGCATTGTTCACTTCCTGTTTTTAAAAAGGCCTCTCCTGAGCATAAGTTGGCACAGAAGTCCCCCCAAAATGGTGAAAATACCCCATATTCCCTCCAAGGCATTTTCAGGTTAAAAAAAGTTTGAAAATTTTTGCAGATGTTGTTTTGATCCTGGGGGTCTTCAGCCATGGTGGAAATGCCCCCCACACCCCTATAGGTCATTTTCAAGCAAAACCTGTTTTTTTTTAAATGCAAAAACTAACGTCCAGGGCCCACAAAAACAGCTCTTGGGCTGCACTTTGCCCACTCATTTCTGGGTATGCCCACTCAGCACTGCCACTAGTTCCCAGCAATTCCTTTCTGAATGGTCAATGATTCGGTAATACTAACTGCAAACAAAGAAAGCCAAGCTTCTGTTTGCCACCTGCCCTCTTTCCGTGATATTCTCTTTTAAAACAGGAAAAGTACAATTGCATAAGAAAAAAGAAATTCTTGAATGCAATCTGGCAAAGAGTGCTAACTAAATTTTGCTTTTTTTAAAAAATCACAGCATGCAGAAAAACTCTGTGGGTTGCCACCTTTAGATTAATTTTGAGTTATTTTTGTTCAGTAAAAATATCCTGTCTGCAATGTTCAGCACACAAAACAAATACCTTTAACCACTTCCTGTTTTCACTCCATCTTTGTGCTGCAAATGATATTTGAAGTTAAATGCTGCATTTTTATTTCTTGATGTAAGTTAGTTCCAGGAAATATTAGATTTTCAGTAAATTCTCCTAGTAATTTATTTTAGATACACGATCCCCAATCTTTTATGCACAGATTTTCCAAGGGAATAAAAAAAAATCCTGTACAACTTCCTCTGTCTTCCCCACTAAAGAGAACATGAGAGAATACAACAGTGATCTATGAGACAGTATAACTGCCCACGCCACCCTGAACATAGTCCATTTTTTTGCAGTTTGGAAGCAAAGCAGACCTGGTTAGTACTCAGATGGCAAACCAACAGGAAATACCAGGGATCTCCAGATAGGACTATGGAAGAATCCTGCCAGAAACCTTAGAGAACCACTTCCTCTCAGATCTGACAATTCTGGCTAGACAGGACAATGATCTGACTCAGAATAAGGCAGCATCTTATGACAACTGAAATAATACATACAAAAATACACAGTTTCGTGGCATGTCTCTGAACACCACTTACGTACTGCACATCTAAAGGTCTAGATATCAAAAGGATGTTGTCTTCCTACTTACAAAGAAATACAAAATTCACAAGGGGACAAAGTTTAAAGGGACATTGTCAAATAAACAGCCACAGGTTTACATCTTTTTCAAGAACTCTTTTTTCTCAACTGTGACTTCAATTCGAATGAATGGTAATTAATGTTAAACACTAAGTTAGTTACAGCAGCAGTGTCCACTATGGCCCTCCCCCACAATGTTCTTTTTAAATGTCAGTCTTGGCCTCTACTTCCTACAGCCTCTATTCACACAATGTGACAATTAAAAAAATGCTCTAACAGGGGAAGAAGTGAAAAGTTAATGTTTCCACTTAACTACGAGATGTCTGGAGCATTTCCAGCCCAAGATGGAGTAATGAAGAAATTAAACAGACATGAATGGTTTGGATGTCACTGTACAACTAGAAAACATACAATATTCAGCATAACTGGGTAACTGCCATCAGAAGCACAAAAGAAAGCTCCTTGCTTTAACTTCCAAGAATCTATTTCAGTATGAACCAGTGAGGCGCAGTGGTCTGTGTTGGACTATGACCCTGGAGACCAAGGTTCAATTCCCAGCTTGGCCATGAAACTCATTGGGTGACCTTGGGCAAGTCACATGCTCTCAGCCTCAGGAAAAGGCAATGGTAAACCTCCTCTAACAAATCTTGCCAAGAAAACCCCAATGATAGGTTCAACTTAGGGTTGCCATAAGTCAGAAGCAACTTGAAGGCACACAACAGCAACATCATCTATTTCAAAGGAAGGAACTGGCAAAACCACCCCTGAGTATTCTTTGCCTAAGCAAGCCCTATGAAGTTCATTGGGTTGCGATAAGGTATCAGGTGACTTGAAGGCACATACAGATACATCTAGTTTAGTTCATTCTAGAACTATCAACAAATTAATTTTGTTCTCACATCTGCCAAAAGTGTCCAGCTGTGTTTGATACTCCATTGCTCTTCAAGTATTCAGGCCTACATTTTATTCTGGTTGGGTTTGCATGCAAGTAATACTTTATCTTTGGTGGTGTTGGCTTATGCTTTAATGTTGTCGAACAACTGATAATGAAAGCAAAAGAAGAGAAATAGGAACATTCTAAATTATTTTCAGTTCACTTGACAGTGCTTTGAAACCAAAGCCTGGGCCATTTAAACAAGACAGTTGTCGGATGGTCAAAGCAGGGACTGTACAGAGCCATGCAAAATACTGATCAGCATGTCTTTGATGTGTTACATGTGTCATAAACAATATCAGGTTTTTGCCACAGTAAATAAGTTTTAGATACATTGTGTCTACCTTAACAAATTCCTGACGATAAGGACAGAGAACTGTTTGAGGTGAAATGAAGTCATAAAAAGCAAATCACATAGATTTCCACCAAACTTGATCATTGTCTTACCCAAAACAATTTTTCTCTGTCCCTGTCCTGAAGAATTTATTAAGAGAAATTCATTAACATCTTTGCTGTGGCAAAAACATGATGTTGTTTATGAACTAACATTATACTGATAGGTTGCAACAGGATTGCAAGTTTGGTGGGAATCTATGCGATTTTACTTTGTATAACTGCAATCCAGTTCAACATACTGTATTAGTATCAAGTTAGTTCAACAAACAGAGCAAGGTTTGGGTGTTATCTATTCAAAGCTGAAAAATCAACATGACCCATCTGTGACATCAAAAGTGGTATAACAGAATTCCCCATGCCCATTTGACCTGACTGCCGGATATCTCTATTCATGTTTACTTGTTTCTTCAAGAGCAGAGCTCCTCATTCATGGTTGAAATGTCACACTTTAGCTTTTATAACTAAAAAATATATATATATTATATAATTTGTTGAATGGGTAGGATAATATAGTAATTTACATTTTAAAATGCTATGTCCATTACAGTCTACATTCAACCAAAAAAAAAAAAAAAACCTTCATGAAGGAAATCACTATTGTTCCCATATTATCAATGAGCAGCTGGTGTTGACAATTACACATTCAACTATTAACCATTAAACCTCTGAAAGCTGAATTACAATTTAAACTCAAGGCAAACTTGGCATTAATACTGCTTACATAAATGTTTGCCTTAGTTACATAATCACAAATGGAAAGTGCACATAAAACAGCCATAATAACCCAAAGAAGTCGTTTATGTATCAAAAGAGTACTTTTCTAACAGCAATTGAAGAACCCAGTTATCTTTACTATTTCTCATCTTCTGAAGAAGCCCCAATACAAATGCAAGGAAACTCAAAGTTCCCTAAATAACATTGGTGATGGTGATTGTGTGCCTTCAAGTTGATACTGACCTATGGGAACCCCAAGACAAACCTATCATGGGTTTTTCTTGGCAAGACTTGTTCAGAAGTGGTTTGCCATTGCCTTCCCCTGAAGCTGAGAGCATGTGAGTACAACAGTAAAATAATTTTAAGAAGAAGAAAAATCTTACTCTTCCAGGTAGGCATGTGGACTCAGCATGTTTTAGTTGCTCCACTCTACTACATTCCTACAGAGCCATAGTATGGGATTACTGCCTCGCTTTTGCCACTCCTTGCAAGGGAAAGAACCAAGGCTGTAATCTGTCAGGGACTGCAGTGATGCAATCCAAGCATGGCTACCTGTACATAGATCAACTGTGTTCGCTGGGATTAAGAGCTCTTATGGATATTTTCTTCATGCCATAGGAACCAAAAAGGCAAGTAAGATGAAGAGTCCTGGCCATGTGGAAGAAATCTACAATATGTTTTCTTTCCACTCCTCCCAGAAAGTATGGTGGCACTGGTAGGTTAAAAAGTAAAATCCATGAGGTTCAGGATTCTGATGTTACAGTCAGCCTGCCATTTTTGCAGCTTTGACTTTTGTGGATCTGATTATTCATGGATTTGATTAACATGTTCTCCCTAGGAATCTCTAGGTTCTCTCCAGTGCAACTCTGGTTGAAGTTGACCATAGAGTCACACTGGAGAGCTTAGAGATTTCTAAAAAAAAAACTTCTCTAGGCATTTTAGGTCCTCCTCCATCATGATTCTATGGCCTGTTACAGACTGCCAAAATAAAGCTGCTTCAGGTCTCTTTGGAGGTATGCTGTTTAAATGATGCATGCATCCTAAGAATCCGGAAGCTGCACCAAAGCTGCACTCCAGTGCTTAGGAATGGAGTGTGGCTTTGGCGCGACCTCCGGACTCTTAGGACCCATGCATCATTTAAACAGCATACCTCCAAAGAGACCCGAAGCAGCTTTATTTTGGCAGTCTGTA
>NC_056522.1:314088488-314124528 GCF_019175285.1 Sceloporus undulatus | reverse complement strand
ATCAATGTGTAATTAGAAATAAATACCATTTTTAAATAATTAGGAATCAGTTTTAACACCATCTGAAAACAAAGGAGAGATGGAACTATAATGGTTTTAATAATCCACTGGGCATTTAATGGATATGGCACCTGCCTTTCGGAAGGAACAAGCAAGAAAACCAGATGAGAACTAGCTTCACCATATGCTTATGAATGCAAAATACTACCCTGCATTGGTGCAAATAGACAGTTGGGACCCTTTCCACATTCTTGTCTCAGTAATATTTCCCTGTTGTTTTCATCACTCCCATTTTCACCTTTGTCACTTTCCTGGCTGGTCCTTGTGGTCTCTTCCGACACTATGATTCCGTGATTGATCCCTGCTAATCTGTGTATAAAAACAACAAACAACATCTTTGTTAATCTTTAAGGTGCCACAAGATTCCTCACTATTTTTCTTTGAACTACTTTTCCTCTCTCCTTGTCCTTATCCAGATGTTTTCATTTCCAGTTCACAAACCACCTTTACTCCATGCCTGTCATGTGGCTGCAAAAGTAAATCATCAGTTTTAATAAGAAAATGGTTGTATTCCTCCCCATGCCTCAAGCAATAGGTTTTTATGGCCCTTAGATAAATAAAATGCATCCTCAGAAATATACTTCTGATAGAGAAAAGCAAGGAGATGAGACACAGATGTTAAAATCAATATTCATAATTACTACTTTGGGCTCCTGATTTCCCAAGGACCCACAGTGGTACAAGATGAAAACCTCTGAGGGGTTTTTTTTCCTGTAGAATTTTAGTCTTATACCTCTCTGACATTCGCTTTGAAAAACTATGCATTTAATTCCCCCCCCCCCCTTTTTCCCCATTAGCTCAGATTCAGAGAGCTGCTCCGGGCTTGAAAAATCTGGAAGTCTTTGAAAAAGAAGAAGCCCTCTGTGAGTCTTTATACTCTGTGTCGGATAAAACAACCTCATGAGGTATTTTCAGAAGTTTAAGCACTGTTTTGATCAGGCTTCCTGTTTTCTGTTTCTTTAAACAATCATGGAGAAACTGCCAGAAACATGTTGAATTCCAGCCTCCTTTCCTCAGAGCCAGGCCTTGTGGGAGGGTGACTTGGAAAACTCCTTGTGATGCAATGGTACACCTCTCCCCCCTACTGCCTTTATTCAGAAGAGTGGCATCCCTAGCAGGAAGTTCCTGCCTTTGGAGACCTGAGCAGAGTGGCAAGGGCTGTGTCCGGTTTGTTGCTGTTGTGTACCTTCAAGTTGTTTCCAACTTATGGCAACCCCAAGACAAACTTATCACAGGGTTTCTTGGTAACAATTGTTTGGGTGGGGGGTTGCCTTTTCCTCTGCAGCTGTAAGAGAGTGTGACCTGCCCAAGATCACCCAGTGGGTTTCCATGGCTGAGGGATTCAAACTCTGGTCTCCAAAATCATAGTCCAGTGTTCTAACAACTACACCACTCTGGCTCTCGGATGCATGGTAGGGAGTGGCAACACTGCAACACCTAGTGTCACGCTGCCTGAGGCCTCACCCTGACAAAGACTCATGGTAAGGCTGGCCCTGAGAGAGAAGGAAAAGTGGTGCTACCTGAGCGTTCATCTCATTCTCATGCCTCGTTCTCATATTGTCTGTGGAGGTTAGAATTACTGTCTGAAGGTTTCTCCCTTGTCGGCTGCACTGAAATACTGTGTGCTGTGAACATATCCAGGGTAACCATGTTGGCCAAGTAGCAAATAACATCCACAAAATCCACAAAACAGTAATACCCTTTTTGGGGCCAACCAAAATGCACAAAATACATATTGTAAGCTTTCGAAGCTCCACTGGCTTCTTCATCAGGCAAAGATGTTAAAAATCATATAGGAGGAAAAGAATATGACAATGTTAGTCACAAAAGTGATTTCGATCCGTAGGGAGAGGTGGGATATAAATAAAAATTGTTGTTGTTGTTGTTGTCAAAATGTGGTTGCTCTTAGTTCAGGTGGTACTGGAGGAAAATTCATGCAAGCAGGTCCCTCCTCTTTCTGCCATGTGGGTATTCCCAGAAATTGGAGGGGGGGGGAATTAAGTTCCATTAGCAAGACATCTCTTGTGAGTATGAGTGTTCCTTCCTGCGTGGGGTGAAGACATTGGAGCCTCCTCCTCCAGTGTGGCAGGAGGCAAGACCATTAGAGCAAGATAGTTCAGATAAATGGGGGACCTGGTCTCCGTAAGATTCAGTGGGGCAGGATGGTCAATGGAAGGAAAGCCGAAATAAACAATGAGTGGGCCAACTCTTTCCTCCTATTTTTGTCCCCTTCCTCTTCCTTTGGAATTACATAGCAGTACAACCCTTTATAATTCATCACCTAGCCACACTAAAATCAGTCTCTTGTGGTGGTTCAGTAGGCTTCCATGCTATACTACTTTATCCTCTGCTTTATGTGTGGAAGTGGCTCTATCAATTTTTCTAACCACGGGTCAGAGTGGTAGGCAGGCAGTGGATGCAACCTCCTCCACCTCACATTTGTTTTCATTTATTCATTTACAAGTTGGAGTGGGTTCACAGAAAGGCAACAAGGATGATATGAGGTATGGAGAACAAAATATATTGAAGGATCTGGGCTTGTTTAGTTTGGTAAAGAGAAGACTGAAGGGTGACGTGATTACATTTTTAAATACCTCCACAGAGAGAAGAGTACGGTCTTGTTCACTACTGCCACAAAAGTTAGAATTAGGTCTAATGGTTTTGAGATGCAGGAGAGTAGATTTTGATTGAACATTTCAAAGGGAATTCTTGGCAAAAAGAGCAGTTTGGCAATGGAATCAATTGCCTAGAGAGGTAGTGGGAGTCTTCCTTACTGGATATTTCCAAGAAGAGACTGGACAACTCCTTAATGTGGATGCTTTAGCTGGAAATCCTGCACTAAGGAGGGGTTTGGATTCAATGGCCCTTCCAGCTCTATGATTTCTATCCTACATTCTCCCTAAAAGTGGGGTTCATAGTAGCTTACCAAAAAAAAAATTATTATACAGATTTTAAAAAACACACACACAATGACATAAATAAAAACAGACAAAAAGGTATAGTTAAATTGTAGTTTTAAATGTCCAGTAAAGAGGAAAGTGAATAAAAAGTCAATAAAATAGCACACTCTTAATAGCCCTTGTAGTGTGTTCCTAAAAGTCTATTGGAATGGAAAAGATTTTATTTGACAATAAGAACAGCAAAGAGGGAGCTATCCTAACCTGCTTAGGGCCCTCTCTCATGCCCCACCAGATATTTTTTGCAAGTTCTTGATTAAGAAAAAATTTAAAAAGCTGATCACTACTTATCACTTTGAAAGAAAGCCTAGCCATTAGTTTAACTTACTGTTCAGAATAAAAGTACTGGTTAAGACACCTCATGAAGTTCTTGCTATATGAAGATTTTAATCAGGGAGGAATCAGCTTCTTCCTCCAACCACAGGAACCAAACAAGTCTATTTTTTACATACTTGACACCAACAACATCCAAGTATTTGCCACCTACACAGACTTGTTTACGATACTGATCTCTGTTTTCACTTTAATGTCATTTAGTCAGTGGAGAAGCCCCGCAGAAACAATAGGATTACTCATTTGGAAAGCCATGTCTGATTATAACCCAGCGTCAGTTCTCTTCATCTATGTCCTTTTTGGAAAAAGCAGCCTGAACTTGATTTTCTCCCTTTATTTCCTGAAACACAGTCTGTATGAGCCAAAAAATGCAGCACAAAAACATGAAGAAACGGAAAATTATAATGTGGAAAAACAAATCCTAGACAGTACAAAAGAGCCATATGACATCACTTGCTAAATATACCCTAAAAGCCAGGCAGAGCTCTCTTAATTTTTGGTAATCTGTACAATTATAGGACCCTGCCTTGTACCAAGTTAAAACACTGGACATCATCTAGCTCCATACACCAGCAACTTGTTGTACTCCATATTGTTAGGCTACAACTCCCATCACTCCTAGGCAGTCAGTATGGCCAAATATACTCAACAGCAGGCACACAAATATTGGAAGGGTGGTTGAGAACAACCAATGAAAAGCAAGGCCTCTCTACTTATCATCTTGACAGGAATTTTTCTAGTCCCTAGTTATAACTCATATTTCATATGTAATTCAGAAGACGTTTATAGACTGATGTTTTAATGTATTTTACAAATGAGAATGGCAAATGTATGTATAAAGCTCACAAGACAGCTGAAATTATTGTCTTGCTTACCTTGTCCTCTTTTTATCTAAAACTGCTACCTTCCTCTTAGCAGGGATTGCCTTTAAGAGCCAGGATTTAAACAGGTGCATCTTTTTTCTTGGAGAAAGTTATGGATTTCTATTAAAGGAACTGAGCCTTTATCAAAGAAATAACTGTACCTGCCCTTTGTGGAAGGACCTCATATGGACTCATGCACAAAATAGCACAAAACCCTTTTTCCTGTACCTCTACACCTAACTGAAGTAGAAACAATGAAGACAAGTTAAGCAAGACAATAGAACGCGCAAAGAGAGCTTGCATACTTTTCATCCACGGGTATGACTTCAATCTACGCACAAAATATTACCTATTCAAAATGCTGCCGGTGTAAACACTGTCTCTACAGAGACAGGAAACAGCTGTTAGCAGCTAGAGTAGACACTATGTTCCATTACACTTCAGGAAGGAAGACCTAAATACTGTGAAAGAACCACACAAATTATCCCAAGCTATTTGTAAGGCAGTATTTTTTTAAATCTAATTAATCTTTTCACATAAAATAGTACCAGTACACTGAATGAATAACATAGAGATAGGTAAAGGTAAACAAATTCTGGAAGTGGCGGCTTGGAAAAATGTCATTTTGGGACCACAACTCCCAGCATACCCAGCCAGCATGACCACTGGCCAGTTGTAACATTTAAAGGGCCCATTCCCACTTGTGGAAAAATCCGTGTTGGAACCTGGCTCCGCTCTGCTAAGGAAAGCGATTCCAAAAGGTCCCTCGTTCAGACTATGAATAGGGACCTTGCTTGGAACCGCTTTTTTAGCTGGGAATGTTTATCATTCCCACTGGAGAGGCCAGGGAAGGCGACAGCCCTTCACTATCGCAAAATTGCGCTGAGATTATCAGATGACAATGTGCGACGTCATGATAGTCGCATCATTATCCTGTGAATAAAGAGGAATTCTAGCATCACTTTTTATTCATGGGAATGTCCTGTGAATAAAAAGTGATGGGAGAATTCCTCTTTATTCACAATAATGATGTGATTATCATGACATCGCACGACGTTGTCTGATAATCTCTGCACAATTGTGAGATGGTAACGGGAGCATCTCGCTATGCTCCCATCACTTTTCTCTGTGTGAAAATCTCCATAGAATCATAGAGCTGGAAGAGACTACAAGGACCATCCAGTCCAACCCCCTGTCATGTAGCAACTCACAATCAGAGCACTCTCAACAGAGGGCCACCCAGCCTCTGTTTAAAGACCTCCAAGGAAGGAGTCTCCACCACTCTCTGAGGGAGTGTGTTCCACTGTCAAATGGTTCTTACTATCAGGAAGTTCCTCCTAATGTTTAGGTAGATCTCTTTTCCTGTAGCTTGCATCCATTGTTCCAGGTTCTATTCTTTGCAGCAGCAGTAAACACAGATATAATTCCTCTGTAACTGTAGTCCAAAACACACTGCAGAAATAATCCAGTTTGAGACCGTTTAACTGCTCTGGCTCAGTGTCAGGGAATTACGGGAACTGTAGTTTATTGTGGTATCAGTGCTCTCTGATAGAGAAGGCTAGTCTCACAAAACTACACATCCCAGAGTTCCCTAACACTGAGCCAGGGCAGCCAAAGCGGCCTCAAAGTGGATTATTTCTGCAGTGTGTTTTGGATCTCAGTCTAAAATCATCTAAAGCTATTAATGAAGTGAAAGCTACCCAGAACTAAGCCACTCTTCTGTGGCAACGTATATGCGAACACATCTGCCACCCAACCATTTCTCTTGCTCGCTTCAACTTGAACCAACCCATCTTGCTACCTATACACATGTGCAGTTTCTTCTCTCCCTCTCAGTCTGGTTTCCAGGAGTGACTTAGATGCTCTTCGATGTGCATACACCAGAGGCCATTTCTCTTCTGTTTTCCAAAGGTTAGCAGATGAATCTCTATACGTATTGGATTGTTTATCAAATTTATATCTTGCCTTTCTTCAAGGAGTTCAAGGCAGTATAATATGGCTCTTTTCCTTCCCAATTTATCCTCAGAACACCTTTGTGAGGTGGGTCTGATAGTGAAAGAGTGACTGTTATAAGGTTACTCAGTGAGTATCATGGTTGCTTGGGGATTTGAATTTCCATACCTGTAGTCCAACCCTACACTATTATGGTTTCTTAATGTAGGCTTAACCTAGGAGTTGAAGTGGGGGAAACACACAACCAGAAAGTTCAAAAGGAGACATCTACAGTATCCCTAGAAATACCACCAGTGCCCCTAATCAGATTGAAATTTCCTGGGAAGTTCAGTAATGGTGGATGGCTGTTTTTCTGAGAAAGTTAATCTTGGCTCTTTCAAAATCCCAGCTTGGCCATACAAACCCACTGGGTGACCTTGGGCAAGTCACACTCTCTCAGCCTCTCAGGGCTTCCCTTTCCTCCCTTTCTCCTTCTCTCTTTTTTCTCCTTCACCCTGCCTTTTTCTTTCCTCCCATCTACTTCCCTTCCTTCCTTCCTTCCTTCCTTCCTTCCTTCCTTCCTTCCTTCCTTCCTTCCTTCCTTCCTTTCTCTCTCTTCCTCTTCCCTTCCTTCCCTTCCTCTCTTCCTTCATTCTCTAGTTCTCGCTGCCTTCTTCACCTTCCCCCTCCCTCCCTCCCTCCCGCCTCTTTTTCCTTCCTGCCTGCCTTGGTCCAGGGCTGCCCACCCACCGCTCTCCACATGCTCAGAGGCCCTCTTGCTCACTCCCTCCATGGCCGAGGAGGAGGGTAAGGCGACGGGGGGGGGGAGGGGGGGGGGACCCCAGAGGAGGCGCCTATGGCAATGCGGTGGGTGGGCAGCCCTGGACTAAGGCAGGAAGGAAAGGGAAGAGAGGAGGAAGGAAAGGGCTGCCCATCCGCCGCATTACTACAGGTGCCTCCTCTGGGGTTCCCCCACCCCTCCCTTCCCTTTCCCCCCAAGACTAAGGCCCCATACAGACAGGCCAAAATAAAGCTGCTTCGGGTCACTTTGGAAGTATGCTGTTTAAATGATGCATGCATCCTAAGAGTCTGGAAGCCGTGCCAAAGCCATGCTCCAGTCCTAAGGACAGGAGTGTGGCTTTGGCGTGGCTTCCGGCCTCTTAGGATGCATGCAGCATTTAAACAGCATACCTCCAAAGTGACCCAAAGCAGCTTTATTTTGGCCTGTCTGTATGGGTCCTAAGAGACTTACCCTCCTCCTCAGCCATGGAAGGAGCGAGGAAGAGGAAAAAGGGAAGGGAGACAGAAGAAAGGAAGAGAGAGAGAGAGAAAGGAAAGGGCTGCTGCTTTGCTCGCCTCGTCCTCCGCTCCGGCCACTCAATATCTCCCCCTGCTCTGGCCTCCAGGCTCCCTTGCCACCCTGCCGCCCCCTACTGTTTGCCGCCCCAGGCGACTGCCTAGCTCGCCTATATGGACGGCCCGGCCCTGGTATTACATCTCAGACCTCAGAACAGCTGCCCTTGAGCAAAAGAACTACAAAGGTAGTTTGGAAAAAGAAACATCAGAATTGGAATTCATCCACAAACTACAGTCCCTCAGCAATGGACTGAACAAAGATAATGGTTTCCTGGCTCACTACACACATTGCAACACTATCTGACCCCATCCTCAGGGGCACATCCTACAGTCATCTCTTCTCCACACCAACAGGCTAGTTTCCTTTTTCTTTCTTCTTCTTCTTCTTTTTTTATCTTTATTAGTATTATAAACTACATACAATAATATAAAAAAACCTTTACATAATATTCCACATATATATGGTATATCACATTAGTCATCCATTCGCTACTACCTTATCTAAATCTAATTCATATGGACAGGCTAGCTTCCAAAGTCAAACTGGTCTTGCCACTTCATTTCCATACACAGAGGCTAGTTCCCAATGCCTTTGTTCACAAATGACCATAGTTAAATCTGGACTTGCAGCTTCATTTGCATACACAAAAGATTTTGAATTTGATTTGACATTCTCACATATCAATGGCATACATATGTCTGTCCCTGGCTTCCATTTCACCAAATGCATCTCAGGAAGTAGACTGAAGTCTACTAAAGCTCATGCTGCCAACTTCTTTCTTTCAGTTAGGTGCTAGGAGATCTCTCTACATACTGACTCCACAGACTAACAAGGCTACATCTTGAAATGCATCATATTTATACTAAGAAAGTGGGAGGGTGTGTCTCTCCCCTCCAAGAACATGAAACCAAGGCATGTAAAAGCTGGCATTCATACTGATGTGGTGCTAGGGTTGTGCACGTCAGAGTTATTTGTGGGTTTTTAACAGCTTAATTAAATTAGTTAATTTAAATCTGTCTGTAGTGTACAATATTCTTTTTAGGCTCTAGGATTTTTTAATGGATTTTAAAAGTTGGTTACAAACATTTTGATTACAAAGAAAAGGAATGAAAGAAAAGAGACAAAGAAAAAAAAAAAGAAAAAAGAAAGGAAAGGAAATATATAGGATATGAACAGGCATACACATTAATACACATAACTAACCATATTTCCAAATACATTTTCTTGAAACTGGCACGTATAAAATGTGCATTAATGCACTACTGAAGCGGCAAGATCTTCTAACCATTAAACAATGGGTGGATAATGTTTATCTTCCCCACTTTCCAATACCCACAAAATGGTTTGAGACTTCCCAATTCAGAATTTTTTGAAGTTTCATTCTAAATAACCCCCTAAATATGGCCTTCAGAGTATACTAGGCAAAAATGCATAAGGGTTTTTTGTTTGTATGTTTGTTTGTTTTTTACTAATAAAACATCTTCTTAGCATCATGAGAATGTCTCTTCAGTACCACCATGGTTCTGTCAAAGGATCTCTCTGATATCACAAGGCCTATTCATTGTGACATAGACCAAGAGCAAGATTGAAGTTCCGGTCCTTAGACCTTTGCAATTCACTATCACGCACACACACACAGCGCTTACATGCACACATGCACAACACACACTCACAGTCAAATATATATACAGCACAAAGGTGAAAAACTGAACACATACTTTACTTCTCATGAACTCAAGTCAATGTTTCATATTAAAACTAAATTAAAATATGAGGCATATTTCCTCTGAACAGCAGATTCTGAACCAGGAAGCAATCTTTGTGAACTCACTGTGCAAGAGACCTGCTAAACAGAAGCACTCCTACTTTGTCAATATGCCATCTATTTTTATCTTGAGGAGACAGTCTCATATAAGTATCTACAAGTAATTCTTTGCCCAACCTAGTGCTTCAAAGATGTCTCAGACTACAATTTCCACCCTTCTCTAGCTAGCCTGGCTTTTTTTTTCCAGTTAAAATGTCCAGTATGGAAGGGCTCTCTGCCAACTTTTCAGGCACTTCACAGAGGAGGAAAACAAGTTACAGCAAGGGTGGCAAATTATGCCTTGCCACAAAAGAGAGTGTGGAAGAGGATATAGGTCTCTATAAAATCTGCACATAGCAATGAATATGCATAGATGCAAAAATAATTGCTATATTTTTATTGGAAATACAATATGTTTTCATCATAGTGGGAAAATTGTGTCCAGGTTTGATGCCTAGGCACTAACTCAAGGTTGGTATCATGCAAATGTTGTGGGACTACAATTCCCAGCAGCCTTAGACAGCATATCCTCTGGTGAGAAATCGTGGAAGCTGCAGTCCAACAGTATCTGGAAGGCCTCACAGTTTCCACCATTGGAAATTGCTCATGGATATTTTAATGGCTCCTGCCCTCTCTTCTTATGGTTCTTTTTCCTAAAAGGAATTGAGGGTGGGCCCTTTAGACAAGAAGGATGAGCATCCTCTGACAACCCTTCAAACATAACTGTTTGGACACACAAACATTGTAGGAGGAAATACCTGCATGAAAGCAAAATTGCTGGCTTAAGATTTGTTCCCTTGTCCAAGTGACAGTTCCTCGCTTTGTATTAAAAGGTAGTTTTCTTTCTTGAGTTGTACAATTCCATAACTCTAAAAGGAAGTTGAGTTTCTAAAAGGACAGCACATGCTCTCCTTTAATAATAATATGTGCTGTTACTAATGCTCTGACATGTGTTTGACACAGTTTTCTGAAGGGTTTATGCAGTCTGTCCCTTCTTTTGCAACTCTTTGGGTGGCAACCTATTGGGTTGTAATCCTCCCAAAAATTAGTTGTTGACTGGGAAGTGGGGGGAACACACCTTTTCAAGTAAATGACCTGATCCTAGTCTCAGTGCAATATAAGGGAACTCTGTTGCAGGCCTATAAAAGACAGAGAATAGATAATAGTGAGATAAAAATCTCTGGGTTGCTACTGTATGGCCGTCAACACTATGAGTAGCTTTAGAAAGGCAATAAAAGCAGATCACAAGTTTCTGTACTGAGTACATGGGAGGGAGATGCAGAGGATGGATGAATTGCTTCATTATTGACAGAAGATTTCCTCAGGTTTCATTCGGGGTGGGAATGGATGTTCAGAGGATGAGAGATGAGGAAAGAAATTCTGACTGACTCCATACCCAACTTGCATGTAATAATTAGATTTTGTCAACAGGACAAAAGCTGCCCAGGTATGCACAGGTAGGCACTGTTATGCAGAAGCCTAAAAGGACAGAGTGGGGCATGTACAGTGAGTTACCATTTGGTTGTACAGTATGCACATATACAACAATGAACAGAAATGTCTACTGTCTCCCCCCTTCCTATCCAGAAGTAACACCAACTCTTTATCTTTCTATGATTCTAGTAGGCCTAATCCAATCATTCTGCTCCCTCCATGAAGACCATCTCCTTAGGGGAGAGATGAGGCATAAGCCAAGGTACAAGTTGTTCCACTGTAACCCTGATTTTGCACTTTCTTGCTTGTGTTTCCTCAATAGTCATTCCAAGTCTTTGCTATTTTCTGCTAGTAGTGTGGCTAAAGTAGATGCTGCTGGCTCACTGGCTGCTGAACAAACAGTAGACTTAATATCAAGAAATAAATATTGGAGAGGCACTAGGGTTGTCATTCAGGAGGAAAGGGTGCGGTAGCCCAAAAAAGTTTGAGAGTCACTGATTTACGCAATCAAAATCTTTGTTCTAATCTATAAATACAGTTAGATTTTCTTCTGAAATGCTTTGGCACACTTCATTATCCAACATAGGTTTGCAATATGATCCCTACTACTTCTTCCTTTCCTGAATCAATCTGTAGGCCATTGTTTTGAAATCCATATTTGTTGGCAGATTTCAGTTAGCATTTGAATGGATTCTGTTTCTTTAACTTGAAACAATTCTATTGATATGCCATCTGTTACTGGTGATTCCCCCCCCCCCTAAGTCTTTTGAGAACAGCTTCCATTTCCCTTTTGAAAACTGGGGTTAATTGAGTAAAAGTTCTTCCTTGAATAAAACTGTCATCCTTTCATCTCTTCAGTGTTTTGATTCCATCACCATTTCATTTTTTCTTGACCATATAGTATGTTCCCCTGATGGTTATATAGCATCCCCCATTCCTGGTTTGAATTTCCCTTTGATTTCTCTGGTCTTTTGGAAGAGGTATCTTGTTCTTGTTGTCGTTTATTTCTCTGCATTGATTATTATAATAGGTCTCTTTGCTCTTTGCTTTGATGTCACTGAATAGTTGCATTCAGGGTTCTGATTTTATTTCTATCAACCTTTACTTTTGCTTCTTGGCTGTTCTTAACTGCTTGAAGAATTTAACGTCATTCAATTAGCCTTTTCCTCCTCCTCCTCCTCCTCCTCCTCCTCCTCCTCCTCCTTCTTTTTGCTGAACATAGTGTCTTTGCACTCTTGCTTATCAATATTCCCGACTTTGGTCTAGAGTACATCTGGCTATTAGGCTTAATAGCACAAATCTTATTTTTTACAATATCTTTAAATCCTACAATGATGTTCTTAAGGTTGTACAATCATGGATTTAGCGCATTACTTTAGCTGTATTTTAATTATTGTTATTAGTAGTTCATGGCCTGTGCTACAACCTGCTCCTATCACAGGGGTTTCCTTGCAAGATTTGTTCAGAGGAGGTTTGCCATTGCTTTCCTCTGAGGCTGAGAGGGTGTGACCTGCCCATGGTCATTGAGTAGGTATTATATTATTACAGCTGTTTTCTACCACCTTACCAGAGTAATGGTTCCTTTATACAGAATCCTGGGAGTTGTAGTTGGGAAGTACTCAGAATTCTCTACTACAGCACTCTAGCCCATTCTCTTGAAATACACAGCTCTCTAATGGAGAGGACCATACTAAGATTCAATAAGATGGGACTAGGACAGGAAAAGTGGTATTAAGGTGCTATAATTGTATGCTGTACCCATCAATCCCTTTCATTATACTCTTGGGGAGCATATAAACAATTCAACCACAAGCCACCCATGGAATTGCATATTGTGCAGAACCTTATTTTATTTTAATTCATGCTTTACCTTGATTTCATTCCATCTTTCGAATATTTAGATAGATAAAATGAATTTGCTACTTTTAACATGCTTATTTGTTGTTGATGTTTATTCATTGTTGAGAAGGAAGTTGTTGGAAAATTGCTTTATAAAAACATATGAAACTTCCAACTCTATGATTCTATGAAATAAAATGAAGGTAATATGAATTTGTCTGATCAGTGAGTGCCCTCTAGTGATTAAAGATATTTAAACCCTCTATTTGTAAACTGAAGAATAGATGCTTGCCTGTTTATATTTTCTAAACATCTCCTTTGGGGCAAGATGGGAAATCTGAACCTGGAGCTGACTCAGTATAAAACCTACATTTGTGTATCCAGAATTAGAAGCATGGCACAAATGCAAGAAGGGAAGAACAACCTTGGAAATTTAGAAAGACTATATTCTGTCCATAAGTGCATCTTGACTCCATCTCCCAGAAGAGGTGGGTGTGCTTCAAGGCTGTATCTAGATAGGACGTATCAATATGAAGACATTGATCCTTCCTCTTAGGAATGGCCCGCCATGAAATCTTTCTTCAGTCCCCAAATTTCTAGCATTGCACTAACTTAAAACTCGAATATTTAGAAATACAGTTTAGACATTAAAAGAAAATGGCTAAGCAAATTTACCAAGGAAATGTAAGTTCAGCAACTATGAGTTCTTGATGTGAACGATTTTCAGTGCCTCATTCTCTGAAATGCTAGAAATATGGGAAATGGAGGAAAATTTGATTCTGGGGTAAGCAAAATTGTTATTTGTAGGGCAATGCCCTCATTTTGCCTAAGTTACATCCCTGGTGTGCTCCCTGAAGGCATTCTGCTTAGGGAGAGAGATGGGTGCCATGAGCTGCAAACTTGCTTTCCTCCATTTTCTCTGTTTTGCTCTGAAACTGTGCTTGTGAAAAAGATAAAGGATTAAAGAGATAAGGCAGTTAGTAGTAAAGAGTTTATGTATTTTGTTGTTGTGTGCCTTCAAGTAATTCCAACTTCTGGAGACCTTAAGACAAGCCTATCACAGAGTTTTCTTGGCAAGATTTGTTCAGAGAGGGTTTTAAGAATGCTTCCCTCTGAGGCTGAGAAAGTGTGATTTGCTTAAGGGTTTCCATGGCCCTGTGAGGATTCAGTGCTCAAACCACTACACCATCCTAGCTCTGATTAACAAATGTGTTTAGTTAATCGTTAATAATTATTAAAAAGCTAATACAAAGGGAAAATTAACTATTAAATTTATATTACTGTATAAGTTTAGAAATGTAGTCAAACACTGACCCCAAAAAACTGTGATCAGTTTAAGTACTGTATCTTAACTCTTATCAATAAAGAAAACATCCACTTCTCTTGAGTAGAGTGGTGAAAGGCGAGACCTTAGTTCATCCCAGGAGCATCTAAAATAGTGATTCCCAACCTTCCTAATGCCGCAACCCTTTAATACAGTTCCTCATGTTGTGGTGACCCAAACCCATGAAATTATTTTCATTGCTACTTCATAACTGTAATTAAATAGGTGTTTTCCAATGGCCTTAGGCCACCCCCATGAAAGGGTCATTCGACCCCCAAAGGGGTCCCGACCCACACGTTGGGAGCCACTGATCTAAAAGAAGCACATGCCCTCTATTCTCTTTACCACAGCACCACTTCTGACCTTTTTGAAGGCCTAAGTGGGGAAATGTTGGCAGTGGTGAGGTTTTTTGCATTTCCTTCAAAGGAGCACTGGGAAGAATCAGGCTTTGTATGACTTGAATAAGACATTTATCTGGGCTAGACAATACAATTGTTAGGTGCATTTGTAATTGGTTGACTGTCTGAACCCAAAGGGTGCTCAGCAATGGCTCCTCTTCATCCTGGAAAAAAGTGACCAGTAGGGTGCCACAGGGTGCTGTCCTGGGCCCAGTGCTATTCAACATCTTTTATCAATTACTTAGATGAAAGAACAGGGGGCATGCTTATCAAATTTGCAGATGACACAAAATTAGGAGGAATAGCTAATATCCCAGAGTACATGATCAAAATTCAAAATGACCTTAATAGATTAGAAAGCTGGGCCATAACTAACAAAATGAATTTCAAAACCGAGAAATGTAAGGTACTGCACTTAGGGCAAAAAAATGAAATGCACAGATATAGGATGGGGGATACCCGGCTTAACAAGACTATGTGTGAAAGAGATCTAGGAGTCCCAGTAGACCACAAGTTGAAACATAAGTGAACTGTGTAACGTGGCAGCTAAAAAGGCCAATATGGTTCTAGGCTGCATCAATAAAAGTATAGTGTCTAGATCAAGGCAAGTACTAGTGCCACTCTATTTGGCTTTGGTCAGGCCTCACCTGGAATACTGTGTCCAGTTCTGGGCACCACAATTCAAAAAGGATGTTGACAAACTGGAGCGTGCCCAAAGGAGGGCCACCAAAATGGTGAAGGGTCTGGAAACCATGATCTACAAGGAAAGATGTTGGGAGCTGGGTATATTTAGCCTGGGGTAGAGACAGTTAAGAGGTGATATGATTGTTGTAGCAGAATTGAGCATGCAGAGTATCTCCTGAAGCCTGCGTTAGGATGAAACTTAGAAAGGAATAGAAAGGAACACACTAACAATAGCTATATCACATCCACCACCGACACAATCCCACACTGTACAGTAGAGATCTGGACTTTATATACTTTTAAGCCATGCGGCCACTTTGCCCAGCCTCTTGCTGTCATCATTTCCTGTGTCACCTGAATTATTGTCCTTCTTCCAGAATGACACTGGATATTTACATTAGCATTACATGCTCTCTGGCACACATTGACCTTGTACTTCCAACTGCTGACATGAGTTCCAGCTGCAACCAATTCCTTGGTTAACAAGCAATACATGACCATTTGCCACATTGTCACATCTGGACATTTTCTTTTAGGCTTTATTTCCCAACAATGACAGCCCTGATTAAGTATCTGAAAGGGTGTCATATTGAGGATGGAGAAAACTTGTTTTCTGTTGTTCCAGAGAATAGGACCCAGAAGCTACAGGAAAAGAGATTCCACCTAAACATTAGGATGAACTTCCTGACAGTGAGAGCAGTTTGACAGTGGAACATACTCCTTCAGAGAGTGGTGGAGCCTCCTTCTTTGGAGGGTTTTATACAGAGGATGGATGGCCATCTGTCCTTGACCTAGCCAGGGGTTATATCAAAATCCATAATTTTCACCCAAAACACTGCCCTCAGTTAATAAATGAGGCTGATTTATGGTTGAATATATATGGTAAATTTCCATTTAAGTTAAAAAACCTCCACCAAAACCGTTAATGGCTTTCATTATTCCCCCTCCACCTTGTCCCTGTCTTGCTCTTGGGAGGAAAGGAAACAGCTGCATTGATGTGTGAAAAACCCACTACCTATATTCACACCACCTACCTTCTTCAAATTTTCTTGCTTCTCCTTCACCTTTATAATCCCATCCCTTTGTCAGGAAAAAGCCACATGGGATATATAGTCACAAGAAATATAATATGTATATGAATGTATTTGAAACTAACATGACACAGCAAAAGTTATTGAATTGTCACACAGGTGTTGTAAGTAATGTAATTAGAAGGTCCTGAAAGCCAAGGACATATGAGGCAATGACAAAGTGAAAAGGTGCAAATTGATATCACCTGAGAGTCATTGAGTGGACAGTAATGTATGATGCAATGTGAGGCCTAGATTGAGCCAAGTATGGTATGTCAATCATAATGTATGTACACGCCCAGGAGGTGGCAACTGTATAATGAATAGAGAGACAAATGTCTATATAAGCAATAATGTATGACAATACTTTTTGTGGGTATAGAGGAGTATAGTAGTGTGGGTATAGAGGAGTATAGTAGTGTGGATTTTGTGAGTAGTGAATTGTTTTGTGCATAGTGTATATAGTAGAATAAAAGTAGATCTTTTATATAAGAAGACTACTGTGTTGACTGGTGTCTTGAGAGCAGAACAAGAACCAGCAGACTGCAGAGAAGACTGGAAGACATCTTCAGCCAATTCTCAGAGCTACTGGTCAAACTGGTTGTTCTTCCGCTGACCAGGGTGGTGAGAGTGAAAGCCAGGAGAAGAGCTGCAACTCCCATCATCCCTAACACCCTTTACCCTCCTCCTTTTTAAAAGTTAAACTAAGTACATTCTTCTATCTTAGGGGCCCATGGCGTCATACTGGATAGATGCAGATACAGTTGTAGGATGAGGTTGTGCTTCCTAACTTCAAATGGAGAAGCCAAACTGCCCTGTTTTACTGCCTTTGTTCCCACTCAGATTACAGTATAGCCAAATGGAGGGATGGTTGCTTTTTCTCTACAAAAATTTCCTGTAATATCCTCATACTGTTGGCTGTGACCTTGGGAATATAAAGTTAAGGGTGTTGTGGCATCACTTAAAGTATTCTGTGTCATGATTCAGGTAGTTCAGAGGGAATATGTTCCTGTTGTTGCAAGGTTATTCATTTTAAGTGTGGGCAGAACTGACACATTTTCAGGATTGACCATGTGCAATAAACACTGCAGAATGTGTATGGCGAACAATTCTGCCTCCTCAAGTGTGACTGTAAAATTATAAACTAACAAAGAAAGGAACCCTGTTGCCATCAGGTCAAATATCACTTGATTTAATGCTGAAGCACTGCCTCTGGTGACTTATATATCTTAAAGTAGGGGTATACAGCAGTGGAGAGACAATGTGATGTAGTGGTTTTAGCATTGGACTAGGACTGGAGACCAGTATTTAGATCCCAGCTCAGCTGTGGGAACCCACTGGGTGACAGAAAGCAAGGCACACTCTCTCAGTCTCAGAGGAAAGCAGAGTCAAACCTCCTCTAAACAAATTTTGCCAAGAAAACCCTATGATAGGTTTGCCTTAGGGTCACCATAAGTTGGAAATAACCCGAAGGCACACATCTTTTGTTGTCATCTTTAACTCATCACTCATGTTTTCTTTGAAAAAAATTGTTATAATTTCTTTATCTTTATTACATTATGATCTGACAGCCAATTGTTAACTATTTAATTCATTATTTTGATACTTTCACTGCCAGGATTGGGGAAAGATGCCTGTGAGTATTTCCTTCTCATTTGTCAAAATAACATGGCTGGCTTTAGCTATTATAGCCATTTATTAGAGGAATGAAGCATCATTTGATATTCTGCTTCAGTCGGCAAAATATCCTGAGCACTCTTGGGTCACCAGCACAAACCCTGGTAGAATTGCCATATGTGGCATTTCCAGGGATGCTGTGGACATTTCTGCTGTGTGTGGTTTCTTTTTTTTTCTTTTTTCTTTTACTTATAATCATTTTACATTGGTTGCATTGAGGTATATTACATTTTCTGCTTTATAAACACTTATAAACAAAGTAAAGTTTTCCTTATAACTCAAATTGGAAATAAATGTATCACTCAGATGCTTAAAATGAAAAGAAACAATTTTCCTTATGTATAATTAATTAAATAAAAATTAATAAATATATACTTTATTGTCTCTATTCTTAGACTTCCACAGGTCTCCATGGTTGGTGTGACTATTATCTTAAAATCTTACCTCCTTCAATGTATTGTATATATCTTTTAAGTGACTTCAGTGCCAAATAGATATTCCTTAGTATTTTGAGCCACTTCAAGGAGATGGAAGCTAAACTGTTTTGGTATGAACTGCTTAATAGTTTATAAGTTATGTCTTTATGCCCATCTTTTCTTACCAATCCATAATTGGTTCCCAGTTTTTTCTTGTTGATTGTGATGATTTCTCATAATCTAGCTGTGTTTTCAGACTGGTAGATGTTTGCATTTGTATTAACAGGTTATTTCCCTTTCCCTTCCTTGGCAACAGGTTTCTAAGGAATTGTGTCATAGGATTGCTCTGTAAATCACTCATTTCCTATTCATTTTGAAACGTAATTCTGGGAGAAAATTTCTTAGTTTATCAGAAGAATAAGGATCTTTTCATTAGTCTGCACTGAGATTGCAGGATAGGGGTGAGTGGGTATGGAGCAAGAGACCACCAGTGGACCCTCCTTATTTTATGTAGTGCCTATGTCCAGCTTCCTCTAATTTCTCTAGTCTCTGAGAACTAGCAGCATTTGTACTGAATGCCCCACCTGTAGCAGTGCTAAACCTGAATCAGAATGGGGAAGTCTAAACACCCGATGCAAGGCCACATCAGGACATACAGAGGCCCTAACTATGTCACATTTAAGAGGCCCTATCGCTTCTCGGTCTTTTGGCTATGATCAAGTGTAGTAAGAGGCCCTAGTGGTTTGAGTATTGAACTACAACTGTGGAGACCAGTTTCGATTCCCAACTCGGCCATGAAACTCACTGGATGACCTTGTTCAGAGGAACGCAGTAGCAAACCTCCTCTGAACAAATTTTGCCAATGATAGGTTCACCTTAGGGTCTCCATAAATTGGAAACACAACAACAATAGCATCTTTTTATTCTAACAGATTTCTGCCAGAACATTGAAAGGCCGTCATAGTCATAGGTAGGGATGGGGAATCTGGCCCATGAGCCACATGCAGCCCTCCATCTCCATTTTGCGCACCTCAGAGCTTCCATGCCAGTCTTTCAAAACACATTGAGGGGGAGGATTCAGGGGTCCTAATTTGTCAATTAGTATCAATCTCTACTAATTTTGTAAACTGTTGTCGTGATAGGATTTAATATGAAATTACTACCCTAAATGTAAAAAGTTTAAATTCTAAAAGCAAAAGGACAAAAGTGTCACAATATTTGGAAAAAGGCAGGTAAGACATAATATGTTTACAGGAGACACATATCAAAAATACATTTAAAAGACTAATTAGAAACAAAAAATTAGGGAAAGAATTCATTTCAGTGACTAATTGTAAGAAGAAAGGAGTGGTGATCTATATTAGGAACTAAATTCAAGTGAAAGAAATTATTAATGATCAGGCAGGATATTACATAGGAGTGGAAGTAAACTGGAATGAGGATAAAATACTAATAGTAGCTATATATGGCCCACATGAAAATAAAGGAGTGTTTTATGAAAAATTATATAAAGAAATTTCAGAATTAGATTATGAAAAGATTATGTTAATTGGAGATTTCAACGGTGCTGTTAACCCAAATCTAGACAGAAAATTAGAGGGGGGAAAAAAAGAATAATCAAGGAAAACTACCCAATACCTTTTTTCATATAAGAGAAAGTTATGTGCTAAATGATGTTTGGAGACATTTTAATAAGGACACCAATGGTTTCACGTTTTATTCTAATAGACATTTTTCCCTCTCAAGATTGGACATGTTCTGGATAACTAAATCCCTGAATAAATTGATAAAATCAATAGAAGTTTTGCCCCAAACTGATTACAATGCGGTAATAATGTCACTTGTCGACGAACCCAAACAATATAATTGGAGATTAAAAGATGAATTAATTCAAAGTCAAGAAATAATTGAAAAAGCTAAAGAAACCATTAATTTTTTAAAAAGAAAATATTATACCTGAAACCAAAATGACTACAATTTGGGATACAAGCAAAGCAGTTCTCAGAGGACTCTTTATTAACCAGGATGCATATGTACAAAAAATGAAGAAAAAGAAGGAACAAGATCTCCAAAATGTTTAATTCAAAAAGAAAATGAATTAAAGAATTTTCTTGGGAATAAAAATATTTTAGAGGAAATAGAAATCTTGAAAAAACAAGGAAACAGGAAACAGACACTAGAAATAGGGAAGAAACTCAAAGCATTAAAGCAAAAATGTTTGAATATGCTAACAAAACAAGAAAATGGTTAGCATAAATACTGAGAAAGAACAATAACAGAAATACAGGACGAATTCGTAAATCTTCAAAACTTTTAAAAGTAACTCCTTTACTTTTCTGATAATGTTATTACTTCTTATTAAGTAAAGTAACTCAGTCATGACTTATAAAGATATATAATTTAATGATATTTGTTATAACAGTGCATGTAAGCTGAACTTGAAAGTTTGTATACATGGTTGTTTAGA
Organism: Sceloporus undulatus; assembly: GCF_019175285.1. Taxonomy (NCBI): domain Eukaryota; kingdom Metazoa; phylum Chordata; class Lepidosauria; order Squamata; family Phrynosomatidae; genus Sceloporus; species Sceloporus undulatus. The sequence continues at coordinate 314,103,913 of NC_056522.1, read as the reverse complement.
CAAGGCTATATAGAAGCGTAAGAGATATTTATGGAAAACAGCTGAATGAAGACCTCCACAAAAGGAACATATTATAAAGAAAGTGTAGTTGAAAGCAACTTGTTAAACAGGTATTGATAAGAAATTTAGAAGGTCTATGATAGATATGGTTATAATTCCAGGTAGAAATAGAAGGAAGTTTTGTTTGGTTGGAATGAAGGAAAGAAGAAGAAGAGAGTAGAAGAAAGATATGTTGAGTAGATTCGAGGGTATAAATAAGTGGTAGATAGTAAATGGATGTATGAAAAAGGATGTAGGAAGAATTAGAAGGAATGGATCAGATGGAAGAGAAAGTGCAGACAGACTAGGGAAGAGATTAAAGGGAAGAAAGGGAATAGGAAGAAGCACAGTTGGAAAGAAATGAGAAAGAAAATTATAAGAGTGAAATTTCCAACCAAGCAACACACACTGGACCTTATCACACTGGGGTTTTTGAGCTCAGAACTAGGGTGAGTGCGAATTGAGTGATGCGGATTCACATTAGAACATTCATGTATTTTCACACCTGGTTGCTTTCAATGGGAGCCCCTTCCGCGGGGCTTCCGCAGGGTTTCTGAACTGAATCCTTCCTGGCTCCTCATTTTGGCAACTGCACTAAATACGTGGATTGATGGGATTCGCATTGAGGCTGGGTTCGAACTCACTGCAGATTGGTCTGGTGTGGAATCTGCTGATGCTCTTGAACACCATCGCAAGACCCCCGGGTTGCAAATCTCCCATGATGGTATTTTGCTCCATTTGCTTCCAGTGGCCCTTTCCGCTTTCAGGGCAACCAGGGCTCCATTGGAGCTCTCTCTCCCCTTCCCTCTCCTTCCCCGCTGCACCTTCTGCAGAGCAGCCTGGCCAGCCAGTGCTCTCTCTCTCTCTCCCTGCCTCTCTCTCTCTCTCTCACACACACACACATACACACTCACATATATACATACACATCAGTCAGGGGCTGATGGGCTAGTCACTGGGGCCAGGATCGGGAGGCAGAGGCAGCCAGGAGGTGATGGGATAGGTCGCTGGGGCCAGGGGATGATGGGTTAGGTGGCACAGGGGGTGAGATGGGGATGCAGGAGTAGTCAGGGGATGATGGGTTAGGTGTCAGGGTGAAGGAAGGGAGGAGATCGAGGTCTAGGAGGATGCAGGGGATGATGTGACAAGAGGATAGATATAGATATGTTGCTGAAATAGATGAGGGGAATGACAAGAGGATAGATATAGATGTGAATGAAATGGAAGGGGGCTCTGACACGGAGGACCTTTTGAATTTGGCTGCCAGGGATGGGAAAATAGAAGGGAGGAAGAAAAGGGAAGCTGTCATTCCCATGGAAGTGGAGGGGAAATAGAAGGGAGGAAGAAAGGAGCAGCTGTCATTCCTGTGAAAGTGGAGCCAGGCTCCCTTCTTCACCCCAGAAGTGCAAAGGTTCAGGATGCCTTCAGAGCCCCACTGAGCATGTGCAAGGGTCCCCATTTGAATCATTGAATCCCCATGGTATGCATTGGTGTGGAAATACAATTTGCACTCACTCCACTCTGCCTGAATCCGCATCACGTGACTTTCTTGGATTCGATTCCCCCCTCAGTTCGGAAGGGCAACGGAACAGCAAACAGGTGTGATAAAACAGCCATGTTATAACATCAATTCAAATCATTCGACCCGCACTCACCCCTGATCTTAGCTCCAATAACCTGAGTGTGATAAGGTCCTAAGGAACATTCCTTTCTATGTATATCTAGGGTTGCCATAAGTCAGGAGCTCCAAACCGGGACAAATGTAGTACAAATGTAGGGCAACATTTTCAAATGTAGGACACCTTTTTAAAAATGGAGGACATGCAAAAAAATTGAGGGTTTTTAAAAAATGTTAATATAAATGCATGTTTTTTAAGCATGATCAAAATGGAGGACATTTTGGCATTATTCCTAGACAGATGGCAGAAATGTATTTGCCCTCGGGTTCAATTGTACTTCTCAGAAGTGTGTACTTGGGCAAGGGACTGTGGTTTTTCTTCACTGCGCATGAGTTTGTAAAAATCATAGCAAGTTACATTGGCCGTGCCTCAGAGGCTTGTTGATATCAATATCACCACCATCATCATCATCACTATAATTGCCCAGGAAAGGCAGACTTGTTAGCATTCAGTGTGCCATAAATACACAGAAAATGCACTTCCATATATTTAATAATAAAAAATAATGGGGAAAAAATAAAAAATAAGGCAGGGGTGTATATATTTAATAATAAAAATTAATGTAATAAAATAAAACAAGCAATAATAAAAATTAATAAAATAAAATAAGTATTTTATATTTTTAAAAATAATTTAAAAAAAACCCAAAACCAAGGCAGACCTAATGGCCACTGACTCAGCTTTCCTCCTCCTCCTCCAGCCCAATTCTCCCCTGGCCTTCAGGCACCCTTCCTCCAGCTCCTTCCTCCTCCTCACCCTCCTCCTCTCCTCCTCCTCTGCCCCAATTCTGCCCTGGCCCCTTCAAGGCACCCTTCCTCCGGCTCCTTCCTCCTCCTCCTCCTCCTCCTCTCCTCCTCCTCCTCCATCAACAGAAGAAGGGAAGCGAGGCAGGCGCGCACGCGTGGAGGGAAGCAGGGCAGGCGCGCGCGCTGCCGCTGGCCCCTGCTGAGGCCTGGGTGGCACGCGCCGAGGAGCCCGTCCTCTTTGGCCAGCTGGCCAATGGCTGGCTGGCCAAAGCAAGGGATGAGCTCCTGTTTTGGAGTCCCGTGCGCGCGCGCGCGGGTGGGCAAGCCCTGACGCGGTGGCGGCGGCGCTTCTGCCGCCGAGGAGGAGGAGGAAGGCGGAGCTGGAGGAGGAGGTGGGTTGGCGCTGCCCAGCCCACCACGAAGAGGAGGAGGAGGAGGTGGGTTGGCGCAGCAGCCAGCCGCATTAGCAGCAGCGGCTATGGCCACAGGAGGAGCAGACCCCAAACCGGGAACAAGGCGTGGGGGGCCCCAAACCGGACCGTGACCATGAGGGGCCCCCCAAAAGTGTGATTGTCACGGGGGATGCCGGGTTATGGCATCCCTATGTATATCTCACCTGAGAATTGTAAGATGATGTTAAGCCATTGTAATAGAATAATTAATGTATTATAATGCATTAGAATGTATTGTAAGATGAGTTTATAAGGATGTATGTTTTAATTTAAATTCTTTAATAAAAAAAAAATACATTGAGCTCCCCAAAACTGTTTTTAAAAATTGATATAACTTTCATGTGATTTTCATCTAAAAACTATACCAGAATTAACACAAACATGTAAAAGTGTCCCCTCCACCCATCTAAAACCCCTCCCCCAATAAATGGCAATCACAAATGATACAGCATTACTTTCAATTGCCATTTTGGCCAGTAAATGGCCAAAGCCAGCTATTTTCCAGTGCTATCAGTTGTGTGCCAGTCATGGAACGGTTAGGGGGACAAACTTGCCCAGGTTTCTACAGATTTGCCTTCAGGATGCCGAAATGAATATCCCTTTCACACTACATAGTTATAGAGCTATAATTCCACTTGTGCTGCCATGGCAGCTTCCTGTGGAATCCCGGGATTGGTAGTTTGGAGAGCAGCATTGAGAATTCTCAGCAGTGCCCATGTACCTCACCAAACGACAAACTCCAGGATTCCATAGGATGGAATAATGGCATAATTGTGTAATGTTAAAGGACCCCGGGTCTAGGGCTTAATTTTCTGCCTCTGAAACCTCCCGACAGAGAGAGTCAAAACATTCTGGTCAAAATGAAACAGAAGTGGCTGGAAGTTGACTTCAGTTTTGAAATCCAAGGATGCTTTTAAAAAAAAAACAGTGCAGGGAGAAGGGTCCTAGAATGTATTTAATGGGTCAACTGCTGAACCTAGAGGGCTCCAGGAGAGCAAGATGACCAGATGTCATAACTACAAAGGAGGACAAGGCACCACAAATGTAGGACATTCAAGAAAAAGGTAGGGCACTAAAAATAAAAGCTGAAAACACCAATATAAATATAAATTTATTTCATGGTTTATTTACAGATATATTAAATATACTGCATTTTATTATGTATTCAACTGTATTTTTCTGATAAACTTATCTTTGTTGGCTTGCAATATACTTATAGAACTCTGAGTACGACAAATGATTAACATTGTACTTTACTAGCAACAAGCCCTTGATTGTATCAATATTTAAACAATTCCTTTCATTCGCCCATTGTGCTGAAATTAAGGTGAAAACCCTTTCAATATTTGCATTGTGTGCTCAAGCAGCCCATTGCCAACACATTTGCTGTCCTTTTCCTCTCTGAAAAACCAATGCACCCTGAGTTCAGGGGGCAGGTCTTGTCTGCTGCTGCTCATAGGAAGGACAAAGTTTCGAAGGATTCATCCTATTCCCTTACTTGCAGTGAGGACAGGCTGCCAAGTAAGTAAGTAAATAAATAAATAAATAAATAAAACTTTTATTTATACCCTGCTTTTCTGCTACAGGACCAATCAAAGTGGCTTACATGATTAAAAGATGGTCAATATACACTACATACAGTCTGTACAGTACTATATCTAACCCCCTGCTTAAAAAAGGATTAAACACGTTACAATTGAAAATCAATTGTTTAAAAAAACTGATAACAACAATCTACTGGGAAATACTAAAATGATACTTAAGGTGGGGAGAAATCCTTAGCCGATTGTTCTACTCGGGGAAGGCCTGCCGGAAGAGATCCATATTAACAGCTTTTTAAAAGCTGTATAGCCTGAAAATTTGATGAATCTCTTCTGACAAGGCATTCCACAATCAGAGCAGTAGTAGAGAATGTCCTCTGGGAGGTTGCAGCTAGTCTGGTCTTTATAGGTTGCAATAAATTCCTCCCAGAGGATCTGAGGGTGCAGGGTGGATTATATGGAAGTAGGTGATCCTTTAGATAGGTTGGAGCCAGGCCATGTAGGGCTCAAAGGAGAACAGCAAACATGGTGTTACTCAATATACTTCTTAGTCATGCACAAAATGGAGGACATTTTGGAATATTTTCTGGACAGAAGCTTGAATTTTAGGACATATCCTGCAAAAAGAGATTGTTTGGCCAATCTGCAGGAAAGGTAATTCAGCTTATTTTTTTCTTGGCTAGACAAAGGGGATTTGGAGAAGTCTGGAGAAGCTGAGGGCCACAAAAAAGCACTAAGGTTCTTATTTAATCCCAGGGCCACACTTTGACCACTTTGGACATAAAATGTAGCTTACCTGTCTTGTTCACAAATCTGATACAGACCTGACAGAAGTCCTCTTTGTTCTTGTGCTTTTGTGGTATAGCAACCTATTGATCCATCTGGACTACCAACATTTAGCATGGGAACTGGCACAATTCCCCATGTGGCTGGTGGGCGTCAATGACACTGGTTCATTGTATCTTCTGCACAAAACTCTATACAGGTTGTCACTGACAAAAGTCATAGCACTTGGTAGGAAAAACAGTTCTGCAGATTGATTTACTCTTTAACCACAGGAATCCCATAGAAAAGATGCACAAAAAATGTGTAAGAAATTAATTTTCTGCTCATGCAAGTTATTTATTTAAGATCCCTAGAAGACAAATCTAGATATATTCAAAGGAAGTAACTAGGAGTGCATCTACACTGCAGAAATAATGCAGTTTAACAGCACTTTAAGTGCCATGGCTCCATCCTACAGAACCCTGGGATTTGTAGCTTTGTGAGAAACCGGCATATTTTGGCAAAGAAGGCTAGAGCCCTTGTAAAACTACAAATCCTAGGGCTCCGCAAGGTGAAGCTACAGCATAAGATTGTCATTTGTAGCTTCTGTATTGCTTTGTGTGGCAACTGTGTTATAGCTGTTCTACAGTTTACACAACAGTGCAGTAAACTGTCAGTTTTCTAACTAAACTCAAATGGTTTCCGCTTATCTTTCTGAAATGGCACTTGGAAGGCAACTGTTTCTGTATGTATTACATAAGACATTTGGTAGTGGCATTTTAGATCTAGGTTTATTTTATTTTATTTTAAGCCAGCAGTTTAAATGACCCAGGAAAGAAGAAATATCTAATTATCATCAGTGAAAACCACCATGCATGCTGATTTCAAGGGTAGTGCATTTAAAACATGAACCACTGACTTCTGCATGTGTACAGGATTAACTCTTCAGCATCTCGTACAGACTGGCTTATGCCAAGCATTATGGGAGTTCAGAAGATTTCCTTCCAGCAATCTCTAATGCTGGCAACTTTCCCAGACATCTATGGAATGAAAATGTGACATCTGCATGGCACACGCATGCGCATAACCCTTGCCAAAAGAAGATGATCCCATTTGAAGCCAAGCATCCCAATCCACCAAAAAGCTGTCCTGCTCAAGCCAAATCCCACTGAAATAAATAAATGCCATGAAATAGCATGCACTAATATTAGCCAAATGTCCTTGATAGGAATTTGGATAATTTCAAAAAGTACCTCAAGTTTTGTGCTAGGAATCCCTCATCAAGGGAGGGGCCGTTTTTGGTATCACATCATGTCATTCTGAAGATCTTATTCTTGTCATGTAGATAAGAAAAACAGTTCATGGCATTTTTACTGGAACGACAAACTAGCTGTCAACAAAAAAAAAAACATGCTTGCTTAGAAGTCCCACTAAGTACAGTTGGCCCTCCTTATCCACAGATTCAACCATCCATGGCTTGAAAATATTTTTTAAAAAATTTTAAACTCTAAAAAACAAACCCTGATTTTACCATTGTATATCAGAGGCAGCATTTTATTTTGTCATTGTATTTTATGGGACTTGAGCATCGACAGATCCATTCTGGACCTACCCTGCAGATAAAAATCCATGGATGCTCAAGCTCATATTGTCCCCAATGGAGACGTGCGAATGCAGCTGAACCACCATTAGGGACAGCCCTCATTGTCCTGTAGCGATGCATGCACATGGCTGCACCGCCATTGGGGACAATGGAGCTTAATGGTATCACGGCTTAAGTTCATGTGCTGCCACAGGACAATGTGAGCTGTCCCTAACAGTGGTACAGCTGCGTGCCATCTGCGGGTGCTTGAATCTGTGAATGACAAACCTGCAGATACCAAGGACCGATTGTATTAAGGTAATATTGAACTTTGATCCTATCATTTTGAATTTTCATCCTATATTTCAGAGAAAGGACCTGGCAAAACCACCTCTGAATATTCTTTGCTTGAGAAGACCTATGAAATTTATAGGATCACTAGATGTTGATGAGTGACTTCAAGGTGCGCACGCACGCACACGCACGCGCGCGCACACACACACACAAGTGGAGAAAAAAAATACCCTCAGAACCCTATAATAGTGTTGCAGAGCCTGTACAGTATCTGGCTGGTTATTTGAGCACTGTGAGAAAAGTGTTATCATGTACCAAGTCAAAGTCACTTAGCATCAGAAATAACAGGTCCTCAGCTCACCCTCTGCTGGGGGGTTTAGATTGGAGAAAAAGTAAAGAACAAATCACATCCAAGTGAAACTAGAACAGACCATTTTGCCTTCAGGGTCCTATAAGTTGGAAGATGAGGGTGCAGTTGCCTTCCAACTCCAAGCAGTCTTGGATAACACACACTTCCTTGACCCATTTCAAACTGGTTTCAGAACAGGATAAGGGTGACTGGTTAACTATGGAGATGGGAGGACATGCATTAGGATATTTAGGGGAGTTAAGACAGAGTGAGCAGTTGGGAAGTGGACAAGAAAATCCTAGGAAAAGTGCTAAAGTATTCATTCATACATTTATGTTACTTAACATGATTGTTGTTATAGTGGGCTATTTGTATATCTTTTCATTCACTGTAAATATTTTATTTATAGTGTAAACCAGTGTGGTGTAATGGTTTGAGTGTTGGATTATGACTCTGGAGACCAGGGTTCGAATCCCAGCTCAGCCATGTAAACCTTGGGCAAGTCACACTCTCTCAGCCTCAGAGATGGCAATGGCAAACCCCTTCAGGAGAAATTTGCCAAGAACCCCCTCTATAGTTTTCCCTCAGGGTAGCCATAAGTAGGAAACACCTTGAAGGCACACAACAACAAATATTTTGTTCATCTCTTTGTAAAAGAAACATTTTCTGCTTTTGGAGGAAATCCAGAAGTATGCTGGATTTTTTTAAAATTTAAACAGATTCAAAATAAAATAACTAATATTGGATTGTCCACTGGGGGATCAGAAAGCTGGTCTAGATAGGCCATTGACGTGCCCCAGTAGGGCTCTTCTTACATTTGTGTGCTCTTATGATATTGAAGAGCTCTCTGATCTTTCTCAGTTTTAATGATCTTTATGGGAAGGCTTTTCTCTCTGTCACAGGTGTGTGTAGTGAGGATAAGAGAGAAAGCCTTCTTGGAGGCTCAGTTGACTCCCTGCCTGCCTTCTTTCCACCAGTGGACAAAGACCTTTTTATAGTTTTTGTGGGTTTTTCGGGCTATGTGGCCATGTTCTAGAATAGTTTCTTCCTGACGTTTTGCCAGCATCTGTGTCTGGCATCTTCAGAGAATCTTGGCATAGAAGAGAGCTGGATATATATACACTGTGTGACCCTGAGTAGAGAGGATCATAGAATCATAAAATCATAGAACCATAGAGTTGGAAGAGACCACAAGGACCATCCAGTCCAACCCTCTGCCATGCAGGAAATCTCAATCAAAGCATCCCCAACAGATGGCCATCCAGCCTCTGTTTAAAGACTTCCAGGGAAGGAGACTCCACCACACTCCAAAGGAGTGTGTTCCACTGTCGAATAGCCCTTACTGTCAGGACGTTCTTCCTTATGTTGAGATGGAATGTATTTGTAGCTTGCATCCATTAAACAGGGCTATCATATCACCTCTTAACCTTCTCTTCTCTAGGCTAAACATCCCCAGCTCCCTAAGTCGTTCCTCATAGGACATGGTTTCCAGACCCTTCACCATTTTAGTCGCCCTCCTTTGGACACGCTCCAGTTACTCAATGTTTTTTTGAATTGTGGTGCCCAGAACTGGACACAATATTCCAGGTGGGGCCTGACCAAAGCAGAATACAGTGGCACTATTACTTCTCTTGATCTAGACACTATACTTTTATTGATGCAGCCTAAAATTGAATTGGCCTTTTTAGCTGCCACATCACACTGTTGACTCATGTTCAACCTTTGGTCTACTTGAACCCTTTCACATGTAGTGTCTTTCAGCCAGGTGTCCCTCATCCTATATCTGTGCATTTCATTTTTCCGCCCTAAGTGCATTTCTCCGTGTTGAATTTCATTTTGTTAGCTTTGGTCCAACTTTCTAGTCTATTCAGGTCGGGTGGAATTTTGATCCTGACCTCTGGAGTATTAGCTATTCCTCCTAATTTGGTGTCATCTGCAAATTTGATAATTATGTCCCCAATTCTGTCACCCAAGTCATTGATAAATATATTGAATAGCACTGTGCCCAGGACAGAACTCTGTGAGACTCCACCGGTCACTTCTCTCCAGGATGAAAAGGTGCCTTTGGCGGGTTACAGACCGCCGCTTTGAGGCGATCTGCCGCCGCCGCCGTTTGCTCCATGCGGGAGCCGCAGCAGCCACACTGCGCGGCTCCCGCACGGACCGAAACAGAAGCTCCAAAATGGAGCTTCTTTAAGCAGAGCCTCTATGACGTCGCAAGGCGCCAGGGGCGGACTCGCAACGTCATAGATGCCGCGACACGTGTGGACACACAGCATCCGATACATAAATATGGCGGCCGCCGTGTGGAACGGCCGCCGCCATATTGTACGTACAGAATACGTACTAGGGTTAGGGGGGTGCAGAAGCACCGCCCCTTCCTAACCCTAGTACGTATTCATTACATATTAAATGGCGGTGTGTAACCCGCCATTGTTGAGCACCCTTTGAGTTTGGTCATTCAACCAATTACAAATCCATGTAACAGTTACCTTGTCTAGTCCACATTTTACAAGCTTGTTTGCAAGAATGTCATGGGAAACTAGTCAAAGGCCTTACTGAAATCAAGATATACTATATCCACAGCATTCCTTCATCTAATCCATGTTAATCTGTGCATTGTTCTGTTGTTGATGGCAAGGCCTCAGGGTGAGAGGAAAGCCCCTGATCCTGGGTGATTTCTCATTTGCATTTGCTGAGTTCTCATTTTGCTATTTTTCAGGACTGCTAGCCAAACTTTGTTCACTTTAAGGATTTCTTCTTTCTATTTCCTGTGCATTCTGACTTGATAGTTGTTGGCATGGGCCAGGATTTCAGTGCTATCAAACAGTATTTTATGCCCAGGATGGTTTATAACATATTCTGCTACTGCTGATTTTTCCGGCTGACTCAGTCTGGAGTGTCTCTCATGTTTCTTAATCTGTGTTTGTACACTGCATTTGGTGGTCCCTATGTAGATTTGTCCACAGTTGCATGGTATGCATAAAATACTGTTTGGTAGCATTGAAATCCTGGACCATGCCAACAACTATCAGGTCAGAATGCACAGGGAAGCCATTGAAATCCATAAACATCTGGATAATTTCAACCAGAAAGAAGAAACCCTTAAAGGAAATGAGCACAGGGCCACCAGAGGTGAGGAGAACTTCCTCATTCGTTGTCTTTCTGAAAGTGAGCAGAGAAAGAGAGGGAACAATTGATCACAAGGGCAGTGGGAAGAAGTTGGGCCCACAGTAGGGCTGGGGTCAATATCAAATGAGCCCGCTGAAGGTGTCTTGCCCAAGGACAATGCAGGTCTTCACTTTGAGCCATCAGTGGTGGGCACTTCCATATCATACACATCATGGTACCTAGCATTTTCCAATGTTTATGTAAGGTTGTGAAAGCTGGACAGGAAAGAAAGCTGAAAATTAACACATTTGAATTGTGGTGCTGGAGAAGAGTTCTACAAATACCATGGGCTATCAGGAAAATGCATTAATAAATGAATTCACACTAGAAGCTAAGGTGGGCTACAGGCCACCCAAAAAGGGCGATCTGCCACCGCCTCCATTTCCACCGGTGGGAAGCCTCAGCTGCCAATCAGCGAGGCTTCCTGGCAGCGGAAAAAGAACCCACAAAAAACCGGGTTCTTTTTGCGTCGCGCTTGCAACACCCAAGTGCACAAATGGCACACTCATGACATTGCAAGTGCGATGGGGCGTGCGGACGCTATGCGTCCATCGTGTCAAAATGGTGGCACCTGTGTGTACAGGGCACCGCTATTTTGATGCCCCATCACGTGCTGGGGTGAGGCTGGTATGGATGGTGTGTCCTCCACCAACCCCTAGCACGTGACGGGGCGGTGCAAAGGCCTATCTAAATTGGGCCTATATCAAATAAACGGAGGCTATCATATTTTGGACCTAATAAGACAACTTGATTCATTGGAAGAGATGATAAAATGCTCTGTAAAGGGGAAGGAAGTAAGAAAAGAGGAAAACCATATTACAATTGGATTGATTCAATAAAGCAGTGGTTCTCAGACTTTTTAACCTTGTGACCCCCTTTGCATCTACTTGTGGATCTCACACCCCTTTGGCATAGTATAGGCATAAAAATATTTTTGTTTAGTGTGTGCATTTTCTTTTGCACATTTGTGTATATTTATATTTTAACATTTTATAAGGAAATAATATCATTCAAATTAGAATAGTTCTATTTAAATAAATGCAGTACCTAACTCAACACTTGTTTACATTTTACACATACTGTCTCACTCACAGCCACATTCACATATACCATTGCTCACAGATACATACATAGTCATGCTCTTTCATTCTTTCTTTTACTCACACATATACCATAGTCACACAGAAACAGTCATTCTGTTTTTTTACATGTGAGTATATATAGGTGCACATGTGAGTATGTAAAAAAGAGATAAAAAGTGTTGCTGAGTAACAGAGACAGAGAATTTGTGAATGACACTGTATGTGAATTAATGCCTTGGAGGAAGAGAGAGTCAGAAAGGCATCCTGTTTGCCTCTATCTTCCCCTTCAAGGCAGAAATGGTTTGGGGAGAGGAAGAGGGGGGATCAGGGCCTCCAAGTCTTGTGCCCCTTTGAGCAACTCTTGTGCCTGCCCTGGGGATCTTGTGCCACAGTTTGAGAACCACTGCAATAAAGGAAACATCCTGAGTTTGCAAGACCTGAGAAAGCCAACTGAAGGCCATGGCTCTTGGAAGTGTCTCATTCATAGATTCTCCATATGGCCTTGTTTTTCCTGTGGGTTCTTAAAAATCCAGTATATGAATAACAGACTCTTCGCCTATGAATGTAGCATCAAATCAAGTTTAGGTGCTTTTGTTCCACAGATTTTCTTTAGTTTTCTGTTGCTCTTTAAAGATACTTAACTAATCCAATGCTCTTTCAACAACCGGGGAGCAGGGCTGAAAACAGATATGAACTGTTTATTGATGTTATATTAATAGCTTGCTTCTCCGCCAATGTGCTCAAGACATCAAACAAAAAACAAACAGCTTCATTTATATACTGCTTCATACTGAACTAACACTGTCTAAGCGGTTTACAACTGTAAGCTAATTGCCCCCAACAATCTGGGTACTCATTTTAGTGACCTCAGAAGGATGCAAGCCTGAGTCGAGCTTGAGCCCTTTTGCTGGTACTGAACTCACAACCTTATGGTTTTGAGTGAGTGTCTGCAGTACAGGCATTTAACCACTGTGCCACCAGGGCTCCTCCATCATACATGGTTCTCTTCCTCTGTCCTCACACCAGTCCTGAGAAGGAGTCAGTCCCAACAAGATAGGTCCCAACAAGTGAATACTATTGTTCAGTGGGGACTGAAACTTGGAGTTTCCCAAGTCGGTTCTGAATTCTTACCACTATACCACAGTGGCTGGCTGTAGAATAAGCATAAACTTAAGCTCAGTGTGGGCTGGAGCAGTCTTGGATGTTGGGAATGGGGCCTGTGTGCAGCTCCCTGGCTTAATGCTCTGCTAATGTACAGAGTATACAAGTGGCAACTGATGGCTTCAATATCAGTAGGAAAATGAATCCACTCTGGGTTTTAGTATGAACTTTAAACTCTAATCACTGCTCCCTGAACATCTACCTTTTGGTAAAAGTGGGCTGTGGTGTTCACCTGCATCCCTTTAAAATGCTGAAGAGATGAGCAGAGTGGGCAAGGCTCAGTGGGAGGAGAATACAGAGGCCTCATGTTTTTAATTTAAAAAAAAAAGATTTAAAATAACATTTAAAAAATTGTTTTTAAAATATTTTAAAATTTTCTTTAAAAAAACAACACCTTAACAAAATTTCACTTTAACCACATAAAACAATGCACATGTAAATACATTTAGCCTGTGTATATGAACTTATAATTTAAAGGTATAATTTTAATGTTCCTAATTGTTTATGTCACAATTGTTCCCATTACATTCAGTGATATATGGGAATTGCGATTTATGAGTAACATTAGTACACATTACTAAAGATTCTGTATGTGTGGTATGGGAGGAGGTCACTGTGGGGTGACACCATGAGTTACCGCGCTGGGTGATGCCAATCCTAGCGACACCACTGCCTTGGACAGCTCCTTTAAAGTTCAGTCTGCCACTGAAGTAAACCGGAATGCTTTTATGATTTCTTAGGAAGTTCAGGGGAATTTTCCTTGTACACAATTATAGCATTATCATGATCTCACCGTCATTGCCATGGCACTATCCTTTGGAATCCTGAGATTTGCAGTTTTCAGCATGGCAAGAGAACTCTACTGCACCATCAGATGACAAATCCCAGAATTCCATAGCATGCAGTCATGGCAGTTATAGCAGAATTGTACTACTACAATTGTGGAGTGTGGAAAAGCCTTGGGAAATGAATAAATATTGTTAAATGCAAAGGAGGATGACAAGTTCTAATACACTGCATACAGTCAGACTGTAAATGTATTTTTTTTTAAAAAATCTCTCTTTCTCTCTTGTACTTGTAAATCCCAATGACTCCATCTCTCAGTGGCCCTCTTTGGGTGACAAACCTGTGGCCACACACCACCTGAGTTCACTATTGGAATGATACAACAGAACTGATTCACCACCTTGATCTCTCCTCAAAAAGCACTTGTACCCTAGTGACAAGGTTGTATTCTTGGAAATCCCAGGTTCAAACCATACCCTAGCCACCATATCAGATGGAATATATCAGGCAAACCACATATTCTCAAAATCAATCCTAAATCTGCCATACAGACTTAAAATCACTGGCCAACCTTACAATGGCATGTTTTACCTGAACACCTACCAAAATGTTTGTGATACAAAAGCATGGGGGCTTCTTGAGGAATCCATTGTCCTCTCCCTACAAAGAGGTTGGATTGCAAAAGGGGGTCCTTGCTGATGTGCAAATGGACTTTAAATTCCCTGGACTTTGCCCAATTCCTGCAGGGCCAGAAGAGGAGGGGCCAGCCTAGAATCATAGAATCATAGAATCATAGAGTTGGAAGAGACCACAGGGGCCATCCAGTCCAACCCCCTGCCATGCAGGAAATCTAAATCAAAGCATCCCCAACAGATGGCCATCCAGCCTCTGTTTGAAGACCTCTAAGGAAAGAGACTCCACTACACTCTGAGGGAGTGTGTTCCACTGTTGAAAAGCCCTTACTGTCAGGAAGTTCCTCCTAATGTTGAGGTGGAATCTCTTTTCCTGCAGTTTGCATCCATTGCTTCGGGTCCTAGTCTCTGGAGCAGCAGAAAACAAGCTTGCTCCCTCCTCAATGTGACATCCCTTCAAATATTTGAACAGGGCTATCCTATCACCTCTTAATTGTCTCTTCTCCAGGCTAAACATCCCCAGCTCCCTAAGTCGTTCCTCGTAGGGCATGGTTTCCAGACCTTTCACCATTTTAGTCGCCCTCCTTTGGACACGCTCCAGTTTCTCAATGTCCTTTTTGAATTGTGGTGCCCAGAACTGGATACAATATTCCAATATGTTCAACTTGTGGTCTACTTGGACTCCTAGATCCCTTTCACACGTAGTTTCATTCAGCCAGGTGTCCCCCATCCTATATCTGTGCTTTTCGTTTTTCCACCCTAAATGCAGTACCTTACATTTCTCTGTGTTGAATTTCATTTTGTTAGCTTTGGCCCAACTGTCTAGTCTATTCAGGTCAAGCCTGACGGCAGGGAAATGTCTAATTAACAAACTGTAAGCCGCTCTGATAGCCTTGGCTGAAGAGCAGGGTATAAATAAATAAAATTATTATTATTATTATTATTATTATTATTATTATTATTATTATTATTTGATCCTGTTCTCAGGGGTAATAGCTACTCCATCCTATATCTGTGCTTTTCATTTTTCTGCCCTAAGTGCAGTACCTTACATTTCTCTGTGTTGAATTTCATTTTGTTAGCTATGGCCCAGTTTTCTAGTCTGTTCAGGTCATTTTGAATCTTGATCCTGTCCTCTGGGGCATT
>NC_056522.1:314035643-314088388 GCF_019175285.1 Sceloporus undulatus | reverse complement strand
ATGTCCTTTTTGAATTGTGGTGCCCAGAACTGGATACAATATTCCAATATGTTCAACTTGTGGTCTACTTGGACTCCTAGATCCCTTTCACACGTAGTTTCATTCAGCCAGGTGTCCCCCATCCTATATCTGTGCTTTTCGTTTTTCCACCCTAAATGCAGTACCTTACATTTCTCTGTGTTGAATTTCATTTTGTTAGCTTTGGCCCAACTGTCTAGTCTATTCAGGTCAAGCCTGAGGGCAGGGAAATGTCTAATTAACAAACTGTAAGCCACTCTGATAGCCTTGGCTGAAGAGCAGGGTATAAATAAATAAAATTATTATTATTATTATTATTATTATTATTATTATTATTATTATTTGATCCTGTTCTCAGGGGTAATAGTTACTCCATCCTATATCTGTGCTTTTCGTTTTTCTGCCCTAAGTGCAGTACCTTACATTTCTCTGTGTTGAATTTCATTTTGTTAGCTATGGCCCAGTTTTCTAGTCTGTTCAGGTCATTTTGAATCTTGATCCTGTCCTCTGGGGCATTTCCAGAGCCTGCTAGAGATACCCTCGACATACCATCTTAAATAAGGCCAGGAACAACAAAGTGCAGACATCTTACTAACATCTCTAGGGATGTAACATCTTGCCTGATGAAGAAGCTCATGGAGCTTCGAAAGTTTGCAACAAGCCTATTGTGCATTTCGGGTGGCCCATAAAGGTATCACTGATGGGTTTTTTCTTTGAATGTACTAAATGGCCAACACAGCTCCCCTGCTGTGAACAAGGGGAGTGGGAGGGATCATGGCAGGATGCTGGGATTGGAAGGGAGCAGGGGGGCCATGCAGGAAGACCCATCCAAGCGATCTCAAGGGAAGCTAGCAGAGTATGGCCTCTGGACTGAGCCTGCCAAGCAATAAGACAGGCATCTCCGATGCTTTGGAGGCAGCTCCTCCTCCTCTTCCCTTTCCATCCCTTACGCCTTGTGACGGTGGACGAAGGTGGTGGTGTTGTTGTTGCTGCTGCCTTCACTCCTCCTCCTCCACTTCCAGCAACAGCAGCAGCAGCAGCAGCAGCAGGAGGAGCTCTGGAGGGACGAGGGCTGGGGAGCTGAGGCTGAGGCCGATCCTGGGAAGCCGAGATGGGAAGCCGCTGCCCTCCTCCTCCTCCTGCTGCTGCTGCAGCCTAGGAGCTTTGGGAGCAAGAAGATGCTTGGGGCTGGCCAGCCCAAGCCCCCGGCCAACTGCATCCTTGCCTCCCTCCTCCTCCTCTGGGCTGCAGCAGGTAAAGGCTTCGGGTGCCCCCCTCCCCTCGGATAGACCCCCCAAGACCTCAAAGAAGGCCCAGGGGGCAGTGGGCAAGAGGCCCTGGGCTGGAGGCCCTGGGATTCAGATTCCCCCCCCCGCCCCCAAGTGGTTTTCGGACTCAAGCCCGGCGCGGCCGCCGTGCCCTTTCCCTCCAGGAGGGGGAGACAGGGAGCAGCCCCGGGCCCCAGGCTTCCCTGGCCTTTGAGGGAGAGGGAGGCCATGCGGGCATTTCCAGGGAAGCATCCCCAGCTGAACTGCCGTGGCTCCGTGCTGTGGAATCCTGGGAATGGGAGTTTGTGGTGATAGGCCTCCCAGCCCTCTTTTCAGGGGGATCTCCCAGGTGGCGAGGGAAACGTCAGCGAGGAGGAGAAAAGGGGGGGTCCCTTCTCAGCTCCATCCCTATATTGGGGGGGGGGGGGGGGGGGGTTAAAATAAGCCAGGCTTTTCGGGGGCCGGGGGGGGGGGCGGAAAGGCTCAGCCTGCGCCCCCGGCCTGGTGCCTCCGCTCAGGGCTTCTTCTCCTCGACTCCAGCCCCAGCTGAGCAACGCTGCTACGTCTTTGGGATGCCAGCTCCCAGAATCCACCACAAGCCAGCATCCACTAGTAGGGAATGGAGCTAGAGCACACCATAAACCAGCATCCCCCAGTAGGGAGGGGGTCTCGACCACTTCATAAGCCAGCATCCACTAATAGAGAGGGGAGCTCAGCCACAGACCTGGGAACATTTCAGACTACACCTCCCAGAAGCCAGCCTCCCTGGTGGATTCTGGGAGCTGTAGTCCCAGGGGAAGCGAGGGTGCAGTTGTGGCCTGGAGCATCTCTAGGGCTGGTGATGCCAATCCCAAGGCGGGCCTCCCCTCCTGTTGCCCCGGTGGGGCTGGGGCCCAGCTAGGCCTCCTCCCGCCCGAGGGGCCGACCCCACCCAGGGGCCTGGGAGGACTCCTCTCCTCCGGGGGCAGCAGGTGGCCCATCCCCATCCCCAACTTCATGCATTTCAAACAAACAAACCCATTGCACTGTCTGCAGGAACATAGTTGATTGTAGGCAGATGGGGAGGCAGTGAATGTTTTGTGAGATATGTATGTTCGTGTGTGTGTGTGTTGTGATATTATTGGTTTTGTTTTATTTTTATAGAATCATAGAATTACAGAATCATAGAGTTGGAAGAGACTACAAGGGCCATCCAGTCCAACCCCATTCTGCCATGCAGGAAATCTCAAACAAAGCCTCCCTTTTGACAGATGGCCATCCAGCCTCTGTTTAAAGACTTCCAAGGAAGGAGACTCCACTACACTCCAAGGAAGGAGTGTGTTCCACTGTCAACAGCCCTTACTGTCAGGAAGTTCCTCCTAATGTTGAGGTGGAATCTCTTTTCCTGGAGCTTGCATCCATTGCTTCGGGTCCTGTTCTCTGGAGCAGCAGAAAACAAGCTTGCTCCCTCCTCAATATGACATCCCTTCAAATATTTAAACAGGGCTATCATATCACCTCTTAACCTTCTCTTCTCCAGGCTAAACATCCCCAGCTCCCTAAGTCATTCTTCATAGGACATGTTTTCCAGACCCTTCACCATTTTAGTCGCCCTTCTTTGGACACGCTCCAGTTTCTCAATGTCCTTTTTGAATTTTGGTGCCCAGAACTGGAAACAATATTCCAGGTGGGGCCTGACCAGAGCAGAATATAGTGGCACTATTACTTCTCTTGATCTAGACACTATACTTTTATTGATGCAGCCTAAAATTGCATTGGCCTTTTTAGCTGCTGCATCACACTGTTGACTCATGTTCAACTTACGGTCTACTTGGACTCCTAGATCCCTTTCACATGTAATTTCATTCAGCCAGGTGTCCCCCATCCTATATCTGTGCTTTTCGTTCTTTCCACCCTAAATGCAAGTACCTTACATTTCTCTGTGTTGAATTTCATATTTGTTAGCTTTGGCCCAACTGTTCTCGTATTCAGGTCCGCCTGACGGCGCGGAAAATGTCTAATTGCAAACCGTAAGCTGCTCGATAGCCTTGGCTGAAGAGCAGGGTATAATAAATAAATAAATTTTATTATTATTATTATTATTATTATTATTATATTAATTTTGATCCTGTCCTCAGGGGTATTAGCTGCTCTTCCTAAAATTGGTGACATCTGCAAATTTGATAAGCATGGCCTCTTTTCTTTCATCCAATTGATAAAGATGTTGATAGCACTGGGCCCAGGACAGAGCCCTGTGGGACTCCACTGGTCACTTCTTCCAGGATGAAAAGGAGCCATTGTTGAGCACCCTTGGGTTCGGCCGGTCAACCATGAAACAGCTTACCTTGTCTAGCCGACACTTTACAAGCTTTGTTTACAGTGTCATGGGGGAAACCTTGTCAAAGGCTTACTGAATCAAGACTGTGTTGTTATTTTGGTGTATAAGTGTATAAAGATTTTATTATTAAGTAAATAAAACACAACAAACAAACCCACAAAACTCCTCTTCCATTTCAGATCCTGCGGAGGCCAGGCATGGTGGTCCCGTGGCAGACCCGGCGAGGGCAAAATGCGGGGATTGTCTACAGGTGGGCAGGAGAAGGGGAAGGAGAGAGAAGCGCCTCAGCCCCGGATGGCCACAGCAGCAGGGCCCTTCTCCAAAGAGTCCTCCACACCTGGCCTTGCAGCATCAGGGTGATGGCCTCAGAGGTGATAGCGTCCCCTTCACTGGACGGCGAGAGGAGAGGAAGCCCAGCAGTGCAGGGTCCTCCCCTCCTTCTCCTCCTCCTCCTCCCTCTTTTGCACCTGGACCTCTTCAACTTGACTCTGCAGAGGCGGGAGGGGAGCCGCTATGTGCTGACCAGCCCTCGCCTTGGGGGCCTGTGCACGGTGTGCCGATGAAGCCTGTGGAGCTACTGCCTCGTTCACCTGGGCGGAGAGCTGGTCAAGGAGGCCCCAGGGCGGGTCGCTGAGGGTGGCGGCGGGCCTCTATGAAGGTCTATGAGCGCTGAGCGGCACGAGGAAACTCCAGCAGTGCCGCGCGGAGGAAAGGAGAGAGGTCCCGTGAGGAAAAACGGCAGCCTCTTCACCCAATCTCCTCCTTGCCATGCGGACAGTCCCCCAGCCGCCCCCCCTCCTCCTCCTCCTCCTCCCGAGGCGGCCCTCAGGGGCAGCACTTCCACCCCCGGGGTCAATGGAAGCTGCAGTCCAGGAGCAGGCCCACCCGCCAACAAGGTCGTCTGGGCCTCCTCTGAGGGCCTCCTCTGGTGCCAGGACCAAGAAGAGCCACTCCTTGGACTCCTTACCCCAAAAGGCGGGAAAAAGGGCTTATCCGCCAAAACCTCCTCAGACTCGGGGGCCCCGTCCTCCTCCTACCAGCGGTGACAGCTGAGGGACAAGTGGCCTAAAGAAGGGTCACAGGGTGCCAGGACTAAGGCGGCCTCCACACATGACTCCCCACAGGTAGGCCGCAGCTTCAGCCTGGGTGACCTGAGCCACTCTCCACAGACTGCCCAGAGGGTGGAGGGAGATCATCAAGGAGGTCACAGCGAGAGAAAGCCTCCAGGAGTGTCTGAGAGGGACCGCAAGATCGCCGCCCTGATGATCGCTAAGCGCCCGGAGGAGAGCATCCTGAATGCCCAACGCCATAGTGCCCACCTTGAATGGGACAGCCAGAGGCGGCGGAGGCCGAGCGGCGGAGGGAGCAGGAGGAAGAAGGCAGAAGCACCGGGCCTTGGTTCAGTGCCACCGCATGTGGGAGAGCCAGGTGGAAGAGCGCGCGCTGCCAGCTGAGCTACGAGGAGGAGGAGGCCACCTCGGTGAAGCATAGGCAGAGCCTAATGGTGGAGGAGAAATTGCGGGAAACACCTGGAGGAGCGGAGCAGGCTGAGGAAGGAGAGGCTGGAGAGGCGACCCCTGGAGGACAGGAGAAGAAAGCGCCACCAGGAGCACAAACCTCAGAGCTCAGGGGAAGGCAAGAGGGAAGCCCCTGGATAAAGATGTCCAGCTCCTGCCAGGAGAAGCTGTCCCTACACCCAGAAGAGAGGCCTCAAGAAGGGCAGCAGCAGCACTGCAGAAGGAGAAGAAGCTGCTCAACCAAGCTGAGAAGCGGAAGCATGAGACCATCCTCAAGGATTGGCCAAGCAGAAGCTGAAGAGACGCCATGCTACGGGCTTCCGTTGAAGGGAGCTTGAACAAGGCTCAGGAGAGAACTATGAGCAGCTGGTGGAGAAAGGAAAACCGGGGGAACTTGAGAGAGAGAGCCAAGCGGGAGGAAAGGCACGCTTCAGAAGCCAAGGTGGCTGCTGACGAAGAGGGACCTGGAGCAGAAGGGTACCTGAAGCCCGGCCAACGCTTCGGAAAGGAAGCTCCAGCATGCGGCTCAGGTAGCTGAGGAGGTTGTCCAGCAGAAAGCCCGGAAGGTGGTCCAGAGCCGACGGAGAAGGAGAAGGTACAGAAAGTCAACAAGAAAAAGTTGAACACGTGTGAAGATATCCGGCGCAGGGAGATCCTCCTCTCTATTGAGAAGAAGCTGGAAAGGAGTGAACAGATTTGTAAGGAGAAAAAGAACGTCTTGGAAAATGGAAAATGCTCGGTCTCCGCTGGGCATCGTTCCCAGTCCGGGAAAAAGTGAGAGAAGAGATGAATGTGCGCACCTTTGACAAGATGGCCTTTGAAGCAGGAAAACTGCACGGCTAGCCTGGTAAAAAACTAGATGCTCTCTTTCCTCTTTCCAGATTAAGTGGGGATATATCTTCCAATGCGTCACTTATCAAAAGTTTTGTCTGGACAGTTAAAAAATCTTTATGTATTATTTGGAAGAGCACACAAAACTATGGCAGCTACGTCACAGACCTCCCCCCCCCAACTGCTTTTGTGTATTCATATGCAAAATCTGTTTCAGCCAGCGTACAGAGACCAAGATTATCCACCCTTTGTTGAACAAAAAAGTGTGCTGTTACAGGAACCAAACAGGGACAACATACGTTTTTATATATGCAGTAATAAACTCCCTGAACGCTAACGGGCATTGCAAATCCCCTCAAATAATCAAATAGCAAACTCCTTTCATTTGTGACACCCTTACGACTTCATTTGATGCAGTTCACTTTAGATCAGGCCCTGCAGCATTGCTTGCTGGAACTTGTATTTCTTATGCGTGTGTCCTTTTTAAGAAGCAATTTATTTATATGATCAGCCCACTAGGTGCACTTTATCCATGCTGTGGAAACATTGGGCTTATAACATAATTAAAAACACAAATGCAGATAGTCATCTGATTGGTCTTGATCCTGATCCCGACACAAAAGCCAATGTTCAGAAACTCATATTCAACATAAAATGACAAACACTCAGAAGGTATTTACAGTCCCTTTTGTTAATATCTTGAAACCAGCTAAATCAGGAATTATGTTTTCAAGAAACAGCAGAAAGAACAGGCCTTATCAGCATGTTGCACATACTGGTGGCAATTATTATTATACCAAAGAGTGACTGTAACCATATTGAAAACCTTGTTTAGTTTGCACTCAAATATATTTCTTTTGTGTCATTACCATTTTTGACCACTGTGCCCCAATATAACAGGAGCGCACTGAGCATGTGTTGTAATTGCAGGAATGGAAACTAGGCCAAAGCTGAAGGTAACAACATACCCATTACTCAGAACATAAACAGAATGCAAACACTAAAACTAGCAGCAAGGGAAAACTTGGGACAACCCACAGCTTAAGATAACATCATTTCTTCAGCCTCAAAACAGTCGCTGCAACAAGGGCTATTTGCCAATATCTTTTGTTTATTTGTCCATTGGTGCTAAATGGGACCAGAAAGACATAATATGAAATCAAACACAGTTTTGCAATATCTCTGTTAGTTCCAGAGAGAGCATGCTATCCTGAACTGGATGCTGCGCATTTAGTAGAATCAGTCTCTACACAATTCCCCCGAGAACATTCTCTGCCGAAAGAAATGTTGCCTTTATTCTCTGTTAGCTGTTAATATCAAAAAACATCTCAGTAGTAAGAGAAATCTTTTGATCTGCTCCTTGGTAAATCCAAAGTATACTAGACCACTCGCTTATAAGCAAAAGATACGCTCTATGCTGTGGTACTTCAAACTGCTACCATGGGAAATATTAATGTCACAAACAGAAAAGTTATGACTTTTAAGTGTTGGAAGTTTACACTTTGTTTTCATGCATGGATGGATGCAAGAAGGTAGAATATATACAGGAATCGTGAGGTATGTGTCCTGGGTGGGTTTTGTAATAGGACTGTTTCTTTAAAGTTGTCTTAAATCAATTGTGGACCATTTAATGTTGTTTTAAACATATTGGTGGCAATCTAGCCAATGTGGCCACATTTGAGGGATGGGGATAATAGAAATTAGTCGAACTACCTAAATGTGAAACTGCAAACCCCGAAAGAGGAAAGTTCATGACAATATAATTTCATGTACTGTAGAACCACCCATTTACTCTCAGGCTCTCACATAGTATAACACATAAGGTGTGTGTGCTCCACAGGAAGCCTCTATAGTCCTACAAACCTGATTGTACAAGTCCTTTCCTGATTTACATGTATATGACAGTGGGGAAAGTGCCCAGCCTTTCAAATGCTGTAACTGCAGCCTCATTCCTCATCACTGGCTAGTTGCCCAGGGCTGACTGGCAGTTTAAGTCTGACAATAACTTCAGGCGTCCATGTTAACTAACATTCCTTTCTTTGAAAAAAAACATCTAGAAATCAAGTTGCGGGGGATGTTTTTTGGGGGTTGTTTTTCCTCCACTCCCCTTCCTTTATGGGGCATGGAGGCATACAGTCATGCCAGTAGCCAGATTTCTGAGTCCGGACTGGGTTCAGATGAGGTTTGTTTACCAAATAAGTGGCGGGGATCTTATAGATAGCTATCTGTTAATACTCCTGTATGAAGACTGGTGCACCTAATAATAATTGATGTGTTTATTTGATAGGCACGGGCCCTCTTCTTCCTATGGATGGCAAAGCGGCGCCGTCTCTCCCCTAAGCATGGACCTGCATATCTATGAACCAGACAAACGCTAAGTACAAAAAAAATGAAACCCTGCTTCTCTCCCCTCAAGATGGTGGCCGGGGGAGGGCTCTTTTCTTGGCAGGCAGAGGCCTGTGTATCTTGCCTGCTTCTCTCCCTCACGCTGGTGGCCGGGAGGGCTCTTTTTGGCAGGCAGAGGCCTGTTGTTCTGCCTGCTTCTTCCCCTCCAGATGGTGGCCGGGGAGGGCTCTTCTTCTTGGGGCAGGCAGAGGCCTATTGTATCTTGCCTGCTTCTCTCCCTCAAGATGGTGGCCGGGGAGGGCTCTCTTCTTGGCAGGCAGAGGCCTTTGTTCTTGCGCTTCATCTCCCCTCAAGATGTGGCCGGGAGGGGTCTTCTTCTTTGGCAGGCAGAGGCCTGTGTATCTTGCCTGCTTCTCTCCCCTCAAGTGGTGGCGGGGAGGGCTCATTCTTTCTTGGCAGGCAGAGGCCTTTGTATCTTGCCTGCTTCTCTCCCCTCAGATGGTGGCCGGGGAGGGCTCTTCTTCTTGGCAGGCAGAGGCTGTTTTCTTGCCTGCTTTCTCCCCTCAAGATGGTGCGGGGAGGGTCTTCTTCTTTGCAGGCAAGAGGCCTGTCTGTGTTCTTGCCTGCTTCTCTCCCCTCAAGATGGTGGCCGGGGAGGGCTCTTCTTCTGGCAGGCAGAGGCCTATTGATCTTGCCTGCTTCTCTCCCTCAAGATGGTGGCCGGGAGGCTCTTTTCTTGGCAGGCAGAGGGCCTGTTGTATCTTGCCTGCTTCTCTCCCCTCAATGGTGGCCGGGGAGAGGCTCTCTTCTTGGCAGGCGAGGCCTGTGTTCTTGCCTGCTTCTCTCCCCTCAAGATGGTGGCGGGGAGGGCTCTTCTTCTTGGCAGGCAGAGGCCTTTGTTCTTGCCTGCTTCTCTCCCCTCAAGATGGTGGCGGGGAGGGCTCTCTTCTTGGCAGGCAGAGGCCTGTTGTTTCTTGCCTGCTTTCTCCCCCTCAAGATGGTGGCCGGGGAGGGCTCTTCTTCTTGGCAGGCAGAGGCCTGTTGTTTCTTGCCTGCTTCTCTCTCCCTCAAGATGGTGCCGGGGAGGGCTCTTCTTCTTGGCAGGCAGAGGCCTGTTGTTCTTTGCCTTCTTCTCTCCCCTCAAGATGGTGGCCGGGGAGGGCTCTTCTTCTTGGCAGGCAGAGGACTGGTGTTTCTTGCCTGTCTCTCCCTCAAGATGGTGGCCGGGGAGGGCGTCTTCTTCTTGGCAGGCAGAGGCCTTTGTTTCTTGCCTGCTTCCTCCCCTCAAGATGGTGCCGGGGAGGGCTCTTCTTCTTGGCAGGCAGAGGCCTGTTGTTTCTTGCCTGCTTCTCTCCCTCAAGATGGTGGCCGGGGAGGGCTCTTTTCTTGGCAGGCAGAGAGCCTGTTGTTTCTTGCCTGCTTCTCTCCCCTCAAGATGGTGGCCGGGGAGGGCTCTTCTTCTTGGCAGGCAGGGGCCTGTTGCTTGTCTTGCCTGTTCTCTCCCTCAAGATGGTGGGCCGGGGAGGGCTCTTCTTCTTGGCAGGCAGAGGCCGTTGTTCTTGCCTGCTTCTCTCCCCTCAAGATGGTGCGGGGAGGGCTCTCTCTTCTTGGCAGGCAGAGGCCTGTTGTCTCTGGCTGCTCTCTCCCCTCAAGATGGTGGCCGGGGAGGGCTCTTCTTCTTGGCAGGCAGAGGCCTGTTGTTCTTCTGCCGCTTCTCTCCCCTCAAGATGGTGGCCGGGGGGGCTCTTCTTCTGGCAGGCAGAGGCCTGTATTGTCTTGCCTGCTTCTCTCCCCTCAAGATGGTGGCCGGGGAGGGCTCTTCTTTCTTGGCACGGCAGAGGCCTGTGTTTCTTCGCTGCTTCTTCCCCTCAAGATGGTGGCCGGGGAGGGCTCTCTTCTTGGCAGGCAGAGGCCTGTTGTATCTTGCCCTGCTCTCCCCTCAAGATGGTGGCCGGGGAGGGCTTTCTTCTTGGCAGGCAGAGGCCTTTGTATCTTGCCTGCTTCTCTCCCCTCAAGATGGTGGCCGGGAGGGCCTTTTCTTGGCAGGCAGAGGCCTGTTGTTCTTGCCTGCTTCTCTCCCCCTCAAGATGGTGGCCGGGGAGGGCTCTCTTTTCTTGGCAGGCAGAGGCCTGTTGTTCTTGCCTGCTTCTCTCCCTCAAGTGGTGGCCGGGGGGGCTCCTTCTTGGCAGGCAGAGGCCTTGTTTCTTGCCTGCTTCTCTCCCCTCAAGATGGTGGCCGGGGAGGCTCTTCTTCTTGGCAGGCAGAGGCTGTGTATCTTGCCTGCTCTCCCCTCAAGATGGTGGCCGGGGAGGGCTCTTCTTCTTGGCAGGCAGAGGCCTGTGTATCTTGCCTGCTTCTCTCCCCCTCAGATGGTGGCCGGGGAGGGCCTCTTCTTCTTGGCAGGCAGAGGCCTTTGTTCTTGCCTGCTCTCCCCCTCAAGATGGTGGCCGGGGAGGGCTCTTCTTCTTTGCAGGCAGAGGCCTGTGTATCTTGCCTGCTTCTCTCCCTCAAGATTGTGGCCGGGAGGGTCTCTTCTTGGCAGGCAGAGGCCTGTGTATTTCTTGCCTGCTTCTCTCCCCTCAAGATGGTGGCCGGGGGGGCTCTTCTTCTTGGCAGGCAGAGGCCTGTTGTATCTTGCCTGCTTCTCTCCCCTCAAGATGTGGGCCGGGGAGGGCTCTTTTCTTTGGCAGGCAGAGGCCTGTTGTATCTTGCCTGCTTCTCTCCCCTCAAGATGGTGGCCGGGGAGGGCTCTTCTTCTTGGAGGCAGAGGCCTTGTTGTATTCTGCCTGCTTCTCTCCCCTCAAGATGGTGGCCGGGAGGGGCTCTTCTTCTTGGCAGGCAGAGGCCTGTTGTATCTTGCCTGCTTCTCTCCCCTCACGATGGTGGCGGGGAGGGCTCTTCTTCTTGGCAGGCCGAGGCCTGTTGTCTTGCCTGCTTTCTCCCCTCAAGTGGTGGCCGGGGGAGGGCTCTTCTCTTGGCACGGCAGAGGCCTGTTGGTCTTTGCCTGCTTCTCTCCCCTCAAGATGGTGGCCGGGGAGGGCTCTTCTTCTTGGCAGGCAGAGGCCTGTTGTCTTGCTGCTTCTCTCCCCTCAAGATGGTGGGGGGGAGGGCTCTTCTTCTTGGCAGGCAGAGGCCTGTTGTATCTCTGCGCTGCCTTCTCTCCCCTCAAGATGGTGGCCGGGGAGGGCTCTTCTTCTTGGCAGGCAAGAGGCCTTGTATCTTGCCTGCTTCTTCCCTCAAGATGGTGCCGGGGGGAGGGCTCTTTCTTGGCAGGCAGAGGCCTGTTGTATCTTGCCTGCTTCTCTCCCCTCAAGATGGTGGCCGGGGAGGGCTCTTCTTCTTGGCAGGCAGAGGCCTGTGTATCTTGCCTGCTTCTCTCCCTCAAGATGGTGGCCGGGGAGGGTCTCTTCTTGGCAGCAGAGGCCTGTTGTATCTTGCCTGCTTCTCTCCCTCAAGATGGTGGCCGGGAGGGCTCTTCTTTTGGCAGGCAGAGGCCTGTGTATCTTTGCTGCTTCTCTCCCCTCAAGATGGTGGCCGGGGAGGGCATCTTCTTCTTGGGCAGGCAGAGGCCTGTTGTTTCTTGCCTGCTTCTCTCCCTCAAGATGGTGGCCGGGAGGGCTCTCTTCTTGGCAGGCAGGGCCTTGTGTATCTTGCTGCTTCTCTCCCTAAAGATGGTGGCCGGGGAGGGCTCTTCTTTGGGAGGCAGAGGCCTGTTGTATCTTGCCTGTCTTCCACTCAAGATGGTGGCGGGAGCGGGCTCTTTTCTGGAGGGAGGCATGTTCGTTCTTGCTGCTTCTTCCTCAAGATGGTGGCGCGGGAGGGCTTTTTCTTGGCAGGCAGAGGTGTGTATTTGCCTGCTTCTCTACCCTCAAGATGGGGGCCGGGGAGGGCTTTTTTCTTGGCAAGGCAGAGGCCATGTTGTATCTTTGTGTTCTCTCCCTCAAGATTGGGCCGGGGAGGGCTCTTCTTTGGCAGGCAGAGGCCGTGTCTTGCATCTTCTATCCTACAGATGGTGGAAGGGGCTGGGATCTTCTTTGGCAGGCAGAGGCTGTTGTATTATCTTGCCTGCTCTTATCCTCAAGAGTGGTGCCGGAGGGCTGGCTCTTCTTTTGGAGGCAAGA
This sequence comes from Sceloporus undulatus, assembly GCF_019175285.1. Classification (NCBI taxonomy): domain Eukaryota; kingdom Metazoa; phylum Chordata; class Lepidosauria; order Squamata; family Phrynosomatidae; genus Sceloporus; species Sceloporus undulatus. Next base: position 314,075,970 of record NC_056522.1, on the reverse strand, counting down.
GGCCTGTGTATCTGCCTGCTTCTCTCCCTCAAGATGGTGGCGGGGAGGGATCTTCTTCTTGGCAGAAGGCACTGTGTATCTTGCCTGCTCTCCCACTCCAAGATGGTGGCGGGGAGGGCTCTTCTTCTTGGCACGGCAGAGGCCATTGTATCTTGCCTGCTTCTCTCCCTAAAGATGGTGGCCGGGGAGGGCTCTTTTTCTTGGCAGGCAGAGCCTGTTGTATCTTGCCTGCTTCTCTTCCCTCAAGATGGTGCCGGGGAGGGCTCTTCTTCGTTGGCTTAGGAGCGGCCTGTGTATCTGCCTCGCTTCTCTCCCCTCAAGATGGTGGCCGGGGAGGGCTCTTCTTCTTGGCAGGCCGGGCTATTTGATCTTGCTGCTTCTCTCCCCTCAAGATGGTGGCCGGGGAGGGCTCTTTTCTTGGCAGGCAGAGGCCCCTGTTGTATCTGCCGCTTCTCTCCTAAGCTTGGTGGACGGGTCTTCTTCTTGGCAGGCAGAGGCCTGTTGTATCTTGCCTGCTTCTCTTCCCTCAAGATGGTGGCCGGGGAGGGCTCTTCTTCTTGGCAGGCAGAGGCCTGTTGTATCTTGCCTGCTTCTCTCCCCTCAAGATGGTGGCCGGGGAGGGCTCTTCTTCTTGGCAGGAATAGGGTAACTTTGTAAGGTTTCTGGAGTAAAAGGTGGAGAGCGCTCCTGTTCCTTTCATGGTTGTGTAGAAGAGGAAATTTCAGCATTATTTCTTATCTAGTGGCATGACGAGCAACACCTTCTGAACCCCTCCTCCTGCACCACCATTAAAGGGACAGGAATCATCTCCAGTTTTTAATCTGGCAATTCTAGATAATTTACAATTTCATGTGAGAGACAGTGGAAACAGCAAACATGTACCTGCCTGTGAGGAAAACAAAACTCCCCAATGACCTCTACCCACAAACTGCCAAGAATGAGGAGAAATTATACAGCTGGAAAGAGCAGGCAGAGGATACACAGGAAGCTTGCAAAATAATATTTGCTGTATGACTAGGAAGCAGTCTTCTGCTCTTCACTGGGAGAAGCTAGGAGGGCAAAGTAGCAAAGGAGTCACTGTGTTAGAGAAAGAGGACAAGGTTTTTGCATGCCACTTGTTTCCTTCACTGCACCTTCAACTTCGCCTCGCAAACCCAACCTCTTTTGTATCTGACCACCATATTAGGTTCCATAGATAGATAGATAGATAGATCCAAAGGGCATCCCAGACATCATCATTGCCTACATTTTGAAACACAAGTAGGCAAACTGTGGTCCATAACCACAAATGTGTTTCTTCAGAACCCTTTCTCCCATATTTTCCCTGCCTTCTGCAGCTGACCTGGAAGGTCACTTCATATTTCTTTTTAAAAGGCTGATTTGGCTAAAAAATTGGCCAGTGGGAAGAAACATCTCTAGCATATTTCATCCCTGGGTCTTCCAGATGTACTAATTGACATTGCCCAACCAGTGTTATTTCTACATTGGGGAGATGCAGACCACTGAGGCCTGGAGCATGGGTGAAAATGGGCCCCAGATCCTCAGACACTGCCCACCTCTATTTTAAACAATTTTTTATGGCTCCTGGGTCAGAGAGTCTTGTTTCTCACTGAGTCCTGGTACCTGCACTTCCCATTCTAGAAACAGACCACCGACAGTATAATTCAGTGCTTGCCTATTTGGATATTAGTGCACCAAACGCAATGTAGCTTACTTCCAGGCAAGTAGGTTTTGAACTACAGCCAAAATGTGCATTGTTATCCATATTTACAAGTTCCTCTGTAGCCAAAGCAGTCTACAATGCAGTGCAGTGCAATGCAATGTAGTTGTTTCCTTATTCTTGGTCCAAAACACACTACAGTCCCCAGAATTCCCTAGCATTGAGCCAGGGCAGCGATCTCAAACAGGATTACAGGGGTACCCCGGGTTACGAATGTAATTCGTTCCGCGGCGCCGTTCGTAACCCGAAAAATTTCGCTAGCCGAAAAAGCCATAGCCGCTAGCGCTGAAAGCCGCGATTTCGTGCAAAAAAGCACCGAAAAGCACCAAAATTTTTTTCGTAAGCCGAAAAAAAAAACGTAACCCGAAACAGTATTTTCCTATTTATTTTTTTCGTATCCCAGAAATTTCGTAACGCGGTGATTTCGTATCCCGGGGTACCACTGTATTTCTGCAATGTGTTTTGGACACTTATTTGCAGATTTATCTTCTCTGGATTTGATACTCTCTCTCTCTCTCTCTCTCTTACATGCTTCAACTGTCTAGAAAGGGGGAGTTGCTTCACTGGCTGCCAGTTTGCTTTCACACACAGTTCAAAGTGCTGGTTATGACCAATAAAGCCCTACATGGCTCAGGCTATTTGGCAGACCTGTGTGAGCCAGGCTCCGAGATCATCAGCAGAGGCCCTTCTCTCAGTCCCACCAGCATCAGCCACATCACAGTTGACATCACTTGACAGAGGGCTTTCTTGGTGGCTGCCCTGGACTCTAGAAATCCCTTCCCAGGGAGACCTTGGCGTTTATCACACAGAGGTTTTTGCGGCTCAGATCCGACTTGACTGTGGGTCCATGATGCAAATTCATGTCATAATGTTAATGTGTTATCAGACACGATTCCTTTCTATGGGAGCTCCTTCCGTGGCACTTCCGCAGTGATTCCAAAGTGACTCCTCATTTTGATGAATTCAGAAAAAAAGTGAATTCACAGAATTTGCTTCCAAGCTCACTTCAATTTCACTCTGAATTGATCTGATGTGGAAGATCACTCCGATGTCGCCCCGCTTTGGCCCCCTGCGTCCTGCTCCTTTATCCCCCTCCTCCTCCTTCATGCTTTCTCGTCCTTTCTGCCACCCTGCCACCCATCCCATCATCCCCTGACTGCTCCTTCAGCCCGATCCTGGCCCCAGTGACCCCATGCAACCTATCCCATCATCCCCTGACTGCTCCTTCAGCCCGATCCTGGCCCCAGTGACCCCCTGAAACCTATCCCATCATCCCCTGACTGCTCCTTCAGCCCGATCCTGGCCCCAGTGACCCCCTGTGACCTATCCCATCATCCCCTGACTGCTCCTTCAGCCCGATCCTGGCCCCAGTGACCCCCTGCGACCTATCCCATCATCCCCTGACTGCTCCTTCAGCCCGATCCTGGCCCCAGTGACCCCCTGCGACTTATCCCATCATCCCCTGCCTGCTCCTTCAGTCTGATGAAGGATGAAAGCTAAAGAAGGGGTAGGGAAGGAGGACAGCATCCAGAGCCCCAATGAGCATGCGCAAGGGTCCCAATTCGAATTGTTGAATCCGCATGGTATGCACCGGTGTGGTAATACAATTTGCACTCACTCAGCTTTGCATGAATCTGCATCATGTGACTTGCCTTGGATTCGATTCCCCCTCAATTCGGAAGGGCAACGGAAGGGCAACCAGGTGTGATAAAATAGTCACGTTATGACGTGAATTCGCATAGCTGAACCAGGAGTCACCCCGGATCTGAGCTGCAAAAACCTAAGTGTGATCAACCTTCTTGTCTTTCTGTTGGCAGGCTAGGACCTTCCTGTTCAGAAAGGCATTAAAAACAAAGTTTTAAAGAACATCAATATTGTACCTTTATCTTTTCTATCTTCCTCATCCTCTTCCTATTTTTCTTTTTTTCTCTGAGACAAAGAGGTAGTGTTTCTGGACAGTAAAGAAAGGTCGTGTTTTAACTAATGTGTATTTTAACCATTATATTTTGTCTGATAATCTTTAATTTTTTCATCTGATTTCTGGTATACAGTTGGCCTTGTGTATTCACAGATTCTTTATCCATGGATGCAACCATCCATGCCTTGAAAAGATTAATATATATAAATAAATTCCAAAAAGCAAACCTTAACTTTGCCATTTTATATATGGGACACCATTTTACTTATATTGTATTTAATGTGATTTGAGTATCCATGGATTTGAGTATCCACGTAGGTCCTGGAACCAAACCCTAGTGGATACCAAGGGCCCACTGTATTATGCTTTCATCTCATGGTGTTAACATTTCAGCATGTCAATACATTGCATTAATTAAGCATAGCTACAATAATTGTTTCAGAGGGTATTTGAAACTGTAAAACCACAATCAGAGTATTTATTGTAAATTCTGTAATAAGAGGACTGTAATTACAATAAATTCAAAGTGCCCTTACCCTATATTCCATTGGTTGCAATCAATGTGGAAGACAGCTTTGGTTGAGTGGCCCTTTTGATCCACTAGCATATAATTTTTGAAGTCAGACAATTTATATAACTACGTTTTCCTGTAGTTCCACCTCACAGGAGCCAGTTGTTTTGTTTCCTCCTTCTTATGCTTAGTTAAGATTGTAATTTCTCTTGGGAGATAATTTTGAGGCACCAGAAACAGAACAAACAGAACAGAATCATAGAGTTAGAAGAGACCACAAGAGCCATCCAGTCCAGCCCCCTGTCATGCAGAAAGACACAATCAAAGCATCCCCAACAGATGGCCATCCAGTCTCTGTTTAAAAACCTCCAAAGATGGAGACTCCACCACTCTCCAAGCGGGTGTGTTCCACTGGTGAACTGCTCTTACCATCAGGAGGTTCTTCCTAATGTTTAGATGGAATCTCCCCCCCCCCCCCCCCGGTAGTTTGAATCTATTACTCCATGTCCTAGTGTCTGGAATAGCAGAAAACAAGCTTGCTCCATCCTCAACATGACACCCTTTCAAATATTTATCATGGCTATTATGATAATGATCTGGACACAGTATTACAGGTGAGGTCTGAATACAGTAGTACTATAACATTCTTCAATCTAGACCCAGTATTCTTATTAATATAGTTTAGAATTGCCTTGGCTTTTTAAAGCTGCTGCATCACGCTGTCGGCTCAACTTGTGGTCTACTAAGACCTTTTTGCATGTACAGTGAGCCCTTGGTATCCGCTGGGGTATGATTCCAGGATCAGCCATGGATACCAAAATCTGTGAATGCTCAAGTCTCATTAAACAGAATGGCAAGTAAAATGGTGTCCCTTATATAAAATGGCAAAATCAAGGTTTGCTTTTTAGAATTTATATATCTTTTGAATATTTTCAAACCATGGATGCTTGAATCTGTGGATAAAAAAATCAGCGGATAAGAAAGGCCAACTGTACTGTTCTCAAGCCAGATGTCACCCAGCCTATGTCTGAGCCTTTCAATTTTTTTCTGCCTAAATTTACCAAGCAGGGGGTTGGACTGGATATTGCTTGTGGTCTCTTCCAACTCTATGATTCTATGATTCTATCTTTCATTTGTCTCTGTTTAATTTTTTTTGTTAGTTTTTGCCCAGCAATCTGTTACAGTCATTTTGAATTCTGGTCCTGGTTTCTAGGGTATTAGCTATCCCTCCTAATTTGGTGTAATCTGCAAATTTCATAAGAATGCCCTCTATTCCATCATCCAGCTCATTTATAAGGATGCTGAATAGCACTGGACCTAGGACAGAACCCTGTGGCACCCAACTAGTCACTTCTCTCCAGGATGAAGAGGACCCATTGGTGAGAACCCTTTGGGTTCAGTCTGTCAACCAACTACAGATCCACCTAAAATAGCATTATCAAACCCACATTTTACTCGCTTTTTTTGGCAAGAATATTGTGGGGAACCTTGTCAAAGTCTTCACTTAAATCAAGGTACGCTGCATCTACAGCATTCCCTTCATCTACCTAGCTTGTAACTCTTATTTTAAAAAAAGATTAGTCTGACATGATTTGTTTTTGAGACACCCTTGTTGACTTCTATGGCTCATGGTATTCATTTCAAATTGCTTACAGACTGTTTCATGATCTGCTCTAGAATCTTTCCTGGTATTGATATCAGGTTGACTGGGTGGTAGATAAAGATAAACTTTATTACGGTCAAAGACCAGCAGATCAATGGTTTAAAAAATACATAAAAAGTAAAATAAGACTGGGTGGTAATTGTTTTGGCTCCTCTTCCCCCCCCCCCCTTTTTTTTTTTGAAGATGGGGGAACAATGAGGCCATTTCCTTGTTCTTCTTTTTGCTACAACAACAACAAAAGCAGAGTAGTGGTTTGAATGTTGGTCTAGGATTCTGGAAACCAGGGTTCAAGTCCCCACTCAACCATGAAACCCACCGGGTGGTCTTGGGCAAGACATGTGCTTTCTGCTTCAGGCAACAAATCTTGCCAAAAAAAACCCATGATGGGTTTGCCTTAGGGCCACCATAAGTCAGAAATGACATAAAGGTGAACAACAACGGTTACTTTTTTAATTGTTTTTAAAACAATACTGAACTCATGAACTCATACTGAATTTTAGCTTTTCTGACTTTCTCCCTTCATGTGCTGGCTATTGGTCTGAGTTATTCCTTGGTGATTTCCTCCTTTTCCAATTTCTTGTACATATCCCTTTTAAACCATAGCTCAGTTTAAAGTTCTTTAGACTAATTTCTTGAAACACTTTAGACACCTACAATTTTTCCTCCTCATTGGAACTGTTTGAAATTGTGCCTTCAGTATTCAACTTCTAAGAAACCTGCATCCATCATGAACTCATGAACTCAATTATCTTTTACTATTCCTGACCACAGGATCACACTCAGTACTTCCCTAAGTTTATTGAAATCAGTTTTCTTAAAGTCTAGATGAACATGTGTCTGATTATGCTTGGCTTCCTCTTTCTGCTGTATAATCAACTCCAGGAGAACATGGTCACTCCCACCTAAGGATCCCACCACTTCCAGTCCATTAACCAAGTCATCCCTCTTCATTAGGATCAGGTGTAAAATAGATTATCCCCTTGTTTCTTCCATCTTCTGGACAAAGAAATTTTCTGCAAGACAACGGAGAAATTAGTTGGATCTTATATTCTTTGCAGAATTTGGCTTCCAACAAATAACAGGATAGTTGAAATCCCACATTATTATTATATATCTCTTTTTTGATGTGTGGTCAACTGTTCCAGGAAGGCATCATCCAAGTCCTCAGTCTGGCTTGAGGATCTATAGTAGACCACCACAATGACACCCCTGTTGTTTATCTCCACCTTAATTTTTTCTCAGAACCTCTCAACCTAGCTTCCAGGATTTAAGTCATGGAACTCTTCACATATGTAAATATCCTTGACATACAATGCCAGTTCTTTCCCCTTTCTGTTTGGTCTATTTCTTTGACATAGGCTATACTTCTTTCATTACTACATCCACCAGGTTTCACTGCTGCCTATTGTATCATATTTGTTTTGTTGTGTTAAGATGTGTTTATTGCCCTGTTGGTTGATTGTAAGCCGAACAGGAGATGTGGAGGAAGCTCATACTTTTTTTTTGTCACTATTTTCACTTTTGTTTTGTTTCCCCTCCCACCCTACCCACTGACTGCATTGAGGGGAGGGGGAACTATGCCAGATCCAGTACTAGCATAATTTGAGGTCTAATTGGGGGGCACGTGAAAGAAATGGATTCATATGATCCAGTGTACCAAGTACCTGACATACCTCTAGAATAGCCTGTCTCTGAGGTGGAATTGCCACCCCATTGACAGACTTTCCTCTCTGCCACATGACAGCATTTTGCTCCATCCTACGGTCCATCTGGGCTTTGAGCAGAGTTTAGTCTGGAGCCCTGGTCTGGAGCCCTGGTGGCGCAGTGGTTAAATGCCTGTACTGCAGCCATTCACTCAAAACCACAAGGTTGCAAGTTCAAGACCAGAAAAAGGGCCCAAGCTCGACTCAGGCTTGCATTCTTCCAAGGTCGCTAAAAAGAGTACCCAGATTGTTGGAGGCAATTAGCTTACTTGCTAATTAGCTTACTTGCTGTTCACCGCTATGATCTTTGGAATAGCGGTATATAAATAAAACAAATTATTATTATTATTATTATTATTATTATTATTATTAGTCTAATCCCAGAGCCTTTGCAATCCAATTCTGAAATGTCTCTTATTACTATTGTTATTATTATTTTGTATATTTAGAATTTATGGGGTAAACACTCAAGCTCAATGTAAGCCTTTGATTTTTGTAAAAAAAAATCCATTTTTACTTCAAACGTCAGTTTTTTATTTGTTTAACTGAAATAAGAAAGATTTTTCTTTTAAAAGAAATATACAAGTATATTTTAAGTTGTTTTTTTAAAGAGTGTGTTGAACTCCAATAAAAATAAATAAATCTAAACACTAAATAAATCTAAACACTAGACTGTCGCTGAGAAAGAGGAAATTCAGATACAGCTCTTCTCATTTTACACTCCACCTCCATAGTTATCATCATCACCTCCTCCTCCTCCTCCTCCTCTTCCTCCTGGTTAAGGAGTTCCTCCACTGACCTAAAACATCTCTCATTTATTTCAGGATCTGGATCCGATGTCCTTGGGAAGCCAATGTTGACTCATCCTGATGGAGTTCAACTGGTTTACTTGCTTACCTGACAATCCACTGTGACAGAGTGTTTGCCCTATCTGCTGCATTGTGATCTTCTCTGAATAGACACCTGCAGGAGGGAATTGCAGAGTCACAGCTGCAGCATGGAGAGTTGGCCAAGCATTCTCCTTCCTGCTGCCATCAGGATCACTGTATTCCTGCAAAATCACCCAGATCATCTCTTCCATTCATTTCATTCAGTCTCTGGTCACACAAGTTCCCACCATAAGAATGGCCATGTACCATTATCCATATCAAGTAAACACAAAGAAAGAAAAAAAATGTAATTACTGTAACCTGTGGACTTGCTGACAACTGTATAATGTGCAACTGACAAACCACATGGCAGAACGGGTGTATGGAGGGAAGCAAAAGAAGAGTCACTTGGCTTTGTACTGCTGACAGTACTGGCATCCATGACCACAGTCTCCTCTGAAATGTGTCGTTTATTTTTGCTTTCTTCTTTTGATAAATGTCCTACTGCATAGGTGTATGCCCTCATGTACTGGGTTGACTTCATAGCAAGGCTGCAAGGTATTCTGTCTCCCAACCAACTTCTTCCTTGATTGTGTGACTTACAAGGCTGCAGTCATAATATCCTGCTTTCTCTGCACATTGCTGGGCACTATATAGTTGCAGGCAGGCTGCTGCTGAAGGTTCTTGCAGTGATTCTTGATGGGAAGTTATAGCTGATTGTAACAATGACCATTATAATAAACACGTAGTATCTCTACTGTGTTGTGGGGAAGTATGAGTGATCTCCGCTCTCAGCTCCACCATCATCATCTGAGGCTAGGAGATTGGGATCAGGGTCTTCAGTATTATATTCTGGAGAGTTGACCTGTCCACTGCTGAACATGTCATGAGGAAAGCATTTTATCTGCGCCACAGTTGTACTATAATATTAAATATACTGCTGAAACATTTCTCATAACCAAACATAGTCCATATTATTATTATTATTATTATTATTATTATTATTATTATTATTATTATTAACCTTTATTTATAAAGCGCTGTAAATTTACACAGCGCTGTACATACAATCTTTTTAAATTAGACAGTTCCCTGCCCTCAGGCTTACAATCTAAGAAGACACGACACAAAAGGAGAAGGGAATGGTGGTGGGGAAGGGGATCAGGTCCAGCAGTTCTTCACTACCTCCGAGGCCTGGACCAAGGCAGATGGACTGGAGGGAGGACTTGGCTTCTTGGAGCTAGCCTGCCACTCTCTCCCTCAAGATGGTGGCTGAAGGGAGGGCTGGTGGCGCAGTGGTTAAATGCCTGTACTGCAGCCACTCACTCAAAACCACAAGGTTGTGAGTTCAAGACCAGCAAAAGGACTCAGGCTTGCATCCTTCCAAGGTTGCTAAAATGAGTACCCAGATTGTTGGGGGCAAATTAGCTTACAGTTGTAAACCGCTTAGACACTGCTTAGGCAGTATGAAGCGGTATATAAATGAAGCTTGGTTTTTTTTGTTTTGTTTGTCTTCTTCCAGGCAGGCTTGGTGGAGCTAGCCTGCCTCTCTCTCCCTCAAGATGGTGGCTGAAGGGAGGGCTTTTCTTCTTCCAGACAGGCCTGGTGGAGCTAGCCTGCCTCCCTCTCCCTCAAGATGGTGGATGAAGGGAGGGCTTGTCTTCTTCCAGACAGGCCTGGTGGAGCTAGCCTGCCTTCCTCTCCCTCAAGATGGAGGATGAAGGTTCCATAGTAAATAGATGAGGTGAACTTTCATCAGAATTTATTGAGAAGGAAGTTATTTAGAACAGAACAAGATCTCTTCTACTCTGATTGAACTTTCATTAAATTTACACCTAAACTGCACTGTTTAAACCCTTTCTTTTCAATTTTAAAGTTATCGTCAGTATAGTTACATATTACTACTGTAGGATGGTTTTGTTCCCACAGATATTGATTACTTTTTTGCAATGGCTTTGCTACATTAGCACATAATAACCCCACAAATTAGTTCTAGGAAATTTGGTTCCTTTCCTAGCCTGCTACATCCAGTAGAATTTTAGATTTACTCAAATAACACAAGTGCGTATGTAGGTTTTGGTGGTAATACATTCACACTGGGAACAAAGGCTTTTGCTCTGAATATATACTCCACTGCATTGAAGGGAGACAATACTCTGAGCTACAGGGCAAAGAGAACCGCAACACATAGTAGATAGTTTCCTCCCTGTTTATGAACCAAGGCTCTTCCTGGGAGACAAATTCCAACAAAAAGTATTATTAGAAATAATAATAGAAATATTGCACACTCAAAAGCAAGTTTGCACAATACTGTCCATTATTTACTGTTCCCATCACTTCACTAATTGATATTCTCTGAATGTTCAACTTTTTTTGACTCTGTTTTGTCATTCTTCATTTCAAAATTTTGACATTTTTTTTTACAACAGTCTGTCAGTTGCTTCCTGAAAACTACCAAAACTAGAAGGCAAGCACAAACCACAGGGATAGCTATATATCTGAATAACTGTTCTGTCGTGGTGAATTCTGGTCGTGGTGTAGGGCCACTGTCAATGTTGCCACCGTATCCTTTTTCGTCACAGAAGGGAGGGGCTCAGCCAGCAATACAGTGGCAATTTTTATTGCTATTGCATACTCTTCGATAATTGCACTTCTTGTAATCACAGTCATAATTCAAGACAGACACATTCATGCATTTCCTTTTAATGCACATCATGTAAGTGCCACAAGGAGTGCCATCTCTCAGTGCTCCAATATCAGGTACATTCATTCCAGTGTGATAGTCTGTAACCCAACACTTCTTACTGCCAATGCCTGTATGAATTACAGTGTGGTGTTCCTGCAGACGAAGTAACACGAGAACATTTTCACACTGGATTCGGCCACACAGGCTATGCTCAGGACAGTATTTTATATATCTTCCATATTTAAGACCACAGTTACCAAAACGATCACCTTGAGCATTCACATTTCTGAAGCAATCTTTTGAAGCTACAGTGGCTTTCTTGTCAAATATCTTTTTGTATTGCTTGTTATGGGTAGTACAATTCCCTTGATAACAATATGATTCATGACTGCATGGGGTACCATCTTGTACATAAACATCTTTGGGACACCATACTGAATGTCCTAAGCAGAATTCAGGAAGATCACAGATACTAGTGTTTTCTCTGCAAATGGAAGACTCTTCGAGATGCCGACAGTTCTCACAGCATTCTCCAAAAGCTCAGGTGGCACCAGGACGGAGCTTACAATTAGGTTGACAACATGGATCTGACAGACATTGAGTTTTGGAACCACAGTCACATTGCTCTCCATTTTCTACTACTTTGTTTCCATAGTAATGGGATTTAAAAATTCTATCAGAAGCTGGGGGAATTAACAAGCAAGCTGTATTCCTTAGTCTGAAATAATCAATGTAACTGCAATTGCTAAATTTATAACTGTTTGAGATATGTGCATCCATAATGCAAATGGGTTGACCACAATGACAGTAAAGTTCATCATGTCTCATTCCAAGATTATGCCCTAATTCATGAACAAATACATTAGAAAAAGAAGCCAAACTGTAGGTAATATGTGATAAAATGCCAGATCCTTTATCTTTATTACAAACTGTTCCTAGATATGCTAACCCAGCTATTCCCTGATAACATCTAAATAGAAATAAGTAGCCAGCATCATGTGGTAGGCGTTTAACTAGCGAATCTCTTCTCCACTTTGTGAAAGAGGCAAGTGTCTCTTTTATGGTAGCACCAATTGCTATGAAGTTCTGGTTTGACCAGATCTCCAATCCAGTTAAAGTCAACTCAATAGAAAGAGGATCATACAGTGCACTTGCAACATGGATGACATTCATAACTTGTATAATTGTAAGAGTTTCATTTTTTTCAAACCTCACAAATTGTTCATATTCCACCACAACTGCAATCTTCACATACCTAGTGTGTGGCCACCAGTTTCTTCCAGAAATACTTTTGTTGGTTAGGTTCTCTGCATTCTGTATCATGGCCTCTTGACGACTTTGTTCTTCCTTTGTTAGTCCACACTTCAAACTGGCATCAGTCTCCAGGTCTTCCAGTCGATAAACCACATGATGAAAGACAGGAGAAGCTGGGACAGGTTCAGTTTCATAGGTGTTATTTTCTAATTGAAACAAACCCCTAAATCCTCCTGAACAAGTGCTGAGGCTGACCAATGAAGAAGGCTTTCCTTCTACATAACCCTGATAGAAACAGTCAAACCTAATAAGTGGGTAGTTCACTTGAAGTTCTCCTTGCTTAGAGTAGGAAAGACTGGAAAGTTTTTAGGAATAAAGCTCTTCTTCTGCCAGAGGTGCACCATACAGCCCTTCCCCTCAATCTGCAAATGATAGGTGACCTCTAGAGTCTCTTGATGTCCATATCTTGGTATCACTTTCCTTGGGATGGTCACCTCATAGGAAGCATACTTAAAACAGTGTGGTGACTTTGAACTTTCTGTTTCCCTCGGCACATTCCATAATATCAGCAGTGACAGCCAAGCAGAGTTGTTCACCATTTTCCCTAGGAGAGAATCCAGTGGAGCTCTCCACTCTACCTTTTCGGGTACAACAGGGAAGTCCCCTAGAGCTGCTGTTGGGCCTAAAGGAAGTCTGGAAGGAAGCTGTATGTGTGATAGAAAAGGAGAAGAGTTGTGACCATAGCAACACTTAATGGGGTTTTCTTTGGAATGAGGGCAGAGCTTAGAAGATCAATGGCAGATGACAATGGGAAGACCACATCAGTGGCTGAATGGGAAAGGAGACATATCTGAAGAGCTGATGCTGAGAGTTGGACAGGAAGAAGAGTTAAGTGCGCTGAGAACCTGGGAAGCAGATGATCTCCCCAAATTACCATTGTGATAGTTCCTATTCCAGTTGGGAACAGTTCCACGGTTAATGGAGCTGCTTATTGTTGCCTAGGGTGTTGTTGATGTTGTTGTTATTGTTGTTGTTAAACAATGAGCTGACATTGTTAGATATTTTGGTGATATAGTATATTATTGTAGGCAACCTTTTAATTCATTTTCCCCCAAAGTTGCTCACACTTCCATCATGATGAGAACATGAAAAGATACAGAAATGAAGGCCATGAAAAAGAATATTTCAATGGGGAAATATTTATTCTTGTGCAGAAAAAGAAGCTTACATTACACAAAATGGGGGTGCTCCTCGACTCGTCACTTCACCTGACAGCTCAGGTGGATGCGACAGTCAGGAGCACTTGTTATCAGCTTCGGCTGATACGCCAGCCGCGCCCCTTCCTAGAACCAGGAGACCTTGAAACAGTAGTATATGTGTTGGTCACCTCTTGATTGGACTTCTGTAATGTGCTCTACATGGGGCTACCCTTGTGCCAAGTTCAGAAACTTCAACTTGTACAAAATATGGCAGCCAGGTTAATTATAGGTACTCCTCGTAATGATCACATAACACCGGTTTTTAAATCCCTTCACCGGCTGCCAGCTAGTACAAGGTGTGGTGATTACCTTTAAAGCCCTACATGGCTTGCGTCCAGAATACTTAAGGGAATGCCTTCTTCCGTACTGTCCGTCCCGCACTCTAAAATCCTCAGGGAAGAATCTACTTCATCCAAAAAAATCTAGACTAACCTCAAGTACCCAAGAGAGCCTTCTCCACCGCTGCTCCGAAGCTATGGAATGACATGCCAGAGAAGATCAGCCACATTTCTACTCTTACAGCCTTTAAGAAGGCTCTTAAGATAGATCTCTTCCAGCAGGCTTTCCCTACCTAGTTCCTCTGACTGGCTGAACAGGACAATCCTACCAATGGGAAGGGCAAAATGAGGATCCCAAGGCAAAGAAACTGTGAGGGCTTGTCCTACCGTTAGACAGAGTGAGAGATTATCTCAGGGAGCAAATGCTAGGGGAGGAGCCACCAATGCCTGCCCCCTCAACCATTCCTCACAAGTTCCCTGGCCTTTCCCCTCTGTTGAAGGAAAAAAATATGGATACCAAAACTGCCTTCTAGACTGTTCTCTTCAGATGTGGTGGTGGACAATGTTGGAATAAGTGTCTATACATAGAGTGGGCAGGCACCCTTTCATGTTAAGCAGCAACATTTCTTGGGCCAGCAGCCAGCCCTTGGAACCACCATATTCAAAGCTCTGCCATGTTGACACCAACAAGGCAAATGGAAAGAGCAGTATTGTTTTTATCTTTATTTTTACAATTTCCCTCCCTTGTTACAATGGGAGGGAAACTGTGTGTATCAGCTAGTGTTGTCAAGACTGTGCCAGGCCCTGAGATTTCAGGGGTAAAACCTGAGATCTATGGACTACCCCTGCAATGTCACAGGAAGCAGGCCCTAGTGATGTTACCCAGATGATATTACAAAGGGCAACCATGGGAATGCCATTCAGCATGATACATGAAGCATCAGTGACAGTTGTAGGCAGGATACAGACGGGCAGGAGAAGACGTCTTGGACGTGTATTCAGCTGAATAGGGAGCCTCCAGACGGCCCGCCCCGGGGGCGTGCTTCAGGTGTTGGGGCTTCCACATGGGGGGCAATGAAGACGCCTCACCTGGGTCCGTTTCGGACCCGGAGTTTCCAAACCGCCGTCTCGGAGGACGCCGCAAAGAGAGAGAAAGCTTCGGCAAGGGCGGCCCAAACCCCGTTTTTTTTTCCTTTGCGGCGCTCAGCAGCGTCGGCAGAAAACCTATGGGCACATTTAAAGTGCCCAAGCCCCTTTAAAACTTTTTCCCCCGCTCTGCCCAAGAACAAAGGTGGTCTCCTGTCAGCTGGTGATCAGCTGGTGTTGGCATCCTTGTCCGCTTGCACTTTGCCAGTGTCAGCAGCATCATGGATGCCTCCTCTCCTTTGGTCCCTGCGCTCCTGCTGAATCTGCAATGCGCAGCCACAGCTGTCTCCGCTGCCACCGCTGTCCCCCTGCCATCCCCCATCACCTCCCTTGTACATATGTAAATATTTACAGTTTTAGGGGGTTTTATTGTTAGGTGAAAATGGCACAGGAATGTGTGTAGGGGTTCACTTAAGTCCAAACTTTCCAAGCAGTGCATGCGTACATGTTGCTCTAGGGTTAGGGTTAGGGTTAGGGTTAGGGTTAGGGTTAGGGTTAGGGTTACGAGTCTTAAAATGCGCTGCAGCTGTGCTGCAGCTTCCACACCTGCATGGCAGCGGACGCTGCAATTAAAGCCTGACTGCAAACTGTGCATGTTCCAAGACCCCAACTCATTATGCGACGCAGCAGACACGGAGCTTTTAAATGGGCAACTTAAATTAGCGGCGTAGCAATTCTGGTGTACCGGTGCAGCAGCTCTCATGGCTTCTTCCACTTCTCGATATGTGTCAGCATTCAGGTAGGACTGCTCCAGTTTCTGCAAAATGTTTGGCTGGGACCATATAGCTATGAGGTCAGCCGTCTCAGTATGAGACCAAGACGTCCCCCTGCCTTTTTTCGGGGTGCTGGTGGATGGCTGAGCCATCCTGCCTGGTGGCAAAGGGGAGCCACCACACAGCTGTGCCAGGAGCAGCCGAACTGTGCCCGTTCCCAGGTGAAAATGGCGCAGGAATGTGTGTAGGGGGTCACTTTAAATTCCAAACTTTCCCTTATCACTTTCTACAACCAAAACATCCGCCGGCAAAACTTACAACTTCCCGCGGTTCTAGCAACGCATGCGCACAAGTGGCTCTAGGGTTAGGGTTACGAGACTTAAAATGCGCCGCAGCTGTGCCGCAGCTTCCACAGCTGCATGGCAGCGGACGTTGCAATTAAAGCTTGACTGCAAACCACGCATGTCCCGGACCCCGACCCATTATGCGACGCAGCTGACACGGAGCTTTTAAACCGGCAACTTATATTTGCGGCGTAGCAATTCTGACGTATCGGTGCAGCAGCTTACAGACGGAGATGCGCACATACGCCGCTTATCAAAAAGAAGCAGAAAAAAGCAGCACCTTTTTAATGCCGCTTCTTCCCGCTTGGGGCATGCGGGGGGCATGTTCATGACGGCATTCAGGTAAGGCCCGTCTGAAGGCTCTACCTTCATGACGTCATGAATACACCCCTTCTTGCCCGTCTGTAACCCGCCGTAGAAAGTATGGCACTTAAATGAAAAAACACAAGTCTACATACACTTTTCAAGGCAGTGTTCTTGTCTTAAGATTCTTTCCTCTCCCTAAGAAGAGGTACCAGGCCAAATGGAAACTCTACCTAACAGCTCCAGGTCTGGAGTACAATTTGTTTCAGTTCAGGGATGTGTCAGGAGAATGAAAGGAATTTGAAACCAAAAAATTCAAGTCTTCCTATGATCTATCCCTGACAGACCCAAGGAACACCCCTGTTTGCCTCTAAGAAAGCTGAAACTTTAATTGAGGTTAATTAATTTGGAGATATAGATCCACAAACACCTCTGGAGTTCAAGAGCAGATAGCTGTGGAGGGGCCACTTTTCTCCCACTCATGACCCCCACCCCCAAATAGCATTAAAATGGAAATCATGCCCCTTGAAGGCTTTTGGGAAATGATTCTCCATTCAATGGCAATTTTGGGGTGGAAATGCAGGCTTTGGGGGGCACACATAGAACCTTGGTTGTCCAAATGTTGACAATAGCCTGTATAATTCTCTTTCCTGCTACATGGATTGACAGACCAATTGCAAGTCTGGATCCCCACTTCTGTGATCAGTGTTCTCTCTTAGTTGTCAGAGGGGGAGATCTGAAACATGCCACGAATCCTGCATGCTACCCAAATTTGCAGTCTAAAATAGCAGTGGGAATCAGGTGCCCCCCCCCAGATGTTGTTGGGCTGCAATGCCTAGCCATACAAGGACTTGGAGTCCAACAACATCTGCAAAGTTATATGATTTTCACACCTGGTATAAAGAAATGGCAGCAACAAACAACCAATCTGGACTTTTACGGGGTGTTTGTCTGCAGATGAGGCTCCATTTTTAGCTGTTCTAAGGATCTTTCATATTACCTAGAACAGCTTAGACATGGCACAAAGAAATCTGCTAGAAATAAACCTCCACAGCTCCACCCACAATATATATGGTTAGTATATGTTCGTAATCATGTAGGTATATTTGTAATGTTTATAATCATGTAGGTGTTTGTAATCATGTAGGTGAGAGCTGGACAGTTAAGAAAGAAGATAGGAAGAAAATCAGTACATTCAAGATGTGGTGCTGAAGGAGAGGACAGAGAATTCTGTGGACAGCCAAAAAGACAAACAAATGAGTCCTTGAATAGATAAAACCAAAAATCTCCCTGGAACCCAAGATGACAAAAGTGAGGCTCCTGTACTTAGTCACATTACGAGAAGGCATGAATAACTAGAAAAGACAATAATGCTAGGAAAGATGGAGGGAAGTAGAAAGAGAGGAAGGCCGCATGTTAGATGGATGCACTCTATTAGGGAGGTCATGGGTATGACTTTGCAAGAACTAAGCAGAGCAGTAGAGGGAGAGTAGCCAATTCTTTAAAAGGTCTGAGAGAAGCCCGGGTTGGGTACGGAATGGGTACTGCCTGGGGACAGAGCTGTGCAATAGAATCTGTTCCTGTGCGTTTACATCCTGCACTTAGCGTGGGAATAAAAGATGGTACGCTAATCTCTGAGGACAAGGGAGTCTTGGAGATGTCTCATCCAAGGGTCACCATGTGTTGAGATCTATTTGAGGATGGTTAACAATAACAACAACAAAACAGGTCTTTAATTTATCTGGGAAGCATCATAATAACTTTTATAACCTGGCTTTCCTATGAGAGAAACAACACAACACAAATGGTTTCCACATCCTAATTATCAGCTCTGTGAGCTACTTTTAGGTCACTCAGGCTACATCTGCACAGAATAATGGGCATTACCTGGGCACTCTGGAGAGACACTGGGCACATGGAAGCAGCAGTGGTGTGAGTCACTCCCTTTGAGTCTGAAAACGAGGTGTCCAGCATTGATAGTATGGCTGGGTGCCTTGTTCTGACCTCAGAGAGAGTGACCCGTACTGCTGTGGCAGGCAGCACTGCGGGATGCACATAAGAACAGCTGCCCAACATCACTCCAGAGAGCTCCAAATTTTTTGGGACAACTCAGAGCGAAAGGTGACTTTTAACAATCCATTGTAAGGGTAGCATAATGTGGGTTTGGTGCTGCACTGGCTGTACGTTGCCAGGACAGTTTGCACTGGAATCGGGGATTGGGCCCTGCATTGTCTTGACACATTGTTGTTAAGATATGGAGAGAATGTTTTATTTGGTCTGTGCAGACACAGCCTCAGAGAGAGTGGCTGGCCTTGACCACATCTCTTTTACACATTTGATACCACCCTAACTGTCATGTCTGTAGTTTATGGTATCTTGGGCTTTGTAGTTTCATGAGGTATTTAGAATTCTTTCCTGGAGAGCACTAGTGCCTCACCAGATAATAAATCCTGGGATTCTATATGGCAGTTAAATATGAAATTTGTAGCTGATTGGGGTTTAAACCTGGACCTCCCAAGGCCCAATTCAACAAGCCAATCATAACAGCACTCTGGTTCAATAAAAGTTGACTATTAAGCAATACATACTGTGAGTTTTCATAGGCCATAGCCCACTTCACATAAGATGTGTGAAATAACATCCAGAATCAGGAATATATATAGTACATATGGTGAAGGCATAGGGAGTATGGTCTGAATACATCAGAGAGTATTGACGGTAGCATTTGCTTATTAGCACTAAGGAGTCACAAAACTGTTGATGACTTCCTGGAAAATCAGAACAGAGCTTTTGCCATAGATACCTAAAATTCTGGATACTCCTTTCTGCCTCTGGAGAAGTAAGCTCTAGTCCTTTAAAATTCATGCTATATTTGTTAGTATTTAAGGTGCCAAAAACTGTTTTTGCTCCAACAGACTAGTAGCTATAATCTTTTTGAAGCTGACTATTTAACTCTATGGGATCCAAGGATCTCCACTTCTATGCAGTGTTATCATTCATACCATATTCATTTAGCAATGCAGGCCCTCCAGACTCAGTGGACAAAAATGATGTTAGGATGCTGATTCTTAAACATACACACAGTGCAGACTTCTCTGCCATATGGCTACATACCCCCAAAATCAAAATGCCCTACTTAGGTTATAATATTCTCCAGGCAATCACTGGAAAAAGAGATCATCATAGTTTACAAAAGCATGTATTTTACAAGTATAAAAATCAAGCATAACAGAGTATACTCTGTCAAGTATAACAGAGAAAGGGGGTGAGATAGTGGTCTGGGGGATGGAATACTCCTATCTTGAAAATGTGACCACAGATAATGCAGGTTTAATTACATTGCAAATCCTTCATCTCCTGACCCCGGGTTAAGGATTTGTCTCTGAGAGATAACACAGCCAGCGCTTAACACATGCTAAACTCTCACTATCTGATTGGGAGGGGTTTTCACCTCTTATGCTCTTTGGCTTTATCCTTGCCTCTGGAAGCCCTTCAGGAAGCCAGTAGAGATATGCAGAGAGGAGGGCTGCAACCTCCTTTGTTTGCTGTCAGTGATTTCCACTGATCTGATACATGTAGACACCTGCTGCTCTGCACATGCCCACACATACTATTTCCAACACTATTTTTGGCTACTGAGTGTATTCGGCATTATGGTCTTCTCAGGGCTAATGCTACACAGGGAAAAAAAGCTTTAAATAGTGCTGGTGGTTATTAGTGAATCAGTAAGCCCAGGTCAAAGGAGAGAGCAGGATAGGAGGATACTACATGTGCCAAGAGAATCATTTTGCCAAGGGCAAAGGGTAAAATGAGCATTTTCAAACAAGTGAGAGATGTGGGAAATAATTTTATATTCAGGATTTATGGGGGGGGGGGCTATGCCAGGACTGGAGAAGGATGTGGCCCTTCAAATGTTGTTGGGCTGCATCTTTCATCAGCCCTAGCCAGCGTGACCAATAGTGAAGGTTGATAGGAACCATAGCTTAGCAATATCTGGAAAGCTAGAGCCTGCTCACTCCAGGATTCTAGTATTTGGTAAAGAGCCCACTAGACCAGTGGAATACAAGGCACACCATTACTCAAAGGTGCTGCGGGATCCCTTTGCATAATGATCCAGTCTAATATGGCTATGTCTTTGAATATTACTGCTTTGAAATATCTATCAAGGAATAACAACAGAACAGCTGGAATGTGGCACAGCTGTGAATCGACAACACGGAGGAGAAATACATATGCAACATATTTTCTCCTCTATCACCTACATCAGGAATAGCTCACTGTTTTTCCTAACTGTGCACTGAGCAAACAAACCAAAAGTGCTGGCAATGCAGGAAAAGACCTATTTTTTCCTTCATCACCAGCCTGCAGCAGAAAAGGGACAGCCTAGAGAAGCTGCACCCAGGCTGGACAGGGAAGCCTTGTGCTTTAGAGTTTTCTTGCCACTGCATTAAAGCTACAGATGACTCCTCCACAAAAGCAGGTCTTTTCATAGGCCTGAGCCTGATGCAAACAAAAATAAATAAAATTTCCCATAACTTAAATGGAAGGATTAGGAACTGTCTTGCATCAACAATGACATGAGCATGACAAAGTAGGTAAAACGACATAACCTGAGCTGTTTTGCTAGATTAGTTCTAAACATCAGCTCTTCTTTCCAGCTCCTCATCTTATCTCATCAGATTTACCACTCCTTTTTTTTCCATCTCCATATTACCAGAACTATGGCAACATGCAATGGATCCGAATTACAGGAAAAGAGATTCCACCTGAACATTAGGAAGAATTTCCTGACAATAAGAGCTGTTCTTGGAGTGTGGGGGAGTCTCCTTCTATGGAGGTTTTAAACAGAAACTGGATGGCCA
Organism: Sceloporus undulatus; assembly: GCF_019175285.1. NCBI lineage: Eukaryota > Metazoa > Chordata > Lepidosauria > Squamata > Phrynosomatidae > Sceloporus > Sceloporus undulatus. Next base: position 314,054,741 of record NC_056522.1, on the reverse strand, counting down.
TCTGTCAGGGGTACTTTGATTGTGTATTCCTGCATGGTAGGGGTTGCACTGGATGGTCCATTGGGTCTCTTCCAACTCTATGAGTCTATGATTCTCTGCTAGTATAATACAGCATAACTCAGGAGCATCCCAATTACAGCACACCACCATGTGCAGCATGTGAACTCCTCACACAGAGATCGTAACTGAGATGACAGAGCGTGTGGTATGCAGCTCATGTCACATCTCTCACACACTCAGAGCTTGCAGTCACAGAAGGGAACTTTGGTGAACTGGAACAGAAGCACTTTGTGTGGCTTTACAATACACGTGGGAACTTGAGCACATTGGTTTCTTTACCAAACATATATTTCACCTTGAGACTTCCAACACAAACGACCAAACCCCAGTCCAGGATGTAGCCAGAGGGAGGCAAAATGAGAGCATTGCTGCCAGCAGATAGGAATTCTGTGTCCCACTCCCCCTAACTTTTTTTTCAGTCCTCAAATTTCTAGCATGGCAGGGAATGAGATGTCACAGGAGGAAGGGAGACAGATGATTGGGGGAGAAGGAATGGTTAGTGGAAGGAACAGATGAAATGGGGAGATACAGAGGGCAACAACTGCACAAAAGAGATAAGTACAGTAGATGCTAGGGGCTTGTGGCAAGATGTTCTTTTGGAAGCCATGGGCACTCTGAGCTACATGCTCAAGAGGAGAGGTAAATGCTAAGTGTAGAAGAGAAGACTACATTTCACTTATTGATTGAATTAGTCAGCCCAAATTTTAGCTGCAGATCCCTAAAGAGTCTTTATCATCTGTCTCTAGCATTGAAGGATTATATATTATTTAAGGTAGGTTTTGAGCTAGCCCAAAGCTGGGTTGAAGGAAAAGGCAGAATATTCATTATTCATCTCTTGTATTCCAATAAATGAGGAATGGCATGCCATGGTTTCTTCTAGCAATTCTGCTTTATTATACAGAGCAGAGGTGTGAGTAACCTTTCTTTCAGCAGCAGCAGCTAAATATTTTGCTCAAAAAAGAAGAGAAACCATGGAAGAGCAACCATTTAGGATGAACTCTAGGGTGGCGATGGAACTTACTTCAAATTTTCTTCTATTTCATGGCCTGCCAGACAACAGTTTTCTGTTTGCAGGTCTCTTTTGTCTGAAATTCAGTTGAAATGTGATTTAAAGATTTAGAAAGGAGATCAGTGGCCTTCAAGGTGTGCATCAGCACTTAGCACCTGGACAGCAGATTGACACAAGTCACCTGGACCCCTTTTCCATTTCACAATTATAGCTCTATGAATCCACTTTAACAGCCCCAGCTGCATCCTATGGAATCCTGGAGTTTATATTTTGGTGAGGTGCTGGAGTTTTCTGATTCTCCCTCCCCAAACAGAAAATCCCAAGATTTCATAGGATGTTGCCCTGGAAATTAATCACAGCACTGTAATTTTGAAACACAGAAGGCCTTTGATCATAGCCTTTTCCACTATAATAAAATTAATTGTAGTCTATGTGACCTGTAACAGTTTCTAAAATCACACTGATATGTAAAATGAACATGTGAAAATGTTTATGGCAATTGACATCATCTTTCATCCTGTCCCCCCATATGTAAGCAGACACCCTGGTTACATTTGGGATGAAGGGGCAAGAGATGAATGATGAGGACAATACAAATGGCAAATGCTCATCCTCTGTTCTACAGCTGGGGACACGTATCACTTTATTTTCCCCTGGGGTCTGCCAGGGTCTTCAGAGAGCAGCTGTTAGATATTTTGGCAAGGTACAAAAATGAGCATATGGCCTCTGCTTATTCTCTCTGCCTGCCTGACCCCTGAGCATTGCTTTGTGTGTCTTGTATAATTTATGTCCTTTGCCATTTCCCTACAAATGCAAACATTTCCCTCTATTTTGATAAAAGCTACATTACAAACACACACTACAAACACACAACATTTTTATAACCATGTTTATTTGGAAAGTACATTTGATTCCTTTGTCATTTACCTCCAGAAGAGTGCTTGGGATTATAGGCCTAGTAGGATAAAAACAAACGAAACCCCAAACAAAAACCGACCTTCATGTTCTGCTTGTCTAAAGCTCAATGCCTTTGTGTTAGACAGTGTTAACTGTCCTCTTTGGCATTGTTACTATGGTAACCTGAAAGTTATCCCTTCTTTCTAAATATATTCACACAGTTCTTCTCACACATACACCCCCACCTCTTATTTTTCTATTGGAATTCAGTCCCCTTGCACCTTCCTCCACTTCAAATTGAGAGACACAAATAACACATTTAATGTGTGTGTAATGTTTGCAATTTGAATAATGCAGTTAGAATCACATATTTTAAAAGAAAGAAATAGTTTTGTGAAGAGAAATTTGAAACCAGGTCTTTTGTTTGTGGCTTAGCTGTGAAAATGCAGCATGTTCTCAAAGGCTGCTGATCTTGCAGGTTTGAATCCACAAGCTCTTTTTAAAACACATACCACAGTGGAATTCCTCTTCTATACATTCTCCTATGCAAAGGGATCTTGCAGCACCTTTGTGACTAGACATTGGTAGCATGAGCTTTTGGAGGCTTCAGCCTACTTCCTCAGATGTTCTGCATCATGCATCTGAGGAAGTAGGCTCAAGTCTGCAAAAGCTTATGCTAACAACCTCTGTCTTAATTTTTATCACCTTAGTCTCAAAGGTGATGCAGGATTCCTTTTCATACTGATATTCCAGACTAACATGGCTATGTCTTTGAATTGTACATTTTCCTGGGTTTTTTTTCTCTTTCTCTTTCTGTGTATGTGCCTACAAGTTGCCTGCCAAGTTATGGTGATCTCATTAATTCCATAGGGCTTTCTTGGGTATTAGGCATATTCAGAGATGGTTTTACCAGTTCCTTCATCTGAAATATAGCTTACAGTACCTGGTATTCATTGGCAGTCTTTAGCCTGTGTGAAAAAGCAGCACTTATTAAGGGACGAAAAAGATTTTCCTCAAATATACCAGGGACCAGCAACTTATCTGAGTCCTAACTACATTTCTTCATTTCCTGGAAAATGACTGTGGACTGGCAGCTAATAGCACATGGACCAGCAATGTTCCATGGACTGCCATTTTGGGTAGCACTGGTACAGAATATACTGTCTTCTCAGCAAACTTGTCACTCCTCAACACATGCAACATAGAATTGAGGCAGTACCTGAACCATGGAGTATTTTCCCCTCACCATTAAGTCAGGACAGACTCCTTCATCTATAACAGTAACATATGCATTACTGCCACACCATAAAAGGAGTGCCATTATTCCTCATTTAGTTATAACTGTAATGTGATTATATCTCTATTATTGGGGGAAAGGAATTATTGTATTATAAGTAAGTGTTTATTTGCAACCATCTATTTCTGAGATTTGGATCAGATATCAGCAAACCCCCTCAGAAGAAACTTGCCAAGAAAACCCCATGATAATTTCACCTTAGGATCATCATAAGTCAGAAATGACTTAAAGGTACACAACAATAAATCCATTACATGCTACTGATCAATTTTTTAAAAAAATCTATAGGCAATTAAAGTTAATACAAATAGATGGGTAATGACCCAAATGCCACTTGCAGTTTATTTATTACATTTTTCACTACTTTTTCCCAATGAGCTCAGGGTGACATATATGGATATGATCTACCAATTTTGTCCTTACAACAATCCTATAAAGAAGGTTTATTTATCCTACTTGTTCAACTTATATGCAGAACACATTGTAAGAAAAGCATGCTTGGATACAGAAGAAGGAGGGGTGAAAATACGAGGAGGGAATATGAATAATCTGAGATATGCAGATGACACCATAATACTAGCAGAAAAGCTCAAAGACCTGGAACTACTAAGAAAGATCAAGGAAGAAAGTGCAAAAGCAGGCCTATTGTTGAACATAAAGAAAACAAAAATAATGACCACAGAGAACCTACACAAATTGAATTCAACAACAACAACAAAAAATAGAAATAGTAAAAGAATTCTGATACCTGTGATCAAACATTGACAGAAATGAAGACTGCAGCCAGGAAATCAGAAGAAGATTTAAGAATGGGAAGGACAGCTATGAAAGAACTAGAGAAGATCCTAAAATGCAAGGATATACAACTGAGCACAAAAGTTAGAAACGTACAAGCTACTGTATTCCATATTGCCATGTATAGATCTGAGAGCTGGACAGATAAGAAGGAGGAAAGGAGGAAAATCAATTCATTCAAAATGTGGGTGCTGGAGAAGAATGTTAAGGATTCTATGGACAGCCAAAAAGACAAACAAATGCGTCCTGGAGCAGATCAAGCCAGAAATCTCCCTAGAAGCCAAGATGACAAAACTCAGGTTGTTGTACTTTGGACACATCATGAGAAGGCACGAATCATTGGAAAAAAACAGTAAAGCTAGGAAAGGTAGAGGGAAGTAGAAAGAGGCCACATGCAAGATGGATGGACTCTATTAAAGAGATCATGAGTATGAGTTTGCAAGAGTTGATCAGAGCAGTGGAGGACAGAGGGTCTTGGAGATGTCTCAGCAGCAGGGTCGCCATGGGTTGAGATCAACTCAAGGGCAGTTAACAACAAAAAACAAGAAATCTTTATGGGAATGACATTATTCTCCCTTGGAAAGGGAGTTCAAATGCTTAAGCACAACCACTACGAGTTAGTGTTGGATCCAAGATCACCCAGTGAATATGGTGGCTGAATAAGGCATGGGCCAGACCACCCCAAAGGGGCGGCCTGCCAGTGGCCTAATTCCCTCCAGAGGGAAGCTGCATCCGCCAAACCGCGTGGCTTCCCTCTGGAGGAAAAAGAACCCGGGTTCTTTTTGCACTGCAGGGCTGATGTCTCGAGTGCGCCATTGGCGCACTTACGATGTAAGTGCCATGCAGCGGCATGCGGACGCCGTGGAGCGCTTACCTAACAATGGCAGTGTTGTGTACACGGAACACCGCTGCACCATTCTAGGGTTAGGGATCATGCGGTTGCCGAGCGGTCTCTAACCCTAAAATCAGTGCCAGCACGACGCATTTGCATGGTCTGTACCATGCCAACGAATCTGAATCTAAGCCTGTGCTCCTTATCTGACAACTTAGCCTTTACGGCACATGGGCTTTTCAGTTGTAAGAATATAAGAGGAGCCATTTTGGATCAGACTGAAAGCCTAATTAGTATAGCATTTTCTTCACATATTGGCCAACCAGATGCCAAATTTGAAACTAACAGACCCATGAGTACAACAGCACTACCAAAAAGTTTCACCAAGAACCCACCCAGTGTTGCCAAATAACCACTCCTTTTCATTGATAAATTGAACTTCCTTGTAGTTCAGCACTACAGTGGTGGTATGTTTCAATTTCGCCTGCTGGGATTTCATTCACAATTAGAAAAAGAGAACATGGATAGTAACACTGGAGAATCTATGCAGAGATCAGCACAAGATCCCAGAGAACATACGTGATAAGCTAAAAACTGAGCTGCTGGTCACCAGAGAGATCCACTAAGCACGTCAGACAGCAGTGCATGAATAAATAAATGATTTTTTTAAAGACCCACACAGAAGGGGCTTCCTCAGGGATTCCACATATCTCTGTGAATTGATGAAAGCATCTTGCTAAGCTGTCAGCTGAACAGCTTCAGCTGGGGTGCGGGCAGTATGGGATTTGTTAAAGCCGTCTCAGAAATCTGGAGAAAAAATACATCTGTCTGGCAGAACAACAATTTATATGCAAGGGGAAAAATCCATTGTTAAAACCATTTCTCATATAAATTATAACATAATTTATTCAGAAGCAAGGCAGTGGGGATCACAACCCAAACAATCTGTTATTTGTCTATAGGAGTAGACATTGTGGTGATTGCTTTATAAAGCCAACTGAAAAGTGCAAAATACATCACATCAGCTTTTGAATCATACTTGCTCCTTCATCAGGGAAAGGTGGTTAAAAAAATAATGTAGCAGAAGAAAAGTGATGATCTTTGAACACCTTGGTTGGGGTGTTTACTTAACCTGATTATGAGGTTAGGCCACAGTCCCATAGCCATGAATGAGTAGGAACAAAAGCAGTAAAAGAAATGCAGTAAACATTTCCTTCTCCATTGGCAGCAATAAAGCACCTCTGTTTGAGAACTACAGTAGTTCTGTTTCTGTCTTGTGTGATGCCACAGGCCACTTTGTAGGAAGGATGCAGTGAGTCTCTCGGGAAGCTTCTGCATGATCAAGCTGAGAGATAACTTTAGTGATTACGGCCAGCATGGTGTAGTGGTTTGAGTGTTGAACTATGACTCTGGAAATCAGGGTTTGAATCACCACTTAAACATTAAAAAACAACCCACTGGATGACTTCGGGAAAGTCACACTCTCTCAGCCTCATGGGAAAGCAATGACAACCTCTGTCTGAAGAAACCTGCCCCAAAAACCCTATGATAGGTTTGCCTTAGGTTTGCCATAAATCAGAAATGACTTGGAGGCACACAACAACAAAAACAATGAAGCCATGTCAATGCAGCCAAATCAGTCTGCTTTACTTTGTGCTGGAGAGAATAATGCTCAGAAAATCAAGTCCCAGTGTAAATCCACTCCCTGTTTATAGGGTAAGTTTGATATCTGCACATCCTGCCATTCCCCAAATGTAGGGTATCCATGTTGATGATAAAACAAAATCTGAAGTATTCTAAGTTTCCCAGTTTGGCAGGAATAGACCTGATTATTCTGCCTTCCCACTTTTTTAATTGCTTTAAAAATGTCTCATATACACTCTCTTCCTCCCACTTCCTCCCATATTTCTCATCTTCCTTCAGATTCTGCAAACTGCGTTCAAAGTACAGAAGATATTTTCATTCAGTCAGCTCAGAAGAGAGAGGAGAAACAGTGACAATCTTGGCCTTCCCTGTAGGTTCTGGCAGAATCAAACCTCTTCAACTTCTCCTAGCTCCTGTGTTCTTCATCATCAATTACTTTTCCCATCTAAGCCCCACTTTGATGTTGCTTGGCCACATGCGCCCCAGTTTTTATCTGTGAAATGTTGTCAAGTATGGTGCATTTTATGGTTGGTTGTGGGATTTGTTTATAGCGGTGCTACTTAAAATTGTGGTCTCTGGACCAGTGCCCATTCCCAAGGCATTGGTTGCTAATCCCTGGCAAGTTTCCAGGAAACAATGGTAGCTAATGGGCACAAATATGGGGCTAGTCCTCAACCCATTGGGGGAAACAATTGGCAGTCCTTCACATTGGATACTCTGAGAAGCAGTGATTTGTAGGATGTTTTCTAGTCACTTTCTCTTTACACACAGGCAAGCATATCAAGAGATGCTTGGGTACAGTGTTGTCAATCAAGAATCACTTGCTGCCCCTCACTCCTGGAACCTTCTTCCCCCACGAGCAAGAGCCATCACTTCTTTAACCAGCTTCAAAACAGAGTTAAAGACCATCCTGTTCAAAGAAGTGTTCCCAGGCATTGCGTGATTATCATTTACTATGTGATGTTCTTTTGTTCCCTGTTTTTTGAACCATTTCTTGTATTTTAGATGTATTTTCCTATTATCTCTTAGATTGTATGCCATAGGCAGGCTTTCTCTTATATATTTATTGTTTTATGTACAGCGCTGTGCAAATCTACAGCGCTATATAAATAATAATAATAATAATAATAATAATAATAATAATAATAATGGATACACAAGGTGAAAATCACTTTTTGTGTAGTTTAGATGGTGAACAAAATGGGCTGTGTAATTAGAATAAGAAGATGTAGTATTCTTTGCGGAAGCTCCCTGCAGACCAGACATGGAAGACAAAAAAGAGGAAGCAGGAGGATATCATGAAGGATAGTCTGCGTAGAGGATGTGTATGGGAAATTTTCTCTTGTAATCAGCATACAGCTGGAACAATAGATCTTGGCTCTAAGAAGTAGTATACGTTTTTCTCTTCTGTGAAATTCACTTCCTTGGATAACATTAGCAATTCCTTCATTTTCCACCCACACCTCAGCAAGCAATAAAAGCTTCTCTTCCCTCTCATTGAAATAAATATATGCTTGGGTGAATAAGAGTATAATTGCAGGTCCTGATGTTCCTAAAGAATGTCAAGCGGCTCTAACATTCAGAAACAAATATCTCTGGTTTTGTAACCTCCGTTCTCCTTTGCTTGAGGCCAATCCTTCCATACTCATATTAAGAATCTGCAGTATTTTTTTCCCCTAATTGTGGTCTGTGTACTTTTGGGGGCTTGCAAGTTCCATCTAGATATTTTGCAGAAGAATGAGAGAATAGCTGAAGACCTTGCTGCTCAGCCTTGCACTTTATTTCCTTTTGTCTAGCAGAGACTGAGGCTAAGTTGTTGTTATTATTATTATTTTGAATAAGGCCAGATTATGAAGCAGCCAGTCAAAGCCATGGTGTCAATTTATGGTTTCTACAATACAGTGCAGGTGAAGCTTACTAATTTATCCCACAATCCTGTTTGATAGGATTTTTGTTATACAAACTGACGCAGTATGAGATTTTATTTGTAAAACTAGAACAATGTTTGAGGAGCAGTGGTGTATGGATTCCATCACAACTGGTACATCATTGAGCCACATACATCTAGTACATCGCTGGTAACCATAGAGCCATTTCTGAGACCCTCACAAGCATCTTCTCCTCCCAATTTTAACTTTAAAAAATTAGGGTTTTTTTTTATGGGTTTTGTTTTTTTGGGGGGCTATGAGGCCATATTCTAAAAGAGTTTATTATAACAGGTTTCTATTACTATATAGGAGAACCAACAAAATGACCAACGGGAATTGGGACAGAGGGACAATAGGACTGAAGCACAATGGGATCAATGCATATTGAAACCAATGCTCGTGGGTCCCATCGTGCATTATGATACCAACTAGAGAATGCCAATGCGCAGCTGGACACTTGCCAGTGATGCATTACACATATTCACAATTCACTAACAGAGTAACTGCTTTTACATTTTTGTTTGGGGGCCCACAAAAAAAAAATTACTATGAATTTATGAAATAATTGAAATATCAGAGGAAGCGTGCCTCTACATATGAAATGCTGAGGACCATGAGATGGAGAGCAGTATAATTATTTTGATCTATTGGTGGGCTTTCCATGGGCAACTGTTGGCTAACTGTAAATATTGGACAAGGCAGGCCTTTGGTCTACTCCAGTTTGGCTCCTCCTGTGATTTTGATGACTGACAAATGAGTGGAACACAAGGGCATGGTATATATAGTCTTGTAGGCATTAACAGAGATGCAGTTTAAACAGTAAATGAGAATACAGTAAACATTAAGTAATAAACACTAAAACATTGAGGAAATGTAGGTTCTTTGCATACAGTTTTTAAAGTCCCTCACCAACCACAAGTAATGTTTCATTTTATGCTTTAATACTCCTTCATGTTGGTTCTTCTGAGGAGACACTCAGAAAGCTGAGAGGAAGTCAACAAGACAAGGGCAGAAGAAGATGGTTTCATAAGTCTGTTGTGGCTGCCTCTAGCAGACCTTTTGAAGTTCTCTTTCCATTGAGGTTCAAGGTATTTCTGGCAACTCAGGGGAGAAAATTAAAGATGCTTTGAACATTTGCAGCTTTCCATTTTGCAGTTAAGCTCATTAAAAATAGCTTTGAAATGGTTCCTTCTTATACACATGAAACCTGAATGTAGTGCAGTTTTTTTTAAAAAAAAACAAACCTACAGTAACATTTTTTAAAACCTTGCATCAAGCTGTTGTTTGTATCACCACAATCACTCATCCTAGGCTCAGGTGTGAGCCTGCCCAGGTTTTGGTGATGGCTAGAAGTAGATTTTCACTGTTAAAACTAAAGTGCCAGCTGCACCCATTACTGGAGGAATCATATCTGACCTCAGTGATGCATGCCTTCATTACATCCCATTTTGATTATGGTGTGGGGCTGCCCTTGGAAACTATCTGGAAATGACAGAGAATCCAAAACATTCCAGCCAGTTTGCTGACTCAGGCTGGTTACAAGCAACACATAACCTCCTTACTAAAATAGCTTCAGTGGCAGGGACATCTCTAGGGATATGTGATGTGTGTGTGTGTGTGGGGGGGGTGCAGACCACAGTGGGTGACACACCAGAGGTGAGGTGTATGCTCAGTGGGGAGGTACACCTGGTGGGACTGGTGCAACTGCTGGACAAGTGAGAAAGGGTATTGCCTCTCATTCACCTAGCAGCTATGCCAGACTGGAAGGGGCCACCAGGAGGCTGCAACAACCCCCTATCAGTGGTTGCTGGTGGGGTGTGTATGGTGCCTTCTGTTCCAGATTTGGCACACCTACTGGGCAAGCAACTATACCAGCCACGGAATGGGCCGTCTAGAGGCCACAGAAGAAGGGGTGCATGCATGCCTATTCCGGCTTCTCCATTGTCACGGCTCTCTCAGACAAGGGAGCCAAGGAGGCAGAGAAACCTGAAGAAGAAGCCTTGCCTTCTCTTCCATTCCCCCCCCCCCCTTGATGTCTCGCTTGTCCCCCAGCAGTGCTTTCGTGGTCTGGCCAGGTAGTGCTCTAGAAGCAATCCAAACAATCTGACAAAATACCTGAATGAAATTGCCAAAAGTTGGACCACACTAGGACAGTTGCAAAAAGTGATAATAACGCAGGTACTTGGAACAAGCCACATTATCCAAGAATAACTCACAGATTCCTAGATTCTTGGAAAGAATCTGAAATATTCATGGCCCAAAACTCCAGTTAGTAACACCTGGTAGACTCATCCCTACATAAAAACCTATATATTAATAGCAACAAGAAGAGGAGGAAGAGGAGGATTGTAAATTATTGGTTTGAAAATGAACAAAAAGAATTTTTTCACTCATCCCTACATGCTTACTAAGAGCATTTGTTTTAGTTACTGAATGTGATTCACATCAGCAACCTTTTTTGGAAATAAGTTCCCACTGATATCAATGGAATTGCTATTAATGGAATACAGAGGGTGGAAACACTTTTTTTTCTGGACTACAGCTTCCAGAATCCCCAGATAAGAATGGCCAGTATTTGTGCCCAGGGTGGCTGGATCTGGAAACTGTTTTTTTTTTTAAACAACAGCTTCATTTATATATCACTTCATACTGAACTCACAGCATCTAAGCAGTTTACAACTGTAAGCTAATTGCCCCCAACAATCTGGGTACTCTTTTTAGCGACCTTGGAAGAATGCAAGCCTGAGTCAAGCTTGAGCCCTTTTGCTGGTATTGAACTCACAACCTTATGGTTTTGAGTGAGTGGCTGCAGTACAGGCATTTAACCACTGCGCCACCAGGGCAGTTTTATATTATTATTATTATTATTATTATTATTATTATTATTATTATTATTATTATTATTAACCTTTCCCATTGCATAGGACTGAACGTGGCTCACATCCTGTTTAAAACAAGGTACAGTTACAAAAACAACCAAAGTTGTTGTTTGGAAAAGTAACTTTTCCAAGCTTTGATGTAATGCAATTACGGTGCAGCGCAATGGAATAAAGCTGATAACAGTTGCTGATAACAGCCACTGACTACAGTTTCATTGGACAGCCTTCCAATGGACACTGCAGCTTCAGGCTTCACTGATGGGTCTGTTTGCACATACAGATTCAGTCCTCCTCCCTATTCTATGATGTTCCTGAGGCAGTTGGCACTGCTCATGTCTGAAGCCACTTAGAATGTTCTGTCCTTCCAAAGTGATATCCAAAATAATTTGTTACATAAAATGAATTAAGTCACAGCTGACTAGTGAAGAGTTCAAGCTACAGGACTCAAAAGACAGAATGGGGCCATTAGAAGACCTGCAGAGAGAAGGCAGGCAGGGAAACTGGCATGTACTATCATGTACTGGACACTGAAGTTCTGTGCAGATGCTCCTCACTACTTTTGCATCCTGTTCATGAAAAACTGGGCAGCACCAGAGCCTGAAAAGTTACCTTTTGGACTGCTGTGCCCATAATACTCAGACAGAAGAATTCTGAGACCTGTATCTATTTTAATTAATGAATTTAAGATCCTTTCTACCAATGCAGGATGTAAGGTAACTCTCAACACTGATTAAAACAGCAACAACAAAGCTTTTTATTTTTTTAAAAAACAATCATATTAATAGACACAGACGTGCACACTTCTAGTAAAAATGCACTATTTTAAATCACTTTAAATACATTTCAAATGTAACAATGGTCCAAAACACACTGCAGAAATAATCCATTTTGAGACTGCTTTAACTGCCCTGCCTCAGTGTTAGGGTATCCTGGAAATTATAGTTTATAATGGCACCAGAGCTCTAACAGATGTCTCACAAAACTACATTTCCCAGAATTCCCTAGCATTGAGTGTCAGGAACTGCTGGGGTCCAACAACCACTGTCAGCAACTCAAACGAGTCCTGGGGTTAAATCGGAGCCTTGTAGCAGAGCTGGCTCCAAAGTCCAATTGGGATGACAGCAACTGGATGTCTTCCAGAAACTGCAGCAATGCAGGAACCTCCGGGGACACACAGCAAACCGATGCTGTAGCTTCTTCTGATAAACCACCAGAGAAACAAAGTCCCCAAAGTGCTCTTTATTAACAGTGCTTTAATACAAAACCAGATCTCTAAAACTCCAAAACATACCAATCCAACTTCTACTTCAAACCCACAAGCTATCCCTTGCAACCCCTGGGCTTATATAGTCTCCAGACCATGTGGTCTCCCAAACCCAGTGAGTTCAGGTGTGTAATAATAATAATAATAAAAATTTTATTTATATCCCGCCCTTCTTATAATCAGGGCGGCTTACAGCAAGGTTAAAATACAATCCATACAAAACAAGAGGACAAGAAGAATTAAAATACAAATACAGCAAATCATACAAAAAATAACAAGCAAAAAGCCCCATAGCCCAACCTCTTGGCCACGGAAGAGGAGGGAGGCCCACAGGATTTTATTCGGGGAATGCCTGTTGGAACAGGAAGGTTTTCAAGTCCTTCCTGAATTGGGCCAGGGTGGTGGACGAGCGGAGCTCTGTGGGCAGCGTATTCCAAAGGGCTGGGGCAGCCGTGGAGAATGTCCTCCGTGTGGTGGAGGCTAACCTAGCCCCAGGCACCTTCAGTAATTGCTGCCCAGACGTTCTGAGGGTGCGAGGCGGAATGTACGGGGAGAGGCGGTCCTTTAGGTATCCTGGGCCCAAGCCATTTAGGGCTTTATAGGTGATTACCAACGCCTTATATTGAGCTCGGAAGCGGATGGGCAGCCAATGGAGGTCTTTCAAAACCGGTGTTATATGGCTGGTCCTGGGAGCACCAGTGACCAGCCGGGCTGCCATGTTCTGCACCATTTGCAGCTTCCGAGTTTGGTATAAGGGTTGCCCCATGTAGAGTACATTGCAGAAATCCAATCTCGAAGTTACCAGAGCATGTACAACAGTTTCTAGGTCCCTCTGGGCCAGGTATGGGCGCAGCTGGCGAATAAGCCGAAGCTGATAACAGGTGCTCTTGACCGTCGCATTCACCTGAGCTGTCAGGTGAAGCGACGAGTCAAGAAGCACCCCCAGACTGCGCACGGAGTCCTTCACAGGGAGTGTGACCCCATCCAGGACAGGTGGAACCACCGCCATTCCTGGACCAGGAGAACCTATCACTAGTACCTCCGTTTTCTCTGGATTCAATTTGAGTCGGTTTTCCCTCATCCAGCCCATTACTGACTCTAGACAGGCCACGAGAGGAGAGACGCCATCCCCGGTCACTGCATCAGTCGGAGACATAGAGAAAATAATTTGGGTGTCAGCAGCGTACTGATAACCCCGCGCCCCATGTCTCCGGATGATCTCTCCCAGCGGTTTCATGTAAATGTTAAATAGCATGGGAGACAGAATGGCTCCTTGAGGGACCCCGGTTTTAAGGGGCCTCTCGTCGGAGCACACGTCTCCCAGCTGCACCATCTGGGACCTCCCGGAGAGGTAGGACCGGAACCACTGGAGCGCAGTGCCCCCGATTCCCACCTCTGCCAGGCGTCCCAGAAGGATACCATGGTCTATGGTATCGAAAGCCGCTGAGATGTCCAAGAGCACCAGCAGGGACACGCTTCCCCTGTCGATGCTCAGACGGAGATCATCGACCAAGGCGACCATGGCCGTCTCAACCCCGTAACCCGCCCGGAAGCCAGTTTGAAATGGGTCCAGATAATCCGTTTCATCCAAGACCGCCTGAAGCTGGATCGCAACTGCCCTCTCGATCACCTTACCCAAGAATGGTAGCAGCGAAACAGGCTGATAATTATTATGTACCAGGGGGTCGAGGGAGGGCTTTTTTAAAATAGGTTTTACAATGGCCAATTTAAGTTGAGATGGAAATAGCCCATCCCTCAGAGATGTATTAACTATCCGGCGTAACAATGATGTTACCGCCGGTCCCCCCTGGGCCGCTAACCATGAGGGACAGGGATCAAGAGAGCAGGTAGATGTGGGATTTAAAAGTCAAAGACAGATTAAGGCGCTGCCCCATAGCTGGGTAGTCTGCAAGCTGCGCTTCTCACTTCCTGCATAGTTTTTCAAACACGTGTTTGAAAAACTGTGCAAGAAGCCTGGAGAAGCGCAGGTTGCATACTGCCTGGCTACAGGGCAGTGCGGTAAAATCTGTCTTTGACTTTTAAATCCCACATCTATCCCGCAGGCAAATTGGTAGTGTGATAATCTCCTAATAATAATAATAATAATTTGTTTTATTTATATACCGCTATTCCAAAGATCATAGCGGTGAACAGCAAGTAAGCTAATTAGCAAGTAAGCTAATTTGCCCCCAACAGTCTGGGTACTCATTTTAGCGACCTCGGAAGGATGCAAGCCTGAGTTGAGCTTGGGCCCTTTTGCTGGTCTTGAACTTGCAACCTTGTGGTTTCAAGTGAATGGCTGCAGTACAGGCATTTACCCACTGCACCACCAGGGCTCCTATGGCTCTGGAGACCAGGGTTCGAATCCCAGTTCAGCTTTGGATTCCCACTGGATGACCTTGAGCAAGTTACACTTTGTCAGTCTCAGAGAATAATAGAATCATAGAATCATATCAGAGTTTTTAGTTTTTAAAATTATTGGTTTGAAAATGAACAAAAAGAATTTTTTCACTCATCCCTACATGCTACTAAGAGCATTGTGTTTTAGTTACTGAATGTGATTCACATCAGCACACTTTTTTGGAAATAAGTTCCCACTGATAAATGGAATTGCTATTATGGAATACAGAGGGGTAAACACTTTTTTTCTGGACTACAGCTTCCAGAATCCCCAGATAAGAAGGCCAGATATTGTGCCCAGGGTGGCTGGATCTGGAAACTGTTTTTTTTTTTAAACAACAGCTCATTATATACACTTCATACTGAACTCACAGCATCAAAGCAGTTTACAACGTAAGCTAATTGCCCCCAACAATCTGGGTACTGTACTCTTTTTAGCGACCTTGGAGAATGCAAGCCTGAGTCAAGCTTGGCCCTTTTGCTGGTATTGAACTCACACCTTATGGTTTGAGTGAGTGTCTGCAGTACAGGCATTAACCACTGCGCCACCAGGGCAGTTTTATATTATATTATTATTAACCTTTCCCATTGCATAGGACGAACGGGCTCACATCCTGTTTAAAACAAGGTACAGTTACAAAAACAACCAAAGTTGTTTGTTTGGAAAAGTAACTTTTCCAAGCTTTGATGTAATGCAATTACGGTGCAGCGCAATGGAATAAAGCTGATAACAGTTGCGATAAAGCCACTGACTACAGTTTCATGGACAGCCTCCAATGGACACTGCAGCTTCAGGCTTCACTGATGGGCTGTTTGCACATACAGATTCAGTCCTCCTCCCTATTCTATGATGTCCGGAGGCATTGGCACTGCTCATGTCTGAAGCACTTAGAAGTGTTCTGCCTTCCAAAGTGATATCCAAAATAATTTGTTACATAAAATGAATAAGTCCAGCTGACTAGTGAAGAGTTCAAGCTACAGGACTCAAAGACAGAATGGGGCCATTAGAAGACCTGCAGAGAGAAGGCAGGCAGGGAAACTGGCATGTACTATCATGTACTGGACACTGAAGTTCTGTGCAGATGCTCCTCACTACTTTTGCATCCGTTCATGAAAAACTGGGCAGCACCAGAGCCGAAAAGTTACCTTTTGGACGCTGTGCCCATAATATCAGACAGAAAATCTGAGACCTGTATCTATTTAAATAAAGAATTTAAGATCCTTTCTACCAATGCAGGATGTAAGGTAACTCTCAACACTGATTAAAACAGCAACAACAAAGCTTTTTATTTTTTAAAACAATCATATTAATAGACACAGACGTGCACACTTCTAGTAAAATGCACTATTTTAAATCACTTTAAATACATTTCAAATGTAACAATGGTCCAAACACACTGCAGAAATAATCCATTTTGAGACTGCTTTAACTGCCCTGCCTCAGTGTTAGGGTATCCTGGAATTATAGTTTATAATGGCACCAGAGCTCTAACAGATGTCTCACAAACACATTTCCCAGAATTCCCTAGCATTGAGTGTCAGGAACTGCTGGGGTCCAACAACCACTGTCAGCAACTCAAACGAGTCCTGGGGTTAAATCGGAGCCTTGTAGCAGAGCTGGCTCCAAAGTCCAATTGGGATGACAGCAACTGGATGTCTTCCAGAAACTGCAGCAATGCAGAACCTCCGGGGACAACACACAACCGATGCTGTAGCTTCTTCTGATAAACCACCAGAGAAACAAAGTCCCCAAAGTGCTCTTTATTAACAGTGCTTTAATACAAAACCAGATCTCTAAAACTCCAAAACATCCAATCAACTTCTACTTAAAACCCACAAGCTATCCCTTGCAACCCTGGGCTTATATAAGTCTCCAGACCATGTGGTCTCCCAAACCCAGTGAGTTCAGGTGTGTAAAAATAATAATAATAAATTTTATTTATATCCCGCCCTTCTTATAATCAGGGCGGTTACGCAAGGTTAAAATACAATCCATACAAAACAAAGGACAAGAAGAATTAAAATACAAATACGCAAATCATACAAAAATAACAAGCAAAAAGCCCCATAGCCCAACCTCTTGGCCACGGAAGAGGAGGGAGGCCACGGATTTTATTCGGGGAATCCCTGTGGGAACAGGAAGTTTTCAAGTCCTCCTGATTGGGCCAGGGTGGTGGACGAGCGGAGCTCTGTGGGCAGCGTATTCCAAAGGGCTGGGGCAGCCGTGGAGAATGTCCTCCGTGTGGTGGAGGCTAACCTAGCCCCAGGCACCTTCAGTAATTGCGCCAGACGTTCTGAGGGTGCGAGGCGGAATGTACGGGAGAGGGCGGTCCTTAGGTATCCTGGGCCCAAGCCATTTAGGGCTTATAGGTGATTACCAACGCCTTATATTGACTCGGAAGCGGATGGGCAGCCAATGGAGGTCTTCAAAACCGTGTTATATGGCTGGTCCGGGGAGCACCAGTGACCAGCCGGGCTGCCATGTTCTGCACCATGTTGCAGCTTCCGAGTTTGGTATAAGGGTTCCCATGTAGAGTACATTGCAGAAATCCAATCTCGAGTTACCAGAGCATGTACAACAGTTTCTAGGTCCCTCGGGCCAGGTATGGGCGAAGCTGGCGAATAAGCCGAAGCTGATAACAGGTGCTCTTGACCGTCGCATTCACCTGAGCTGTCGGTGAAGCGACGATGTCAAGAAGCACCCCCAGACGCGCACGGAGTCCTTCACAGGGAGCGTGACCCATCCAGGACAGGTGGAACCACCGCCATCCTGGACCAGGAGAACCTATCACTGAACCTCCGTTTTCTCTGGATTCAATTTGAGTCGGTTTTCCCTCATCCAGCCCATTACTGACTCTAGACAGGCACGAGAGGAGAGACGGCCATCCCCGTCACTGCATCATTCGGAGACATAGAGAAAATAATTTGGGTTCAGCAGCGTACTGATAACCCCGCGCCCCATGTCTCCGGATGATCTCTCCCAGCGGTTTCATGTAAATGTTAAATAGCATGGGAGACAGAATGGCTCCTGAGGGACCCCGGTTTTAAGGGGCCTCTCGTCGAGCACACGTCTCCCAGCTGCACCATCTGGGACCTCCCGGAGAGGTAGGACCGGAACCACTGGAGCGCAGTGCCCCCGATTCCCACCTCTGCCAGGCATCCCAGAAGGATACCATGGTCTATGGTATCGAAAGCCGCTGAATTGTCCAAGAGCACCAGCAGGACACGCTTCCCTGTCGATGCTCAGACGGAGATCATCGACCAAGGCGACCATGGCCGTCTCAACCCCGTAACCCGCCCGGAAGCCAGTTTGAAATGGGTCCAGATAAGCTTTCATCCAAGACCGCTGAAGCTGGATCGCAACTGCCCTCTCGATCACCTTACACAGAAGGTAGCAGCGAAACAGGCTGATATTATTATGAACCAGGGGTCGAGGAGGGCTTTTTTAAAATAGGTTTTACAATGGCCAATTTAAGTTGAGAGGAAATAGCCCATCCCTCAGAGATGTATTAACTATCCGGCGTAACAATGATGTTACCGCCGGTCCCCCTGGGCCGCTAACCATGAGGACAGGGATCAAGAGAGCAGGTAGATGGGGGATAAAAGTCAAAGACAGATAAGGCGCTGCCCCATAGCTGTAGTCTGCAAGCTGCGCTTCTCACTTCCTGCATAGTTTTCAAACACGTGTTTGAAAAACTGTGCAAGAAGCCTGGAGAAGCGCAGGTTGCATACTGCTGGCTACAGGGCAGTGCGGTAAAATCTGTCTTTGACTTTTAAATCCCACATCTATCCCGCAGGCAAATTGGTAGTGTGATAACTCCTATGGCTCTGGAGACCAGGTTCGAATCCCATTTCAGCTTTGGATTCCCACTGGATGACCTGGAGCAAGTTACACTTTGTCAGTCTCGAGAATAATAGAATCATAGAATCATATCAGAGTTTTAGTTTTTAATGTTGTTTTTATGCTTGATATTGTTTTTATATGTATACTGTTTAATACTGTCTTAAGGGGGAGGGATAAGTGTTTTTAATTGTTATATTTATATTTTACTGTTGTCAACCGCCTGGATTGGTTTGCCAAGGGTGGTATATC